>NC_081326.1:5281303-5589636 GCF_026419965.1 Kogia breviceps
ACAGCCCAAAACCTGGCACGTAGAAGCTTAAGAAATGCTTGTTGAATGAATGAATACCGTATATTTTCCAAAAACAATCACATAACTCCCCAGGCTTCTATCTTCTAGTCTACATACTATTTGTTATTCAGCTCTTTCCGAAGTTTCATGGTTTTCATTTCTTTAACCCCATCTCGGTTGTTCTTTTCTTAAAAATAAACTGAAAAACAAAAATATGCTCTCGCTGCTGAAATCCTTCTTAAAGTGTAACAATCAGAACTGAATGCGGTGCAATGTGCGAGATGTGATCTCACAGTGCAGACCGCAGCAGAAATAGTCTCTCTATTGCTGTCTAGAATCATCTTACATAGGAAACTTTAGGTAAAATTATCTTTTTTTGGCCAACTAATCACCATCACATTGAATTTGCAGTTATCTAAACACCCAAAGTAAATCTCACATGTGCTGATACCTAGCATGGTCTGCCATGACCGCTGTTGTGGCAGTGTTTTAACCTCCATGAAGAATGATACATTTAACAGCTTATCCTTTTTTTTTTTTTTTTTTTTTTTTGCGGTACGCGGGCCTCTCACCGCTGTGGCCTCTCCCGTTGCGGAGCACAGGCTCCGGACGCGCAGGCGCAGCGGCCATGGCTCACGGGCCCAGCCGCTCCGCGGCACGTGGGATCTTCCCGGACCGGGGCACGAACCCGCGTCCCCTGCATCGGCAGGCGGACTCTCAACCACTGCGCCACCAGGGAAGCCCTCCTTTTTTTTTTTTAATGGTCAAGGATATTTTCTTATTGTGGTTAAACATGACATCCTAATTGTTTTTGTGTATTGCTTCATGGCATTAAGCAGATTCATATTGTGCTGCCATCCCCACCATCCGTCTCCAGGACCTGTTCGTCTTCCCCAAGTGAAGCTGTACCCATTGAACAATTCCCCTCCCACCAGCCCCTGGGAACCATCATTCCACTTTCCGTCTCTATGAATTTGACTCCTCTCAGTCTCTCATATAAGTGAAATCATACAATATTTGTCCTTCTGTGACTGGCTTATTTCCCTCTTTCTTTTTTATAGATTTATTTATTTTATTTTTGGCTGCGTTGGGTCTTCATAGCTGCACGCGGGCTTCCTCTAGTTGCGGCGAGCGGGGGCTCCTCCTTTGCGGTGCGCGGGCTTCTCATTGCGGTGGCTTCTCTTGTTGCGGAGCACGGGGTCTAGGCACACAGACTCAGTAGTTACGGTGCACGGGCTTCAGTAGTTGTGGCTCGCGGGCTCTAGAGTGCAGGCTCAGTAGTTGTGGCGCACGGGCTTAGCTGCTCCGCGGCACGTGGGATCTTCCCGGACCAGGGCTCGAATCCGTGTCCCCTGCACTGGCAGGCAGAGTCTTAACCACTGTGCCATCAGGGAAGCCCTGTGTCTGGCTTTTTTCTATTAACATAATGTCCTCAAGATTCATCCATGTTTTCGCATGTGTCAGCGTGATATGCTGACTTATAGTAAGAAATGTATATTTGGTCTTCCTCCACTGTTCCTGGCGCAGAGCTCCTAAAACTCTTAGAACTTCCTGAGTGTTGAGGTGGATTAAGGTGCCTTCTGTTATGTTAATGAGGTGACTTCTAGAATGCCCCTGGGTCACCTAAGGACTGGTCACCTGAGTCACCAACCTGAGAGGGTTGGAACTTTCAGTGCCAGCTCTCTGACCTCTGGGAGAGGAGGTAGGGGTTGGATGCGAAGTTTAATCACTGATGGCCAATGATTTAATCAATGGCGCCTATCTAATGAAGCCTGTATAGAAACCCAAAAGGTCGGTGCTCAGAGGGCTGTGAAGATGTGGGGAGACTGGTGGGGTCCCAGAGGGCATGGAAGCTCCACGCCCCTTTCCCACACCTTGTCCTAAGCATCTCTTTATCTGGCTGTTGACTCATACCCTTAATAGCCTTTGTGAAAAAACTGGTAATCTGCTGCACACATGGGTTTCCTGAGTTCTGTGAGTTGCTCTAGCAAATCAGTCAAACTCAAGGAGGTCATGACAGTCTGTACCCGAGTGGTCAGACGCACAGGTAACCACCTGGAGTTGCAATTGGCACCTGAAGGTGGCGGGGGGCTTCGGTTGTGGAACTGAGCCCTTAACCTGTGGGGCCTGATGCTACCTCCAGTCAGACAGGGTCAGAATTCAATTGAGTTGAGCTGAATTGAGTGCAGGACACCAGCTGGTGTCAGAACTGTTTGGTGGGGGGGGGGGTGGACAGCCCCCAACACACGCTGGAATTGGGTGAAGAACCCTTTTTAATTAGAATTTCCTTCCTTTTTAAGACTGAATAATATTCCATTACCTGTATGTACCGCATTTCCTTTATCCACTCATTTGTCAGCAGGCAATTGGGTTGCTTCCAACAACTTTTATTATACCAGGCCGCTTATCCCACCCTCAGAAGTACATCAAGACTCTAACTCTATAAGCCCAAACGTGTGCACGCCCGCCAGCTTCTATTCACCAAGTATGTGTCCTCTACCCTTCCATCAAGTCTCTGCTGCTCCCAGAGGACTTCAAAGGCCCTCAGCACACCTACAGTCCTTCCCAGCCTTGAATTTTGACCACAGATTTGGTTGTGACAAAGTATTTCTCACATTTAAGGACCCTGCTCCAATATCAGCTTCTCTCTGAAACTCCCTCCTCCCAAGGGGGCTCCACTGATGTTTGCAAAGCCCTCCGTCACCACACCAGTCTCAGAGGTCAGCAATTGCAAGTGTTTTAATTGCATGTATTCCCTCCTCTTTATCATAGGCTCAAACTAAATATGTCTTTAAACCCCCTCGGCTTAGTTCAGTAGATACTTGGTACCGTAAACGTTTTTTGAACAAATGCATAAAAACATGAATTCTCATGGCTTTCCAAAATTGAAAAAGTAAATTGAAAATAGCATATTGTGTGAGTAATTTCCACCCTCTGTCTTCTAAAATGGCCTAGTATTGGGGAGCGGGGGGGGTTGTTTGTTTTTTCCTGCATTCGAATATAAAGCTATCAGTTGACATGATATACTAATCCCCAGACAGGATTAGATCATTTAACAAAAGAAACATTTGAAAGAGATGTAAAAGAAGAAAGAGCAGTGACAGCCTGGCATAGCAACATTGTCTTCTCATAATTCTGTCTGCCTTCTCCTGTCATTTGGACACAAGACTTCCATGCAGAGAATTTAATGATTAGATCTTTATGCACAGTTGGTCCACCCTGAGAGCGTGTGACTTTCTCTGCCGACTTCCAACTCTCAGTGGCTTCAAACACAAACAGCATCTCTCTGGAAGGATGGAGTTGACACGATAACATGTGAGCAGCATATCAAGGAATGGCTTCCATGGAGTAGCAAGTGCACTTTCAACTGCATAAAAATGCTACAGTTTATTTTGTGGAGAAGAAATGGCAGCAACATATAATGAAGATTAAATAAATCTTCCATCCTGTCAGTTACTGTTGATACTTCTTTGGGGTTTCAATTGCTATCCAAAATATTGCTCATGTGGACACAATTTGCCATAACTAGCAAGAACCCAGCATTAGAAAAGATGTGCTTAAATTACAAATGAGATGTGCTGATATACAGAGAAAGCACGATGAGACTCTCTGTGTCTAGTTTTCTAGTTTCAGTTTCCTATGAGATCAAAGGTACCTCAATATTGAAAAAACTTATCTTTATCCATCAACGCTACCTTGCAAAAGAGTTTTTAAGAATATGCATTTGCAACAGCACGGGTGGACCTTGAAGGTATTATGCTAAGTGAAGTAAGTCAGACAGAGAAAGACAAATACCGTATACTCTCGCTTACACATGGAATCTAAAACAAAAACAAATCAAAAAACAAACAAAAAACACACCAATCTCATAGAAAAAAAGAGATCAGTGGCAGGGGTGGGAGGAAAAGGAATTGGATAAATGTGGTCAAAAAGGATGAACTTCCAGTTATAAGGTAACTAAGTTCTAGGGATGTAATGTACAATATTAGCACCGCTGTATGATATATATAAAGCTGTTGAGAGAGCAGACCCTACGAGTTCTCAACACAGGGAGAAATTTTATTTTTCTTTTCTTTTTTACTGTATCTGTACAAGATGATGAGTGTTAATTAACCCTCCTGTGGTAATCATTTCACATATATGTAAATGAAGCCATTATGCTATACAACTTAATAATATACAGTGATGTGTGTCAACCATTTCTCCATAAAACTAGAAAAAAAGAATATGCACTGATATCTACTACTATTAAGAGAAAGTACACACCAAACCAGACCTTTCACCCCTTCTGCAGGGGCCTGGGGTTATTAGGGCAAGAAAGCGGGACTAACGGTTCCAGCTCCTCAAACCTCTCCAGGCATAGCAAGTCTGGTTTTAGCTGTCTTACATGATGGTCAACTGTAACAGAGGTTCAGTGACTTCAAAAAGCTTGAAAATCACTCTATTAAAATATTAGAAGTCCCAGGGCAGCAGAATCCTATGGAACAGACCCAGGGCTCAGATTTAGGGCACCTGGGACATGCAGCCCAGGCTCAGCACCAACCAGACCTGTAACCCGGGAAGAGCCACAGAAACCCTCTGGGCCTCAGTGTCCTCATCTGAAAACCGATGCAATGGATCAGAAGCCATAGGCCACTCAACCTCAAAATTCAGAAATGCAAATGAAATCTTCTGAATGATATTAATAATCACTCGTGGGTACGGGAGCACAATCTCTGCTTCAGATGTTGTAAAAGCACTTTTATTCTGAATGAGATGACATTCCATATAATAAATGTAATGTGTGGGTGTCATCTAGCTTTAGACCCTCTTTCTCATAATTGGTGCTTAATCTCAATTCTTTCATTGAAATTCTGTCCATGTTGTTTTTGGTTGCCTGACTGGAAAATGCAAAGGTCTGAACCAGACTGCCTATTCAGTTTTACTCAACTTATTAATTATTTAAATTATGCGGTTCCATTAAACTAAAATGGAGATCCCTAGTGTCCCAAAGTGATTAAGAGAATATAAGCCCTAATCCATAATTCAAAAATTATAAAGATATGATTGGATGAAAGATGCTTGCTCAGGAGCTCAAGGCTCTTCCACAAGCCGAGCAAGTATTTATGTCACTAACACAATCTCGAGTACACTGCTAAGTAATAATATACTTGACTTCCTTGGATATACCATACATAAGTCAGATAAGCAAACACTAAAGACCAATATACACAGAATTTTCAGACATATTATCTCATTTAATTTTCTCAACTCTACGAAATGAGTGTGTGTGTGTGTGTGTGTGTGTGTGTGTGTGTGTGTGTGTGTGTGTGTGTACGATCAGGAAACTATCAAAAAAGTTAATCACACTGCCCAAGGTCACATGTCATAGGGGTCAGAGACCTGGAATTAAAGATGGGTTTTGAGATCCCATTCTTTGTGGATCCACTACACTGTTTATCTTTTTTTTTTAACATCTTTATTGGAGTATAATTGCTTTACAATGGTGTGTTAGTTTCTGCTGTACAACAAAGTGAATCAGTTATACATATGTTCCCATTTCTCTTCCCTCCTGCATCTCCCTCCCTCCCACCCTCCCTACCCCACCCCTCTAGGTGGTCACAAAGCCCCGAGCTGATCTCCCTGTGCTATGCGGCTGCTTCCCACTAGCTATCCACTTTACCCTTGGTAGTGTATATATGTCCATGCCACTCTCTCACCTCGTCACAGCCTACCCCTACCCCTCCCCATATCCTCAAGTCTACGCTCTAGTAGGTCTGTGTCTTTATTCCCATCTTACCCCTAGGTTCTTCATGACCTTTTTTTTTTCTTAGATTCCTATATATGTGTTAGCATACGGTATTTGTTTTTCTCTTTCTGACTTACTTCACTCGGTATTATAGACTCTAGGTCCATCCACCTCACTACAAATAACTCAATTTCGTTTCTTTTTATGGCTGAGTAATATTCCATTATATATATATGTGCCACATCTTCTTTATCCATTCATCTGTCGATGGACACTTAGGTTGCTTCCGTGTCCTGGCTATTGTAAACAGAGCTGCAATGAACATTTTGGTACATGACTCTTTTTGAATTATGGTTTTCTTAGGGTATGTGCCCAGTAGTGGAATTTTCTATCTAGGGTAGTGGCAACTCTCGAAAATCTACTAGGAGTCCTGCAAGGGCATGTGGAAGAAAGGAGAGTTCTTGACTGTGGAGCTCTCGCCTTCCAGTAGACAGGGCACAGGGAAGCCCTATATGACAAGGGGAGCATATACTGAAAAGCCCAACAAGCAGGATGACCCACAGGTGCTGCAAGAACTCAGGAAAGGGGAAACTTACAGGCTGCGTGAAGAAAAGCATCACGCAAGAGATGGGACCTGAGCAGAGCTTTGAAGAATGAAGGTTTAAGCACTGAGGAGGAGAAGGAGGCACTCCAGGCAGGGACAGACGGCATAAGCAAAAGCTGAGAAGCAAGAATGAAAAAGCAGCACACGGGTGGAGACCACAGTCATGTCCTGGCCCGAAGTCAGGGGGCAGGAGGAAAATCGAATTGTTCATTCTGTTGCTATGCTTCAAAACACACATACCTGTGTTACATATACTCTTTCGCATGCAAATGTTACACAATAAAACGTAAGATGATTCAGCAAGGTATATTCAGGGGCCAAGTAACAGCACCTTCTGGAGTGGCAGTGCCTGTAGCTTGAGGAGAGGGAGAGAAGATTTGGCCAAGATGGATTGGGGTCAAAAGGAAAACTGACTTGAATACAACAGGGAAACAATTACCAGTTAAGGATGATGGATACCACTGAGAAAAACAAAAAGTTCCAATATGTGTAGATACAGTTCTGTAGTCATATATGTAGAAACAGTTCACTGCTTTTAACTTCAGTATGACCTTATCACAACTTATCAGGGCTTATATATTCATTCCCCTACTGATGGAGATTTACTCTGCTTTAAATTTTTACCACTACCAACCGTCTTCCGTGAACATATTCGTGTCTATTGAGCTCGTGTACCAAGTGTGCTGGACCTGCCTCCGATGGCCATGAGAGCTGATGGTACACGTCTTTCCTACTCTGCCTTCAGTGATGTAATGTCAGTAGCTTAAACAGGAGCATTTACATTATGGGAAATGGCAAACCTACAAATCAACCTCACAACTCCCTCCCCAACCGGAAAGATGGTCTGCCAGCACAGCACTGGATGTATACCTCCTGAGGTAGAATTGCCAAATATTCTAGAGCGCTTGTTTCCATTTTTTCTGGATGCAACCAACGATTCTGTGCCATAATCTACTTCCGCCAGACAGTATATGAAAGTATGGCTTCTAAAATATCTTTACCAAGGCTTGACATTGCCAGCTATGTTATCTGTGCCTACGTGATAAATAAAAATTGGCCTCCCGTTACTGGCTTCATCTGCATTCTCTCACTAGGCAGTGAAGTTGAGTATATTTTCATATACATAGTAAACATTTGGATTTCCTTGCCTTTTAATTGCTTTGCCCATTTTTAAATTGGCCAGCCTTTTTCTCATTGACTTATAGGAGTTCTTTACATTAGTCTGGAAAATTAATCTTTGTCTGTTACACAATTTGCAAATATCTTTTGTCAATCTATTGCTTGTCTTTTAACCTTGCTTGTGGTGTTTGCCATGGGCTAGCTATGCAACCTTGAGAAAGTTACGTAACACTTATGTATCTTATATTTTTTATCTGTAAAACTTAAACTATAATTGGTTAAACCACCTTATTGGTTGAGTCGATACCCGTACATCGGTCGGTACATAGCAACTATTATTGTTATTCTTGCTGTTATTATTACTATTATCATCATTACATTAGTCTATGGAAGTTCTTGGTTTTCATACAGTTTTTTTTTTCCTTTACGGTTGTTTGTTGAAGAAATCTTTCCCAAATCCAAGAAGTGGGGAGACAGACTACTCTATTTTCTTCTTGTACTTTTAGAATTTTTTGTTTAGGTAACCTATACATTTGACGCTGCTTTTTTTCTTCCCTTTATTCTGAGCACCTAGCCAGAATTCCTGGAGCCAGTAGGCGCTCAACAAATGTTTACAGAAAGAAGACAGGGGGAGAGGGAGAGAGGAATTAGTATTCATTTTTATAAGTGATTCCGCTAAGAAACTCAAGGGGGAGAGAGATGAAGGAAGAGCTAGAGGGATAAATTACTATTAACTACGCTTACAACCTATTAAAATGGAAATTCCTTATTCCCTTGTCATATTTATGTCAAATCTTACAGAAGCTTTAAAAACTGATAACTTCCAAGACAAGCAAGGGCACTTGGTATTCAGGCCTTGAGATGTTTTATCTTATACATAATAATAAGCACTGCCTTTATTCCAGTGCTCATTCCAGATAATGTCTGTGTAATTCTTAGACCATAAACTGTCTCTCCCTGAATCGTGTTTGTTTTCTACCTAATCCTGGGATTCATCGGAAATCCAATTCAAATTTATAGTTGAAAAGCAGAATGGGAGAACATCCTGGCCCTCCAGCCACTGCTATTTCATTTCCCAGAGGCCTCTCCGCTGAGAGCTACGGTCCGTGTGGAGGAGCATAGAACTAGTACACAAAACCCTCAAACCTAGGAGTTCCACACTAAGTCGTGTCTGTAGACTGCAGAGTTAATACTAGTATCATCACTAGCAGCTGGGGAGCGCTCATTCTCCAAAGTTTGGGGGCTTCCCTGGTGGCGCAGCGGATGAGAGTCCGCCTGCCGATGCAGGGGACGCGGGTTCGTGCCCCGGTCCGGGAGGATCCCACGTGCCCCGCGGGGCGGCTGGACCCATGAGCCATGGCCGCTGAGCCTGTGCTCCGCAACGGGAGAGGCCACGACAGTGAGAGGCCCGCGTACCGCAAAAAAATAAAAATAAAAAAGTTTGGCAACCAGAAAACTACATGATGAGCAATAGGAAAGATGGACTTCCAAATGTTGACCTGGAGCCAAAAATTTCAAGTGCGTGCCAAGCTGGGATACGGAGAAGTTCACAATCAGGTGATTTTAATCTCCTGGTACCTTCTATTGGCACAGCTGCTTTTATTCCATCATCAACCAAATAAGTTATTCAAATGTTCAATTTCTTGGGATTAGGGGTTTTATCCTTTTTCTAATAACATTTCCCCACTCCCATGAGTTAGGCAATGCATACTTCTAACGCCCAGCTTACCATGTTGCACTAAAGTAAAATGATCTGATTTACAGGTAGCCCTTCAAATTACTAGCCTGTCACACAACCAGAATTTTTGTGATCGGACGTTGTGCCTAGAATGCTTTTTTTTTTGGCACCAATTTGGGTTTTCGTACGCCGGCTCCTTAACACACGGTTCAGGCCACCTTGCAGGACAGAAGCTCTCAGAAAACATTTGCACTTTTGCAAGATTACTACCCTGATCAGTCAGCAGGCTGAGATGCAGTTCCCGGAATACTGCTTTGAGGTTTGTAAGAATGGATGTAAATGAAGAAAATAAAAGTGATGAAACTAAGGAAAAGATAATTGTGACAAGCGTGAAATTAAAATACAGAAAACCTAAATTGGATGCTCATGTGTCTTAAACTGGCCATTTACGCATTCAGTTTTAGATAGAAAAATAAATGTAAATGTGTAGAAAATGTCAGAAATATATATACGGATTGTGTTCCCTATACTTATAAAAGGTGCTATGTAATTATGGATTTGAAGAAAGTATTACATATACAACTGGAAGATAGCATTCTGACTGCATTTGTCCCCTGCTCCTTATGAGGGGAGGTCTGCTTAATGGATCTTTATACCCCAGAGCCAAGTACAGTGCTGTCTCCAATAGACACTCAAGAGACGTGTGTTGGACCAACTCACGAAGTTGAGTTGTACGATAGAATACAACTATAGAAGTACGATATACTTCTATTTACTCCTAGGCCACTCTCATTATATAAAAACTCTAAGTCCTTCTCAGTGGTTAGAGTTTTCCTTTGTTTCTGTCCATCCCCAAGAACGCTTTCCCTGCTAAACTCCATGGATAATCCCCACCAGGATAAGCCACTTGTATGGTCCAGACAGATGCTGATTCATACGTAAGCGCCAAAGTTCAGCTTTACGCTATTCCCACTTCTAGCTCAACTATTTCACCAACCAGCCATCTCAGTGACAAAATCAGTGGGTGCAATTTTTACATATGTACAAAGTGACTCCATTTCAGTGAAGTCCAGTTCTTCTGCCTCTTTTGTGCAAGATTTTCACTGGTGCCAGTGAGAGCTTAGCAAGAGAAGAGAGCCTGAAGGGGTTGATCCATTGTTGGAGGATGGAGAGGAAGGAGCATTTTATGAAAGTGGGATCATTATAATGCTTCCCATTAGAACATTTTTAGTGCTCACATTTCAAGCTTTACACGGCCGACCCCCTGAGTTGGCGATAGCCCAGACCCGAGGCCCAATAAGGTCCTTGGTGCTTCCGGAAGCTTCTCAAGCAATGAGGCCGGCAGCGCTTTCTCTTTTTGGACCACCATCAAAAGAATAAATTATGAAACAATAGACAATCCCGCTTCATTTAAAACATATGAACCACTTCACAATAGCATTGCCATCTTTTGGGTCAGATGGAACAGCTGTTTGAAGGCATAGCATTAGACCTTAAAACTTATCAATCTAACTTTTAATGATTTAACCTAATAAAATACACACTTCACACTATGTGCAGGCTGTCGATTTCAATGAAGTTATAAAGTCGCCTTATAAATATGGTCTTAAAAGAATCTATTTCTTTGTGATATTGTGATAAGTTCCTTCAGATTGTCAAAAACCTTGCTAAATAAATGTATTTTTTTAAAGCAAACAGATCTTCATCTTTAAATAACAGTGGACAGAGACTCACTATAAACACAACCCTACTCTGAATGCTTATGGGGCTGTATTCTCATCCTGTAAAGTTTTTCTCCATTGTGAAGTTACCTGTTCAATCATAACCTTGGTTTATCATCTTTACTGTGTATTTTTGCTGTTATCCTTGGGCTGAGAAATTTACGTCAGTCAGTGCAACAAAGGCCAAATTTATCTTTTGTTCCTGAAGTTTCATTTATTCTGCAACCTCAAAAAAACAAATGACAAATTTCGCTTTACCCTTTGTCGTTAAGCTAGTGGTTAGCAATTTCTAACAACTTAAAAAAGAGGCTGAAACCCATGGTTTCAAATTCAGATTAATAGATGGTTATTTAAGCCACAAAGGAAATAATGCCATCAGGATATTCTTGCAGTTAGGAGACAGCCTGCTTCTAATCAGTAATCCTGCACACCTAAACATTTTCTGAGAAGTACATTTATAGATGTATTTTTGAACTTCCTGTGTGTCTTGCTATGAGAAGAAAAACATCCCCAAAAGTACAGTTCTGCAAAAAAGAAAAGGACAAGAGAGCTGGTGATACACATGGTGTACATGACCCTCCAAGTCTCCCTTTTAGGCAGAAGTCAGCAATATTGTGTCACACTTGATCTGGCAAAATTGGAAGTCACAAAATCTAATGTGTCAGCAAAGATACCTGATAAGAACACAAAAAAGATGTGTGTGTGTGTGTGTGTGTGTGAACATAATAAAAAGAAACTACAGCCTATTGGTAAAATTTCACACTAGGGGATTCGATGACCAAAAGTTACTAAGTTTCAATCCGTGAATATTTTTTGAGCACCTACTTTACATGAAAAATTGATCTAGACACCATAAGACATACAAGAGAAGGAATTTACTGAGACCCACCTTCAAGGAGCTTATCACTCAGTTGGGCCAAAAAGACCAACACATAGGAAGATGACAGCTCTACGAGGAAGAACATAAGTGAGCAGGAAGTGGCAGAGGCAGTAAGTTCTGCGTGCCAGAGGGTCACTTGGGGCCGGGGAGGTCAGTAAAGATTCCAAGAAGAGGGAGTGACAAGTGACCCTGGGCCTTGTCCATCAGAAGCTAATCCTTTGCATGCTGGTAGGTACCCTTGGGTAAAGTCCTTGCCCATAATATGATTTTTTAAAATCAATTAATAGGCTACTCATTTCATATGTCTTCCATGTCTCCCTCTTCCTTTTGCAGGGGTCAAGTGAAAATCTCATTCAATAAAACACAGTATTGATACTTCTGAACAGATGTTGAAATAATAATCATGGTGCCTATTCTGAGCTAATCCAACAACAAATATAAGAAAAGCAACAAAGTTTGACTGTTTTAACAACCATGACTCTTTTTTCAAAAAAAAATAAACCAACCAAGATTCCATTCAAATTTTTTCCTGCTGAGGTAGAGAGCAAAAGATCAGGAAATAAGTGAAGATACTCTCATTAGTAGAATACAGTTGTCACCACTCATCTGCGAGGGATACGTTCCAAGACCCCCAGTGGATGCCTGAAACCACAGATAGTACCAAACTGTATATATACTATGTTTTTTCCTATACATACATAACTAGGATAAAGTTTAATTTATAATTAGGCACAGTAAGAAATGAATAATAGTAACTAATAATGAAATAGAACAGCTATAACAATATACTATTAAAAAGTTATGTGGGGCTTCCCTGGTGGTGCAGTGGTTGAGAGTCCGCCTGCCGATGCAGGGGACGCGGGTTCGAGCCCCTGTCCGGGAGGATCCCACGTGCCGCGGAGCAGCTGGGCCCGTGAGCCGTGGCCGCTGCGCCTGCGCGTCCGGAGCCTGTGCTCTGCGACGGGAGGGGCCACAACAGTGAGAGGCCCGCGTACCGCAAAAAAAAAAAGTGATGTGAATGTGATTGCTCTTCCTCTGTCTCTCTCTTTCTCTCAAAAACATCTTATCATACTAATTTAATGCTTTTTCCGTCTTAACTAAGCACTTATCCCACACTGTGGTCGTGCCTTTTGCAGTCTGAGGCATAACAGCAAAACTAGCACAAATTTCTTTTTCCTTCTTCACAATTTCATGGATAGAAGATTCATTCTTATAGATCTTAACCTCAGCGTACAATTTTTTTCCTTTTGTTATTAATTCAAGAGCTTTCACCTTTTCACTTAAAGGAAGCCCTTTACGGCTTCTCTTTGCCGTATCTGAATTGCCAGCATCACTGCTCTTGCACTTTGGGGCCATTATTAAGTAAAATCAGGGTCGCTTGAACGCAAGCACTGAGATACCACGACTGCCGATCTGGTAACGCAGACAGCCTCTAAGTGACTTGCAGGTGGGATACACCCGACAAAGGGATGACACACATCCCCAGCAGCACGATATTTCATCTGGCTACTCAGAATGGCATGTAATTTCAAACTTATGAATTGTTTATATCTGGAGCTTTCCGTTTACTGTTTTTGGATCACGGTTGATCATGTGCAACTGAAACTACAGAAAACGAAACTGCAGACGGGGGGGGGATAACTGTAGTGCTTAAGATACACCTGAGCAGGACTTCCCTGATGGCCTAGTGGTTAAGAATCTGCCTTCCAATGCAGGGGACGCTGGTTTGATCCCCGATCGGGGAAGTAAGATCCCACATGCTGTGGAGCAACTAAGTCCGTGCGCTGCAACTACTGAGCCCAAGGGCTCTAGAGCCCGTGAGCCACGGCTAGAGAGAAACCCATGCACCACGATGAAGAGCCCGTGCACCGCTACGAGGATCCCCCATGTTGCAACTAAGACTTGACGCAGCCAAATAAATAAGTAAATATTTTTTTAAAAAAAGATGACACCCAAGCACAACCAAGTCAGCTGCCAGCTGAGGACACAAGCAGATGATGGGGGGAGGGGAATGGGGTAACCTAACCACCAAATAACAGAGACACTAGGGGAAACAGAGTCAGCAGCACTTAAACCATACTCAAGGAAATAAGGTTCAACTGCGTACAAAGAAAATCCCAGTATAGACATTATTAACAAACCATCAATTCTACGAGAATAGTGAAGGTTTTGAGAGAACAAATGACATGGACAATTAGCTAGACATAATTCTAAAAACAAAGAAATAAAGCAAAAGGCCAATGAGGGAAAAATCACTAGCAATGAAATGTCTGGAGTACTGGGTGTCGGTACAAAGAAGGAATAAATTAGATCCAAATGTAACATCATACGCCGTAATACACTCTAAATGAGCTAAAGTGTAAAACATACACTAAAACTATATATGTCAGAAAAAAATAGAAAGATGTATGAAATGACACGGATAAATGTTTTAAAAAGAAAGCAACGAAATTCCCAAACTGACAACATAACTAATAAAAGTTTCATATTCTGAATATATACAGAACTGATACAAATAATGCCAATGCTCACATTTCACTGGAGGCAGGAAAGAAATACAAATCAAATAAATTTCAGTTACCACGACACGCCTGTGACACCAACCATAATAAATACAAATAATAAGAGTCAATGTTAAAGACAAAAATTCTGCAGGAAAGGAATGATATTCACAGTAAACCACTGGACTTAATGTCAAGCAATATTTACCAAGTCATGATAACACACAGCATCTACTGACAGGAGCGCGGGGGGAACACGGAGGTGAGGGGTGTACAAACCTAAGTCTGTGCAGTAGTTAATTTTTTTAATTACTACTAAAGAAATAGCAATTTAAGCATTTTTTTAAAAATAAAATGGACCTGATTAGCTGAAGAAACAGACAAAAGTGTGGAAAGTCACAGCTCTGTTGGCCAAACTTCTGGAGTAGAAATAGCAGAAGACTGCTGTTTTCTATAAGCCTTCCTTTTTTTAAAAATAAATTTATTCATTTATTTACTTATTTTTGGCTGCATTGGGTCTTCGTTGCTGCACATGGGCTTTCTCTAGTTGTGGCGACCGGGGGCTACTCTTCGTTGCAGTGCGTGGGCTTCTCATTGTGGTGGCTTCTCTTGCTGCGGAGCATGGGCTCTAAGCGTGTGGGCTTCAGAAGTTGTGCCACGTGGGCTCAGTAGTTGTGGCTCACGGGCTTAGTTGCTCCGTGGTATGTGGGATCTTCCCAGACCGGGGCTCGAACCCGTATCCCCTGCATTGGCAGGTGGATTCTTAACCACTGCACTACCAGGGAAGTCCCTCTGTAAGCCTTCTAATACTACACTCCCTTTTGTTACAATGCTTGCTTTGAAAATCAAATTTTTTCTAACACAGTTAATTAGTTATTTAACTTGAGAACAGTTTGAGCATAATGCAAATTTCCCATTTCCTTATGTGTGGTTTTTGTCTGTAAGAAGCACTAGGAATACTGCACCCAGCTAAGCTGGGTAGGAAAACATGAAACACATATACTCCCATCAATTATGTACCAGCTAACTCCATGTACCAGGTAAACAAGACACACACACACCCACATCCCATAATGTGTGTGTTACGTACGCACATTACTCATGAAGATGAGCAGCAGTAAATATGTCCAACTGTTTCCTCTTTGTCACACCAACATTGACAATTTTAGTGTTTTTTAAAACGGTGCTTAATGTTTTAAAAATATTATTTCTAAATTATTCTGTCAAATTCATGCATATCATTCATGAAGTATTTGAGTGTCATGTCCCTAATCCCATTTTTGCCCTGTGGTGTTTATTTGCTGCTTTGTTTGCTTGTTTTTGAATTAAAAGACTTTATTTTTTAGAGCAATTTTACGTTTACAGAAAAACTGAGCAAAAGCACAGAGTCCCAAACACACAACTGCCCTGTTATTAGCATCTAATATGTGTGGTATGCTTGTCACATT
The DNA here is from genome assembly GCF_026419965.1 of Kogia breviceps. Classification (NCBI taxonomy): domain Eukaryota; kingdom Metazoa; phylum Chordata; class Mammalia; order Artiodactyla; family Physeteridae; genus Kogia; species Kogia breviceps. Next base: position 5,296,983 of record NC_081326.1, read on the forward strand.
TGATGAGCCAGCATTGGTACATTATTATTAACTGAAGACCACAGTTCACTCCTTGTGTTGTATATTCTATGGGTTTTGACAGATGTATAATGACATGTATCCCCCATTACAGTGTCATACAGAATAGTTTCATTGCTCTAAAAATCCCCTGACCCCCACCTATTCATTCCTGCCTCCCCCGAGCCCCTAGCAACCACTAGCCTCTTTACTGTCTCCAGAGTTTTGCCATTTACAGAATGCCATATAGTTGGATTCATACAGTGTGTAGCTCTTTCGGATCATACTCTTTCACTTAGCATTGAAGATCCTGCCGTGTATTTCTGTGACTTGACAGCTCATTTCGTTTTACTGCTGAATGATACTCCGTGGCATGAATGGACCACAGTTTGTTTATCCAGTCACCTCCTGAAGGACATCTTGGCGGCTTGCAAGTTTGGGTAATTATGCATAAAGCTGCTATAAATATTTGTGTGCTGGTTTTCTTTGTGGGTGGACATAAATTTTCAGTTCATTTCAGTGCAATTAAGTTTTCAACTCAAGGAGCACTATTGCTGTATCACATGGTAAGAGCACATTTCATTTTGTAAGAAACGGCCAGACTGTCTTCCAAAGTGGCTGTACCACTTTGCATTCCCCTCAGAAGTAAATGAGGGCTCCTGTTGCTACACACCCTTGCCAGCATTGGGTGCTGTCAGTATTTTGGATTTTAGGCGTTCTCATTGGTATGTAGTAGTATCTTGTTGTTTTAATTCCAATGCCCTAATAACATACGATGTTGAGCACCTTTTCATATCCTTATTTGCCGTCTGTATATCTTCTTTGGTGACGTGTCTGTTCAGATCTTTTTCCCATTTTTTAACTGGGTTGCTTCTTTTCTTATTGTTGAGTTTTAAGAATTCTGTGTATATTTTTGCGAAATCTGGCTTATCTTTTCATTCTCTCAACGGTGTCTTTCACAGAGCAGAAGTTTTTAATTTTAGTAAAGTCCAGCTTACCGTTTTTTTCTTTAGTGGGTCATGTTTTTTATCACACAGTTTTGCACAATGCAGTGATTTTTAGGAATTCCCCGAGTGCATGATAGCCATTGACCCCATTTATCCTTTTCAACCGTTCATTGATTTGACCACATAATTCATTTTGAATAAAGCCCAAAAAATAATTGGTACAGAGGTACTAAGAAGCATAACTTATGGTGAAAAATTGGAAACTTAATGCCAAAGAGTCGAGATTTGATAAGTAAATACAAGAGAATATTACCAATATGAAATATGAATATTTCATATTGGTAATATTCTATATTAAAGATAGTATGTCAACATTCTTTACATAGGAAAATAAGTTCATGGAAATGTTAGGCAAAGAAAGTAGCATGTAAAATATCAATCATACATTAATTTAAACTAAGAAAAAATGTAATTTAACAACTAGAAATAAAAATCCAGTAACATGTATTAGTTAGAAAAAGTAGCACCTGTTGCCGTAAAACAAATCCCCAAATCTCATTTTCACTGTGAGATTTTTCACTCATGCAAAGTTGAATATAAATATTCCAGGGAAGCATCAGCTAAGGGACCAGCCTCCTTCCATGTGTGGTTCTCCACATCCCCTAGGCCAGGGAGCCCTTGGCCAATTCCTTCCTCTGCACTTGGCGGGGAGGCGGGGGAAGAGTGTGAGAAGCCACACAGGAGGTTTTGACCAGCTGGCTTGAAAGGCTGAACAAACTCCCACCCACATGGCCACACCAACCTGAGGGCAGGCTGGGAGAAGTGGTCCAGCTGTGTGCCCAGGACACAGAGGAACGCTTTTGTGCCTGCACAGACCTCTCTGCACTTAACAAAATTAGACTATGGTTTTCTCAGGCTCTTTCTCCTTTCAGTTTTGCTCAAATCTGTGATAATATGTAAGTATCCCTTATTATCTCTATCTATTTAGTCCCTGAGTCCAGATAACGAGAGTTCAGATACACTTATCCAAGTCTATTGGGTTCCGGTGTTCAGATAGGAAGAGTTTTGAGAGTTAGGATTTATTCATTCTGTAAGAAAAGAAAGTTGAAATTTACAGTCTCTATCTCATCCCCTATCCTTCATTTCAGGTAATACCTCCTAAATCAACTCAGTATTGCCGTCCTACTTTAAAATTTTACAGTAAGATTACACGTCTCGCTAAAGAAACAGTGTGTAACAATTCTTTCTGTGATTATTCATTCTTAACCTAAATCTTTTTTTTTTTTTAAAGATAAAGCAAAATTTCAAAGATTTTCTTCTAAGTAGTACATAATGACTCCAGGTCTTCTAACCTACATATTAAGAACCAGTGTTGGTTATTTATCAGTGACATTTGGCAGGGTCAATTCTTGTATAAGTGTTTTGTATTAACATAGATATTTTTATACGGTATAAGGATCTGTAAGCATGCTACATTTGGGGAATAAAACAGCTTTATCGTAATCATTTCTAAATCTTTTTTAATTTCCATGATCACTTTTAACATTATTCTCCAGTTACTATTTAATTTTGACAAAAGTTTCGTAAAGTGTTTAAAAATTTTACAGAGTAAGTCTATTATTATGATCTTAAAAAAATATTTTATGTACTTGCTTGCTGATTTTTCCAAAAGATTTTCACTATTAACTTGTCAAGTTGTATGAAATGTTCCATACAGGCTCTTAACAAATATTTATATTTAATCTATGTTTAACTTAGAATACTATTTTCACATTTACTATACTTAATCTCTGTAATTACGTGTCTTCCTTTATTTTTCCCAATAAGATTTTATTGTATTTCTTTAATATATATTTTATGTTAAAATATAAATCACTATCCATTTACGCAGTTTTTGTTGCTGTTATTACATAACATATTGACATTTTATTTTCTAACTCTGTGTCATTAATGTATTATGAAATTGATTTTTTTTAATTAGGCTAAAATCTTGCAACTCTGGTGAAATTTCAGTTTTTGGTTTGATGTCCTTGATTTTCTGTATAATTATACAATTAGTAAATGTTGACTTTCTAAAAAGATATCCAGAGACCTTATTTGAGGCTCTCCTTCAAATAACTTCTTATACAGTATTTTTACAGTTTCAGTAAAATAAACAAAGTTCAATCTATATCCACTCTTAGTCTTCTAATTAAATGGATTAATTAAAATTGAAATTATTTATAAAATTAACTGAATTAAAGAAACTGTAACAGATTGGAAGTCATGTCTGAGGTAATTAGATTTGGAGTCTGATTTTATAGACATTAAAAGAACAAATTAACAGTCGATTGATACCCTAAGTAAATATATTAAATGTAACATAATAAATTTTATAAATGTACTCTTCATATATAACATTAAAATTTTACAACAATGGCAAAGAATATTTCTAAAATGAATCCTAAGGGGAGAACTGCAGTTAGTTACTAGATCAGTAACTACTTTGAATGTTATAATATCACCACCTACTGGAGAAATAGGATAGGAAAATTTCTCATTTTGGAAATCCTCATCAATAGCAATATTTATTCAATTTAGACATTCCTAAATTCACATTTTTTAAGGTCTCAAGATCCTAACCTTATTCTGTACACACACGAGGAAATAGACACAGAAGGGCTAACTGGTTCAATGATTTGCCCCAATCACACTACTAATTATACAAAAGATGATGAGACCAATTACATATATATAACTATTCTCCAGGTCTCCTAGTTCTCAGTCCCGTGCTCTGAGTTCTATAACTTGGACCTCCAGCATGACAGGCACCACGTTCATTGTCAGTGTCCATTACAATAATGGCTAAAACACTCTTGAAGTAAAAGCAAAGTTGGTTTTCCTATCAAACATATTTATCATAATTTCCTTTATTTTTATTTTTATTTTTTTTTACTGACTCATAGAACAATTGAGAGCCAAATCTCTCTGAAGTTCTTATGTCATCTCCTACAGGTGACTGTTGACTGAATTATTTAGTATGAGCAATCACATTTCTCCCTTTTATTGTCTCACCTATAATTAAAGAAAGGAAACAGCACTTTCCATCTCTCAGATCAACAATTTTAAAAGACTTGGAAACTGGGTGGGAAAACAGGCTCCCCCTTAAACTGTGAGAGTGTAAATTGGTGCCAAAGTTTTCCAGTAATCTCAAAGCTCACCCATCCCCCCTCATGCGTGCCTTCACTTTCCAGGTCAACTGCAGTCCAAAAATACTAAAACTACTCATCAGTTTTAAGTTGAAAGCTGTTTTAACTAACATTATGAAATCTCACGCTGTTCCGTCTTATGCAGGAGCCCCAACAATCAACATCATCTACACCTGACATCCAACCACCAACAGTATCACAGCTCAATGATTCTCCTTCTGATGTGCTGGCAGAAGGCTGATAGTAGCCCAACGCTACGTCACTATGCGTACGGTCACTCACTTCACTTCATCTCATCATGTAGGCATTTTACCACCTCACATTATCACAAGAAGAAGGGTGAATACAGGACGATAAGATATTTTGAGAGAGAAAGACCATATTCGCATAACTTGTATTACAGTGCATTGTTATAATTGTTCTATTTTATTACTAGTTATAAAATAACTTTATATTGTTAGTGTTAATTCTTTACTCTGCCTAATTTATAAACTAAACTTTATCATCAATACTTATGTATAAGATAAAGCATAGTATATACAGTGTTTGGTACTATCTGTGGTTTCAGACATCCTCTGAGGGTCTTGGAATGTATCCCCTGTGGGTAAAGGGGGACTAATGCATCCATCAAAAATTTAAATCACATGGCTTTTGATGCCATAATTCCACTCCTAGGGATTAATAATATTTCTACACAAATAATCATTGCAGCATTATTGGTGATAGCAAAAATGAAATAAATTTGGAAACAACCTAAATGTTATTAATAGGAGACTGACAAAATAAATTATAGGGCATTGATACAGCTATACCATATGGAACATTGTGCAGCCATTTTTAAAAAAACATAGTTCTATGCATACTTATAAGAAAAGATAACTAGAGATTGGTTCAAGATGGCGGAGTAGATGGACGCACTCTCACTCCCTCTTTTGAGAACACCGGAATCACAACTGCTGAACAATCATCGACTGGAAGACACAGGAACTCAACGAAAAAGATACCCCACATGCAAAGACAAAGGAGAAGCCGCAATGAGACAGTAGGAGGGGCACAATCACAAAAAAATCAAATACCATAACTGTTGGCTGGATGACTCACAAACTGGAGAACACTTATACCACAGAAGTCCACCCACTGGAGTGAAGGTTCTGAGCCCCACGTCAGGCTTCCGAACCTGGAGGTCCAGCAAAGGCAGGAGGAATTCCTAAATAATCAGACTTTGAAGGCTAGTGGGATTTGATTGCAGGACTTCAACAGGACTGGGGGAAACAGAGACTGCACTCTTGGAGGGCACACACAAAGTAGTGTGCGCATTGGGATCCAGGGAAAGGAGCAGTGACCCCATAGGAGACTGAACCAGACCTACCTGCTAGTGTTGGAGGGTCTCCTCCAGAGGCAGGAAGTGGCTGTGCCTCACCATGAGGACAAGGACACTGGCAGCAGAATTTCTGGGAAGTACTCCTTGGCGTGAGCCCTCCCAGAGTCTGCCATTAGCCCCACCAAAGAGCCCAAGTAGGCTCCAGTGTTGGGTCACCTCAGGCCAAACAACCAACAGGAAGGGAACCCAGCCCCACCCAACAGTGGGGAAGCGGACTAAAGTTTTACAGAGCTCTGCCCACTAGAGTAAAAGCCAGCTCTACCCACCAGCAGTCCCTCCCATCAGGAAGCTTGCACAAGCCTCTTAGATAGCCTTATCCACCAGAGGGCAGACAGCAGAAGCAAGAAGAACTACAGTCCTGCAGCCTGTGGAACAAAAACCACATTCACAGAAAGACAGACAAGATGAAAAGGCAGAGGGCTAGGTACCAGATGAAGGAACAAGATAAAACCCCAGAAAAACAACTAAATGAAGTGGAGACAGGCAACCTTCCAGAAAAAGAATTCAGAATAATGATAGTGAAGATGATCCAGGACCTCGGAAAATAAATGGAGGCAAAGATCGAGAAGATGCAAGACATGTTTCACAAAGACCTAGAAGAATTAAAGAACAAACAAACAGAGATCAACAATATAATAACTGAAATGAAAAATACACTAGAAGGAATCAAAAGCAGAATAACTGAGGCAGAAGAACGGATAAGTGACCTGGAAGGCAGAATGGTGGAATTCACTGCCACAGAACAGAATAAAGAAAAAAGAATGAAAAGAAAGTAAGACAGACTAAGAGACCTCTGGGACAACATTAAATGCAACAACATTCACATTATAGGGGTCCCAGAAGGAGAAGAGAGAGAGAAAGGACCCGAGAAAATATGTGAAGAGATTATAGTTGAAAACTTCCCTAATATGGGAAAGGAAATAGTCACCCAAGTCCAGGAAGCACAGAGAGTACCAAGCAGGATAAACCCAGGGAGAAACATGCCGAGACACATAGAAATCAAACTGGCAAAAATTAAAGACAAAGAAAAATTATTGAAAGCAGCAAGGGAAAAATGACAAATAATATACGATTAGAAATCAATTACAGGGAAAAATAAACTCAAAATGGATTAGAGACCTAAATGTAAGACCAGGCACTATAAAACTCTTAGAGGAAAACATAGGAAGAACACTCTTTGACATAAATCACAACAAGATATTTTTTGATCCACCTCCTAGAGTAATGGAAATAAAAACAAAAAGAAACAAATGGGACCTAATGAAATTTCAAAGCTTTTGCACAGCAAAGGAAACCATAAACAAGTAGAAAACACAACCCTCAGAATGGAAGAAAATATTTGCAAATGAATCATCACACAAAGGATTAATCTCCAAAATATATAAACAGCTCATGCAGTTCAATATTAAAAAAAAAAAAAAAAACTCAATCCAAAAATAGGCAGAAGACCTACATAGACATTTCTCCAAAGAAGACATACAGATGGCCAAGAAGCACATGAAAAGCTGCTCAACATCACTAATTATTAGAGAAATGCAAATCAAAACAGGGAGGTATCACCTCACACCAGTTAGAATGGGCATCATCAGAAAATCTACAAACAACAAATGCTGGAGACGGTGTGGAGAAAAGGGAACCCTCTTGCACTGTTGGTGGGAATGTAACTTGATACAGCCACTATAGAGAACAGTATGGAGGTTCCTTAAAAAACTAAACATAGAATTACCATATGATCCAGCAATGCCACTACTGGGCATATACCCAGAGAAAACCATAATTCAAAAAGACACATGCACCCCAATGTTCACTGCAGCACTATTTACAGTAGCCAGGACATGGAAGCAACCTAAATGCCCATCGACTGACGAATGGATAAAGAAGACATGGTACACATACACAATGGAATATTACTCAGCCATAAAAAGGAATGAAATTGAGCCATTTGTAGAGACGTGGATGCATCTAGAGACTGTCATACGGACTGAAGTAAGTCAGAAAGAGAAAAACAAATATCATATATTAATGCATATATGTGGAACGTAGAAAATGGTACCGATGAACTGATTTGCAGGGCAGAAATTGAGACACAGACATAGAAAACAAACATATGGACACCAAGGGGTGAAGTGGTGGGGGTGGTGGTGGGATAAATTGGAAGATTGGGATTGACATGTATACACTGATGTGTATAAAATTGATGACTAATAAGAACCTGCTGTATAAAAAATAAATTTAAAAAAAAGAAAAGATAACTAAATTTTCTGTTTAAAGAAAAAGGGCCAGTTTTTGCATTATATGTGTACTATCATTCCACTTGTGTAAACATGTAGATTTTTATAAATGTTTACAATACAAAATATATTAATGTATGGTTTTACATAAATATAATTTTATAAATATATATGCTAAATGTATGTTATATATGTATACACATGAACAAATACATGCATTTGCTTATGCACAGAAAGTTCTCAAGGCGATGTGCTACATCATTTTCAAGTTATGACTCACATAGCAAAAAAACTGTCCTATACTCTGAGACAAACTAGAGAGGATTTAGAAGCATCTATGTGGAAGCTGGTAGAAAAAAATCATGATGTCTTCTTTATAGTACAAAATTATTACAAAATCTATACAGTATTTGGAATGACATTAAATACTAAATTTAAGCTTCCAAAAGTATTTTCAAATATTTAATGTGGGCTTCCCTGGTGGCGCAGTGGTTGAGAGTCCGCCTGCCGATGCAGGGGATGCGGGTTCGTGCCCCGGTCTGGGAAGATCCCACGTGCCGCGGAGCGGCTGGGCCCGTGAGCCATGGCCGCTGAGCCTGTGCGTCCGGAGCCTGTGCTCTGCAACAGGAGAGGCCACAGCAGAGAGAGGCCCACGTACCGCAAAAAAATATATATATATTTAATGTATTTCTAAGTTTTTTCTTGCTAATACAATTTTTAATACATCACTTCATACATGAAATGTCTACATGCAATCCCTGATCAAGACCTTTAAAAATGATTGAAGCTAATTCTTGATGACCACCATTGATAAAAAACATATTTGCACCAATATACAATAAAATTTTTATTGCTTAACAACCATGCACAAATTTTAACATTAATGAAAGTCTGTTTTCAATTTTAATGTCTTTTTCTTTTCTTTCATTGATAAGTGTAAAGATAAAATTTCTTTGGTGACATGAATGGATTTCCAACTTAAACATTTCCATAACAAGTGTTTCACAATCTAAATAATCTCAAATTTGCAACAAAGTGTGGGCCTGTTAGAGCAATCATCCTCATAGTGGTTTGGATGCCTCTAAGAGGGCATGCCAGCCCCAGGTAGGCAGAATTATATATGTGGTGTACTGGGTTGAATAACGTCCCCCCAAAATTCATGTCTACCCTGAACCTCAGAATGTGACTTTATTTGGAATAAGGGTCTTTGCAGATGCAATGAATGTGAGGTTCAAGGTAAGATCATCCTGGATTAGGTGGTCCCACAATCCAGTGAGAGTATCCTTAGAAGAGACAGAAAAGAAGAGGACACGGGGACACAGAGAAGAAGGTGATGTGAGTACAAAGGGACAGACTGGAGTGATGCATCTACAAGGCAAGGGACAGAGAGGACGGAGGGCCACTGCTGGAAGCGGGGAGAGAGGCGGGGAGTAGATTCTCCCTCGGGGCCGCCGGAAGGAAAAACCCTGGGGACACCTCGATTTCTGGGTTCCAGAACCACGAGAACACGTTTCTGTGATCGTAAGCCAGTCAATTTGCAGTCGTTTGTCATGGCAGCCCCGCGACACTGATGCACGCGGGTGCCCACCGAGTGCCCCCCACTGGGATGGGACGGCGCCTGGCCAGGCTGCTCCCCAGCTCTCTGTGCTCCGGGGAGGATGGGATGCTGAGAAAAGCAGCCTGCAGGACTGAGAGCTGGACCCCCCGTCCCGGAGCTGGGGCTGTGGAGGAGGAAGCTCCCTTCCCTCGAGGTGACCCAAGATTGCAGTTTCAAGATGGAAAGCCCATGGGACTCAGCTATGACAGCACCGCCCAGGCCTGAGCGGATTGATCTACGCCCCCAGCAGCAGTTCAGAAAGCGCCCTGTCACAGCACTGTAAATCAGCTCTACTCCAATTTTTTCAATAAATAAATAAGAAAAAAAAGGGAAAAAAAAGAAAAACACCCTGCGAGTGAACACTTGGAGGACCACCAAGGAAAACGAGGTCCTCCCTTCACAGCCCTGTTACAGTGCAGTAAAACATCTGACACTCAAGAATGAAGAAAGCAATCAGACCTTTTCAGAGACACCAGCACCTTCAACAGAGAAAAGTGTGTGAAGTTCAAGAAAATGTTAAACACACAGTGAATGTGAAGAAAGGATATATTTGAAAAATACCTTTAGGAGTATCAGTGCATGACAATCCCAGTCACTTGAAACTGGTCAGACCGTGGGCTCCAAAATGATTTTGTGTGAGAATCTTCCAAACAAGGAGTAATTAATGAAGAAGTAGAGCAGCTGGTACCTCAGGTGTTGCAGTCAGGTATTCTGAGGAAACAAGAGACTCAGCCTTACTCACTTGATGGACCCCTGTGGGTTAGATGATAAATGCTACATTATAACAGAAAGGAAGATGAAGTAATAGGTGTTTAATTCATAACTGTTTCTCTAGAAGATCTTTGAGAATGACAGTTTAATTAAAAGATACTTACACATTTTAAAGGGAAGATATAAACCTGGCGCTTAAAGAAGGGTATCAATTTAGGGCAGTCTGTAATATAAGTATAAACTAAGTTCTAAAATGAAATTTTGGTATCTGGGGTAAATTTGCCCTCTCCCCAAATTGACAGTTAAAGAAATGTAGGGGAAATTTATGTGTTTAAAAAATAATTTGGACAATTCTGGAAGTCAGTTTTAATACACTGCTTTGTTCTTGTGGTAAAAAGTTTTATGTTAAATGTTAAAAAATAGTCCAATCTGGTGAATGTCTAAACCTAAACTGGTCCACAAGTGTCTGCCTTGCTTCTAAGTTTACGACCCTTGTTTCCATTCCTTCACCGCGTTTTTCCATCTGGATGGTCTAGCAGGTAATTAAACTCCTCTGCCCAAAACTGTAGTAGTAGTACTAGTAGTAGCAGTAATAATAATAATATACACGGAGACAAAATTGGGGGCCACAGCATGAGCCAAAAGCCTTCGCCTGCCCATGCACCCCTGCTCTGCATATCCTGCATCAGGCCCTTTGGAAACAACTGCTGCAAATTTCACATCAGCAATTCTCTCTCTTTCTTTTACCAAACTCAACTTTATATTCTACATAAAAAACAACCACAATAATGTATTTAACCTTCTCTTAATGTATATCTTATGTAACACTTGTATCCCTGAGAATTCCACCTTCTTTTGTTCAACAAAGATTGAGAGGAGGCTGGATACGGAATCGCAAGTTACAGCTCAAGTCTGTGGTCTGGTGCTCCCCCTAATGGACATTTTTCACATTACACGTGCTTTTTTGTTTGGGGGTGTTTTTTGTGCTGTTGTTTTTCTTTTTTTTTTAATGCAGGAGCACTTCATTTGCGGGCCAAGAAACATCTCATAAAGCCAAGAACAATCAGGAAGTCATCTCAAATGATCCCTGAATGATCCAAAGCACACGCATCTTATTTAGCTGACTGTGTTCACCAGAGTTCTTGTCCGGGAGCTTGTTTAACAGAGGTGGCTTGATAATAACTTGGAGGGGCAGGAAAACTGCAAGGGACTGATCAGCAATAATCGTTTTTTAAAATGTTTGTTCTGGGCTTCCCTGGTGGCGCAGTGGTTGAGAATCCGCCTGCCGATGCAGGAGACACGGGTTCGTGCCCTGGTCCGGGAAGATCCCACATGCCGCGGAGCAACTAAGCCCGTGAGCCATGGCCGCTGAGGCTGCGCGTCCGGAGCCTGTGCTCCGCAACGGGAGAGGCCACAACAGTGAGAGGCCCGCATACCGCAAAAAAAAAAAAAAAAAAAAAAAAAAAAAACAAATAAAATGTTTGTTCTGATTGATAAAGGATGGGGGGTTTGCCTTTGGGAACTGAAGAGGCAGAAATTGCACCCTCACCCTGGGGACAGGGGAGCATGGCAGAACAGAGGCCACAGAAAATACATGCGAATTAAGGAGAGTTCACTTTGAGCAATCTAAGATGCTGAGCCACGACCCGGACCCTCCAAATCGTCAGCAAAGAAGATTGGTCGGCCTCTTGAGGAAAACAGTAAGGAAGCTGAATTCTATGTCTTGGGTGATTTGGGGGGCTGAGGGGGGAAGGAGCCTGCGAGACACAGGCCCAGAGTCTGAAGGGACAGCTGAATGTAGAAACCCACTGTTCCAGGAGAAGCACCGCGGCCCTTCACTGGAGGGCTGCGTAAATTCATAAAGCTCAAGCATCTCTGAGTCAACACTACAGCAGTGGTTGAAAAGAGACAGAAGCAGAGCTATAGGTCAGTGTTTCCCAGGAAGTAGTGACGTGTGTGTAGCTGGCTGACAGAGGGGCAGGGCCTCTGGCCACGCCAGAGCTTGTGTTGTTTCCCAAGAGTTCAGAGGTGTCAGTATCTCTACACCTGTGTGGCCTCCCGAGGGCCCACGGAGGAGGTTCTGCTGTAGGTAGGCTGCATATGGGCTGAGGAAGTGCCCAAGACTGCTCAACAGGAGTGGAAACCACCCCTAGACAAGGCCAAGGTCTCAGGCCTGCACCTGGTCCTCCACGACAGCTGAAATCCATCCCGCTGGGCCTCCTGGACTGCGTCGTCAGGTCATACTGGAATCTAGTCCTTTATTGAACGCTCCCTGGCTAGCCTCCGCAGAGCTGCTAAGTTCTGTGCATTTGCTCAACCGTTCTATTTTTAGGCACAGGCGAACAGAACTTCACTGATGCAACTTTGGTGGCTGTTACTGTTTATTTTTATCCTTTGCTCTACCTGGTGATGTTTCCCTGTCTGAATACTTCACTAACACACGAAGACAGTAACATATTACAGAGCTGAGAACCAGGAAGGAAGCACGAAGGCGGAAATGCCTGTGAAGAGCAGAGCCCGGGTATGGAAGTGATGCTCCGTTCACATAATTCTGAAGCCGCTATCTGAGAACAGGTCTGACTGTCTTACTGCGATGACAGAGGGGAGACCTCGGTGGCTTTAGACATAAAAAGAAGAGCTTGTGGGGAATCGTGTAGTGATTATCACACTACTGCATTTTCTTAGGTACACTTCCTAGTCCACTGTACTGTATCTCTGTTACAATTTCAGAATGAGATGAAAGGGACTGTTTACTCGCAGGACCAGTGCTTTAGAACCAGTGCAGGAAAGCCTTGAATGCTCCCCTGCTCTTCACTTGTGACTCACACTGAAATAATCATTCGTGTGACCACATCTCCAGCTCTCCTGCAGCGCCCAAGTCCTGGACAGTCAGGCAGCGCCTCCGGATTCGCTTTGGCAAGGACACGGGAATGGGAGCGTGACACGCCAGGTCCAGTCAAAAGCTTTAAGACCTGAGCATGATTTTCCAAATGTCCTTCCCCCTGTGTGACAGCAGAGATGGTCCCAGAGGGTGGAGGTGGCATCAGTCTGGGTCTCTGAGCAAAGCTAACATGAGGCAGAGACCGTCCCCATTGACTCATTGTCACCCTGTGGTCTGTAAGCATCACTGAGACGTGTGGACACTGTGTCACCAGAGCAGTGCCTTTCCTGACTGATGCGTACACATATGCTAATTGTACATATATAAGAACCCCCATATCAACGGGTATTTTATCTTACACACAGTCATAAGAACTTAGATTATCTAATACTCAAGATTATAATAAAATAAAAGGTTGTTACTTCTATAGGTAGATCGAATATTTGTCTTTGAAAGAAGCAGCTGGTAGATAAAGAGAATACAGTTGACCCTAGAACAACACAGCTTGAACTGCCCAGGACTGAACTTAGACGTGCATTTTTTTCAGTAAATATGTACTACAGTACTACACAATCTACGGCTGGTGCTCAGATTCAGAACCACAGATACAGAGAGCTGACTGTAAACTTCTGGCAGGTTTTCGACTATGCAGAGGGTCGGCGCCCCCATGTTGTTCAAGCGTCAATTATACATATAAACATAAAAAGCAGAGGAGAAGCAGTGATGTGACCAGGAGTTATTCGCAGAGGGCCACCAGCCCCATCTACCACAGTCGTCTCCAAGGTGACCAGTGACGTCACCGTGCTGCTTTTGCTCCTGGACCATCTGAACCCGAAGTCTCCCATCAGCAAAACCCGCAGAGGTGACTTTACTTCTGTATTCTTTTATGCCAACCACAAACATTTAGATTCCAGAATATATCAATGTCCAGTCATGCATTTTGCAGATACTCTTAGAAGATGCTCAACTGCAGGAACAGAAAAGAGAAGCAAATCAAACGACAGAAAAATAGAGGCCTTTACAATAAAGCGAAGGAAACACAACAGACGTACACTTAGAGCTTCGGCATGCACCTTCCTGACATTCTTGAGGAGAGGGGAGGGTGAGGTTAAGTCAAAGAGGCTGGCAGCATCTGCTCTGCATAAAGCCACTGTGGCGTTTAGAAAAAATCTTTTTATGTTTCTACAGAGTTGAAGGCTTCCTGAATACATTTAGTTGAAAAGATTGGATCCTGGGCTAAGAGTAAGTCTGGGAAGTGAATTTACAACTCTGTAGATGGTGAGAGATCCAGAGAGACAAGTCCGGAGGATCTCATGGTACCTGTCTACACAGCAAGGGAAACTGAGGCCCAGAACTGGGGAGACAGCTCTGTGATGTGTACTTTGAAAACTCTCCATAAAGAAAAGTCTAACCCCAAATGCCTTAACTAATAAGTTCTACTCAAATTTAAAGAAGAAAAAAACCACCAACGTGGGAGAAACTCCTCCATGGAATTTTAAAAAGTGGGACTACTTCTCCATACGCTCAGTGAGGCCAGAATAAATTTGACCCCCAAACTTAACAAGGACACTACAAGAAAGAAAAATTATAGGCTAACATCATTCATGGACATAAATGCAAACTTCCAAACAATATTAGTGAATTGAGGTTCCATTTCCAGCAGTGACAGAATAGGGTGTATCAGACTCATCTCCTCCTAATCATAGTTAGAATTTCTGGACACAGCCATGACCAAACACAGGCTGATGTCACAGGCGATCTCAGCCTTAAAAGAGGGGAAGCCGGCCGGGTTGATCTAAATTAACTGACTACTTACCTAACGGCTCCACTAAGTGTGTTGCACACAGGAAATGGAGCTCAAGTAGAAAGGGACAGGTTCATCGGGCCAAGGATTCAGAGGTCGGAGTTCGGGGCTGGGAATTAAGAGGAGGAACCCTAGCAAAGACGTAGCCAAAGGAAGGGGTCCCCAAATCTGCGCAAAACTCCTCTCAGATCCTTGTCTAGCTCCTTAACTGTGCAGACCTAAGGTGAGAGTCCAAGAAACAGAGCAGAAAGCAGCGGAAGGTAGAGCCTAAACGAGCTGGGCAGAGATTTCAGCATCTTTCTCTTCTTGAGAGGCAGCGTTTGGAGTTCAAGTCACGCCAGATGAGAGGGAATCGGTAAATACTTTGGGTTTTCCATTGAGTACCTGAAGAGTCACCATACAATACAGGGCCACATTTAAAACTAATGGCTATGTCTTAGGACTTACTGCCTACAACCAAAAAACAACACTTTTCAGAGAAAGATGAAAGAATTCAGAGCTCCTATAATGTATCCTTTACAATATTCAATATACAAATAAAAAATATTAGCTATGCAAAGAAGCAAGAAAATGTGACCCGAAATTTCTAAAAAGTTAAAAAGCAGTTATTATAAACAGGCCCTGCAATGACCAAATGTTAGAATCAGCAGTCAGGGATTCTTAAATAAATAAAAGAAATATGCTAAAGAATCTACAGGAAAAGAGAGATCTAATGGGTGAAGAGGTGAGGAATTTCAGAGAGAAAGGGAAATTCTACAAGTAAACCGACGGAGAGTTCCAGTCCAAGACGGCGACATAAGGGGTTCCTGAATTCACCTCCTCCCATGGACACCTCAAATCTGCAGCTCCACACAGAACAATTCCCTCTGAAAGAAATGCAAAAACTAGCTGGACAACGCCTTCACATCAGGCAAATGAGAAAAAAAATCCACATCAAAACAGGTAGGAAAGGTTGAAACTTGCATCATAAACCCCCCCTCCGGTGCAGTGACATACAGTCAGGAGGGAGCTCACAACTCCCAGCTTCTCCCTGAGGAGCAAGGGGTTTCCGCCCAACATCTAGTGCCCTAGCTTTTAAAACTTCCACCTAAGGGATGGGCCCCCAAAACACCTAGCTCTAAAAGCCAACGGGGCTTATGGTCCGTGAAACCTACAAAGCTGAAGCAAAGAAAGAAAGAGTTGTTAATGGGCTTGTGAGGACTCCTCATGGCTGCCCCCCCAGTGCTAAGTGCGGAAGCAGCATATCTATAACTGATTCACTTTGTTGTAAAGCAGAAACTAACACACCATTGTAAAGCAACTATACTCCAAAAAAAGATGTTAAAAAAAAAAAGAGAACCCACTGAAATATGTAAAAAGAAAGAAAGAAAGAAAGAAATCGACTCTGGCATAGCAAAAAAAAAAAAAGAAAAAGAAATGCCCACCTCCTAGTTTTTACCTAAAAGAGGTCTCTTTGCATTCCTTAAAATCTGCAGCCTGAGGGTCAGGCCCCTAATTTGGCACATGCCTAGGGGCCACCTGCTGCCCCCCATGGAGACTGGAGAGTCCGGTAGGAGCATCTCCACCAACTCCCTAGGTCTGCCTCCAAGTCACAGTTTTCTCCCTGGAAGGAGCCTGTACGCACATCTGATGCCTGGCTTTTGCAGATGCAACCCAGGAGACGCACCCCTTGATTGCCTGGCTCCGGTGGCCAGTGGGGCTTGCATTTGTAGGACCTATCAGACCACAGCAAACAAAGAAAAAGCTCCTAACTATCTGTCACCCCAGGGCTCAGTGCGGAGGGAGCAGACAGAAATGCCCATCTCCCAGTCTTTTCCCGGAAAGAGGTCTACTTGCAGACTTTCAATTATAAGATAAGGTCTGAGGATCTAATGTAAAATATGATGACTGTAGTTGACTGTGTTGCATAATTGAAATTTGAGACTTGAAGTTCTACTCTAAGAGAGTAGAAGTTAACTGTTCTCACCAGATAAAAAAGGAAATATATGAGGTGATGGGTATGTTAAGTAACCAGATGGGGTGAATCCTTTCACAAGATTTACATATATCAAATCATCACAGTGTACACTTTACATCTATTACAATTTTATTTCAATTAAAAGAAAAAGAATTTGTACCATGTCAGTGCAATGAGGGTGAAGAAGAGATATTTTGGAAGAGAAATCAAAAGATTTGGTAAACAATAAACTGTGAGGTTAAAGGAAAAAGAGGAATTAAAAATGACTCTGTGGACTTCCCAGGTGGCACAGCGGTTAAGAATCCACCTGCCAACGCAGGGGACACGGGTTCGAGCCCTGGTCCGGGAAGATCCCACAAGCCACGGAGCAACTAAGCCCGTGCACCACAACTACTGAGGCTGCCCGTGAGTCACAACTACTGAGCCCGCGCGCGTGCCGCAACTACTGAAGCCTGTACTTGTAGAGCCCGTGCTCCGCAACAAGAGAAGCCACCGCAATGAGAAGCCCGCGCACTGCAATGAAGGGTAGCCCCCGCTCGCCGCAACTAGAGAAAGCCCGCGCGCAGCAACAAAGACCCAATGCGGCCAAAAATAAATAAATCAATAAATAAAAAAGACTGATTTGTAGCTTATGGTAAATGGTAAGAAACTTTAGAATGAATAAGTTCCGTGATTATCGAACCCCCTCAACCACTTTGAGAATATAAAATAGTAAGAAATGGAGGGGAAGTGAGGTACTTGTGATCATTTCTTTGGAGAAGAATGGGAAGAGGTACTATAGCTTCCATCACAAGCTAAAAAGACAGGAACTGCCTGTCATGAAGGTCACCAGTGTCGGGTGATACTTTCATCCAAGTTAAGATGTGAGTGAAACAACACAATATACATAGTAACTCAATGACACGACGCGAGCAGCTACTTCTTTCCTGTATCAGTCAGTCATTTTCAAACACTGAAAGAATGCCCCTTTTTTTTCCCTTTTGCTATTCCCACTAGAGCAGCTACAGACACAGCACACTTTTAAGTCTTAACTGCCTTGTAAACATTTTCTCCACCACATTCTTAAATTCAGAGTAGACAATGAACAAAATAATAAATCAAGGTCTTAAGTGTGGCATTTGCCAATTTCTGAGTTGTGAATACTCCCACCACGGTGAATTTCAAGCTACCAAGATGTTGTCACTGAATGTGGAGTTGGGAAGAGGTGTACCATCGCGTGCCATTACATGGTATTTCCACCATGTAGATACAATAGCTGTATAGATAATAATAAAATATATTTAGAATAGGTAATAGATAATAAAATGTATGGCATAGATAATTATAAAATGTACTTAAATAATTTGGAAATGATTTTTAGTATTTGTTACATTGGTTTTTAATATGATTTCATTGCAAGTTTATGTAACTAAATTTTTTTCTTTTTTTTTACTTTTTAATTGAAGTATAGTTGATTTACAATATTGTGTTAGTTTCAGGTGTACAGCAAAGTGATTCGGTCATACATATACATATATATATATATATAAAGATAGCTATATCCTTGTTTTTAAAATTCTTTTCCATTGTAGGTTATTACAAGATAGTGAATATAGTTCCCTATGCTATACAGTAAATTCCTGTTGTTTATCTATGTATATGGCAGTGTGTATCTGTTAATCCCATACTCCTAATTTATCCTTCTCCCCTTCCCCTCGATTTTTAATAATGGCTGTGTTTAACAACTACCTGTAAAATTCCTGAAAATTTAACCACAGGCTCTCCCGAGCCAGGATAAGCCACGCCCTGCACACCTCTGACTTTAAGTACATTGGAAACACAGCTTTACTGTGCTAGCTGTGTCATTCTCAAACTGCTAAAACGTGGCTTTTCCGCTCTATGAAATTCATAGTAAACTTGGTATG
The DNA here is from genome assembly GCF_026419965.1 of Kogia breviceps. Classification (NCBI taxonomy): domain Eukaryota; kingdom Metazoa; phylum Chordata; class Mammalia; order Artiodactyla; family Physeteridae; genus Kogia; species Kogia breviceps. The sequence continues at coordinate 5,315,581 of NC_081326.1, forward strand.
GCGATATCTTCTCTTAATCCAGTGGACACATTCCAGTCCTAATTTTTTGTTTGTTTGTTTGTTTTTGTCATACGCGAGGCTTGTGGGATCTTAGCTCCCCAACCAGGGATTGAACTCAGGCCCACGGCAGTGAAAACGCTGAATCCTAACCACTAGCCCACCAGGGAATCCTAATCTTGATTATCCATAGGAAACGGCACCGTTGGTCTCCCGCTTGAAACCGCCACGTTGCTGGCTTGTCCAGTCTCTTGCCTTCACCCTCCCTCTCTGACTATTCCCTAGGTCTAGTCTGCACGTTCTCCTTTCCCCACGGAGCCCTTCGGTGCTGGTGTTTCTGAGTATTCCCGGTCCTCACATCTTATCACATCTCACACTGCCCCAGGAGCCTCAGCGCCCCTGCTATCGCACATGCGCAGTCATCTCCAAACCTATTATCTCCCGAGCAAGATTCTCTTACCTCCTAATATCTAGACCCACATTTGCAATTGCTCTGTGATGTATTTTCCCTCTAGTGTCCCGCATCAATTTTGAATTCAAAATGTCATAACACTCTCTTCCCTTGTGATTTGATGACTGTGTTTAGTGTTACGTTTGGAGTCCTTTCTCTCTCTGTGTGTGTGTGTTTATCTATTGCAGAGTGTTGGTTCCCATGAGGTTTATATACAGCAACCTATAAATATACAGGATTATTTTAAGTTGATGATCTCCTAAATGACCGCTTTTATTATATTTTGTATCTATACCATTTGATGGGTGGTCACTAAACCTGCTGGGGTAAACATTTCATGGTGTATGTGAGTCTAATCATTATGCTGTACCCCTTAAACTTACATAGTGCTGTATGTCAGTTACAGCTCAATAAAACTGGAAGGAAATAAAGCAAAACGAAACCACAAAACGTCCACAACAAACTCGTTTCTGTCTTTTCAAGTCTGCTTCTCCCTTTCAACTCAATCATTTACAGGAGGCACCATTTGCCAAATCACCTAACCAAAGCCCTGAATGTCATTCTTTATTCCTCCTTCTTTCATATATTCCCCATGTAAGACTTCAGCACCGATTGGCTCTGGTCCTAATATCTCTACCAATTATCGCGTCTCTCTTTACTCCCTGTCACTGATAAAACTTTACTCCTGGGAATTCCCTGGCGGTCCACTGGTTAGGACCTGGTGCTTTCACTGCCATGGGCCTAGGTTCAATCCCTGGCTGGGGAACTAAGATTCCGCAAGCTGCACAGCAAAGGCAAAAAAAAAAAACACTTTAATCCTAATCACCCCACATTGTTGTAATAACCTTCTAATTTTGTAACTCCGATTCATCCTACACACTGAAGCCGCTATTATCTTTCTAAATCACAAATCACTTAATGGCTCCCAATTGCCTTAGACCAGTGGTTCTCAACCTTGGCTGTACAACAGAATTAACTGGGGAGGTTTTTTTCAACTAATTTTATAAATGTATGATTTACATATAATAAAGTACACCCATTTTAAGTATATAGCTCAATGTGTTTTTAACACATACATATACACACGAGTGTGTAATTATCACCATCAATAACGATATAAAACATTTTCATCACTTCAAAAAGTTCCCACATATCCTTTTTCCCCAAGCTTATCCTTTCCCCAAAGAGTTGACCCTAAGCAACCGCTGTCGGTAAAGATAAGTTTTGCCTGCTCTAGAATCTCATATAAATTGAATCGGACAATATTTGCTCTTTGACATCTGGCTTCTTTTACCCAAGGTAATGTCTTTGAGATTCAGCCATGGTGTGTGAATCAGTAATTTCTTCCTTTTTACTGTTGAGTAGTATTCTGTGGCATGAATTTCTCGAAATGTTATCCACTCATTTGTTGATGGACATCTGGACTGTTTCCAGTTTGGGGCTATTATGAATAAAACTTCTATGGACATTTGGGTACAAATATTTTTGTAAACATATGTTTTCATTCCTCTTGGGTCAGTATTTAGGAGTGTTATTGCTGGATCTTATGATAACTGAATATTTAACTTTAGAAGAAACTGTCTATTTTCCAAAGCAGCTGTACCATTCTCCATTCCCACCAGCATTGCAGGAGAGTTCCAGGCAGAAAGCCAGGACAAACATAGCTCATTTTGCTTGTTTCCCTTCTCTGGCATAGCACAGATCTGTACCGCCTAGAGTTCAATGTCTGAAAATAATCGTTTCATATATTTTGTTTAGTTTTTTCATGTGGAAGGGCAAATCCAGTACCAGGTACACTGTCACGGCCAGAAGCAAAGTCCACTTGGCGAGTGGCTTATAAAAACATGATGCTTGAGTGCAACCCCATACTCATTAAATCTGAGTTCCTGCAGTGAGAGGATGGGAGGGGAGTTCTAATGTGCATCAGCCTTGAGAATCACTGGCCCGGAGCATAATATTCAATCTCTTCACTAAGGCAAGACCGTTCAGCATCTGTCCTAAGCCTACATCTCCAGTCTAGATCCACACCCACACTCTCCAACCCCCAACCATCTTCTGTCATTTCTCCTAAGGTTCAGCCATGCAGTACTTTATCAGGATAAACATGGTATTTCAAACCCATGCCTTTCCCGGTGGTCCCTTTTGGTCCAAAGTTTACCAGGGGTACTTATCCTTCAAGATTCGGCCAAAATGCCTTTGGCTTTATGGGTTATAAAGAAAAGCCCGGGATTTCTAGGGCAGAACGTTGTACTCAAAAGAATATCTGGACAACCAACAAATGCGAGGCTTAGGATCTGGTACCGCCATTTATAACAGGGTGAGTTTAGTCATCTGCTTTCCTCAGGTATAACACGGTAATAACAATACTTACCTGGCAGAGGAACAGACGAGATTACACATACAATCGAACGCACCTAGCAATGGTGCACATAGCAGGTGCCAACAGAATACTCCCCTTCACACCCCACATTCCACTCATAACGTTTCCTGCAAAGCTCTACTGCAAATGGCACTTTATTATCTGTGTATACCTCTCCCTCTCCCAACAGATTGTGAGTTTTTCTCTTTTTTTTTTTTTTTTTTTTTTTTTTTTTTGCGGTACCCGGGCCTCTCACGGTTGCGGCCTCTCCCGCCGCGGAGCACAGGCTCCGGACGCACAGGCCCAGTGGCCATGGCCCACGGGCCCAGCCGCTCCGTCCTCCCAGACCGGGACACGAACCCGCGCCCCCCGCATCGGCAGGCGCACTCCCAACCACCGCGACACCAGGGAAGCCACAGATTGTGAGTTTTATAATGACCAGGACTACTTCTTTTTACCTTTGCATCCGGGGGCATAAAAGTGCTTGGGATAAGACAGGAGTTTGAATAAATCTCAGATGAATTTAGAAGTCTCTAGTTCTGATCGCAAAGAAAGTTTACAGGGTTCTTCCTCCTCAGCATCAATTCACGCTTTGGGGGCGACGTGCCACCCAGTCCTTGGCAGGGAAATGAGAGAATGTGACCGAGACTGGAAAAGGACGGTGGCACTTTTCATCAGATGAAACATCCAGAGGACGTTTTTCACTGTGGGGTTAAAAGAACACGCAAGTCCTTGCTGCCCTCCAGGGAGGCGCCCAGCAGCCTCCGGGTTTACGCAGAGGCTTCTTGGCGGGGAAATTCTGAGCCAACTTCCTTCAAGGAAAGAAGCGGGAGCGCACAGGTGGGCGGGCGCCGGAAGAAGCGCGCACTGCGGACTGGGGAGGCGGGGGCGCGCAGGGGCCTCCCCGCCCCTCGGTTGCCAGGCAACCGGCCCCGGAAGTCGCGGGAGACGCTTCGGCGGCGGCGGCGGTGCCGGGAGCGGGTGAAAGATGGCGGAGGGCGGCTGCGGCAACGAGGCGGGCGAGGAGGGGCCGAGGGCGGTGGGGCCGCGGCCCCCGAGCGCGCGGGACTTGCAGGTGCGGCGAGCGGCGGGGCGGGGGCGCGGCGTCGGGGACAGCGCGGCCGGGGACGTAAGGAACCGCCCTGGCCGCGGCCGACCTTCCCCAGACCGGCCCGGGGACCGAACTGTGATTCCGGCGCCGCGGGTCCGCCCCAGGTGGCGCGCCGGGGAGCGGCGTCTGTGGAAACAAGTGTCCGAGCCCGGCTGTTAGTGGTGCCCCAGCCTCGTTTCCCCTCCACCCCACTTGCAGCTTAAGAAGCAGCTGCTGATGTCAAATGGCGTTTGGGGGGTTAGGGGTCAGTTGAGTGCTTCACCGGTTGATGCCCCGGTCAGACTCACTGCAGAAGAAAGCGCTGCGGTGGCCGTGGGGAAATCGAGTCACGGCTTGGGCTGGTTTGATCTTGTTTGTCTTGGATGCTGTTTGTGGCTCGATTACTTACGTGTAAAAAGGGTTCCTTTTTAATCAGATAGCTTTTCGCTTTTAAAGGGGTGAACTAAAAAGTATTTCATCCTACGACTTCCCAGCCTAGTTGTAACAGCTTACAGTCTAGAAAACATTGCACATAAGAAACGGAGAAATAAAACTTTGTAATGTTACAGGACATTGACAGTAGTTACTAAATACCAGCGCACCAAATCTTGCTCCGTCAGATGCTTCACACTACTCATTTTAGAGGTGGTTGGTTTTTTTAACTGTCTCTTTGTAAGATCATTGATAAAATTCAAAAAGTAAACATCTGTAGGGAGCTATAATTAAAAATAAGTGACTTTCAATCCACAAGCCTTGGTAGAAAAGTTCTATTACTTCATTGTTACACCTTCATTCTATTTCTTTGAACAAACATATTGACCACCCGCCATGTAACATACTGCTAAGCTCGGGAATGCAGAGATAAATAGGATCTCAAATCCACAGTTGGTGCTGGGATACTGTTAAAGGGCATAGAAGTATAAAAGACATTTCTACCTATTTTTTGCAGAAATAAGATACGCATATATTTAACAGAACATTTTGAGATGGAGTATGAATTAGTGCCAAAATAAGCAGTGTATAAAATGACAAATTTGGAGAATTGGAGAGATCGGTGTCAGGTTAGGAGATGAACTCAATGTAGAACAGCAGTAAGAGGCAGCATGGACTGTCAGGGGAAAAAATGGAGTTTCCGGTCAGAACAACTTCGGTTTGCATCTTGACCCTGACACTTAGTAGTTATGTGAATATCAGAAAAATGTCTTAACCTCTCTGATCCTCTGTCTCTTTATCTGTAAACTAGAGGTGATGGTGGTGTCCAGGATGAAATAAAGAAATGTCTGTAAAGTGTCCGTGCGATCCCGTATTATCCTGGATCAGACTTGCTTAGTGAATATTCGGTTCTTTTTCCCTTAAAGGAGAAAAATACTAAAACTTTCATTGGTTAGTCCATGCTAATGCTATTAAACTTAAAACTGTGTGACTTAATATCCTTTCTCTAATTTAAATCTTTTTTCTTTTTATGTGAAAAATGAGAACAGCTTGGTTAATGATCACCTGATACTTGACAAATTTATACTTCATCCACTGTATTAAGATAGGATAAATTGTTGGAGATACTGTGGTAGATGTCGCCAATTGTGAGAATTCCTTCCTTTTCACCATCAATTAGAAAATAGGGTTTTTGGGGTTTTTTTATTTCCATCCCCTATCTACTTCCTGGTAGGTAGGTTCAAGTAGATAACTGATTTTTTTTTTAATGAATGTTATTTGGAATATCAAATACACTAAGTATTCATAGTGTTTCCCTTAGAATTTAATAAGAATGTGAAGAATTTGCAAAGAAACCTGAAAACAATCAAGTGATGGCATATGAAGAAATAGAGTATGTATCAAAGATTTAAAAGAATTGGATAATGTTGTCTCCCAGCTGGTTTCTTGGATATTGATTATTGGGGGATTATTTTATTGTTTAATCTAGCCATGCTTATTTTAAGAGTTACCCATTTGGTTCAGTTTTCAGTAGATACTCCTTAACTTTCCTGACAACTCGCTCTAAGAGTCTTTCACAGTATAATTGGAAATAGCAAAAGTACAACTAAGTACCTATTTCTTAGCTGCCATGCAGTGTAGGGTTTGTCGGCATCTGTGTTAAGAGAGATTTCCTCATTCATCACAAGAGGAAAGATGGATCGTCGTCTCCCAAAAAGCCTCCCAGCACCGTGAGCCTCTGACTCACAAATTCAGAAATCTCCCGTGGATCTCAAACCGAGAGTAGATCTTGGGTCCTTTCCTCCTCCAAAATTGGGAACGTTCAGTGGGAAAGTTTGGGATAGGATTGTCAGTGACAGTACTCACCCCCAAAACCTCAGTAAGGTATTTGATCGTATGCTTCTGTCCCAGGTTTCCTCCAGAATGATATCAAAAGAAAAAGATTTCTGTTTTTATTTCTTTATTTCCATATAGGTTGGAGTTGAGGAGAATTGGGGCTAATAACTTCAGTACTTCCTAGGGTTCAGAGTGGGCTTTGGATGGGGCAAAGAGGGGAGTTCTATCAGTAAGAAAAGGGTACAGACGTCTGGCATTGTGTTGCACGTGTCACAAGTACCCTCGTCCTATTGATGTCAGTGTCCCATATCGCTGGTTCTCCGTTTTAACGTACATCAGAGTCACCTGGAAGGCTTGTTTGAGCACGGACACCAGACCCCACCCCGATTTTCTAAATCACTTGGTCTAAGTTGGGGTTTGGGCATCGTCCGCAGGCGATGCTGATGTCACTCTTCTAGATTGAAACGTCCGTGTAATGCCTTCTGGCAGTTGTCGCTCTAAGACTGGGAATTCCCGTACTTTTAATCTTTTGCTCTTTACTTGATGTTTTCACCCGCAATGTCAGGTTCTTTTCTCACATTCTTCACATTTCAAATTCTGGAGGAAAGATTATCAGGGCTTACGTACTTTATTCGCTCTGTATAATTGAAATCTCTTCATAGTCTAGTTGTTTAGCTCACGGAAGTCTGTCCTGACAATTCACAGTGCATCTTTACTTCACAGGGCACACATTTTTATCTCTATTTGACTGAGATTTTGTTGGTGTTTTCTACTGGTTTTAACCAGTGCATCAGTTAATTTCCTCTTCTGTTGTGGTGTCATTTGCTATGTCAAATAATATAGAATAACTTTGTTTAAAATATTTGCTTATGAACTTATGCCATATGACGCTTCAGGTACATCATGGATCCTGGCATTAATTCCCTCTAAATATCATTCATTTTCCTCTAAGTTAATGATGTACTGGTGATAACTTGGCCCTTTCAGCTAGGTGGACTCCCTGCTGTAATGTAATTTTCTCCATATTCCTATTTTGTTAATATATATTCCACATTCCATGGAGTCAAAAGGCATTGTTTGCATTATTCATTTATTTTATAGAAGAAGATTGTTTGATTTACAGGGTTTATTCAAATCTTCTTAAAGCAAAAAACAAGGTACAAAACTATAGCAAATATAATCTCCGTTTTTAAATCTATAACATTATGTGTCTCTTTATGATTCATGTTGAGTTGTAGTCTACATAATTCAACAAGAATTTGTTGGGTGCCTGTCATGTGCTATGTTAGAAACAATTTGGGAAACCTAAGTTATAGTAGGGGGGATGAAATAGTAAGAGAAGTACACAAGTGATGACAAATGTAATGTTTAATATAAATGCGTATGAGGATTTGGAAAAGAACTACCACTTTAGTTAAGAAAATTAGAAAAGGCTTCGTGAAGGATGGCTGAAATGGCCCTTTGACATACAGATAACATTTTCGTTGATGGGAATAGGAATAGCTTAAAAGTAATTCATAGAGCAATATTATCAGCTCATGAGGAAATCCATAAAGGAACACGGTTTTGAAGAAATTTCAGGGAGGTAAAAATTTCTGGAAACTTTGGGCCCAAGTAGTCAGAGTGTCTGTCTGTCTCCATCTCTGTCTCTCTCATTTGTTTTGTGGTGGGTTTTTTGTTTTGTTTTGTTTTCTCCTTTTGGAGAGGATAAGTAGGAAAAGACCATAGGAGATAGATAGATAACACTGCAGGAAGCAAAGAAACCTTGGGGAAAATGAAACACTGACACAATCATTGCTGAGCATTTTTTAATAATATCTTCTCGTAATGGAGCACTTGCCTTGTGCTTCACATACATACCTCTAAGGTATTTTTTTAATAGGCATTAAAAGATGAGGGAACTAAGGCTCAGAGAAGTTAAATAATTTGCCAAGCTCACACAGTGAGAGCCTAAGTTAGGATTTTAATAAGTTCTTTTAGGCTACACAGCACTTTGATAATTAGGATTTCCTGCAAAATTGCCATGTTAGAAATATGAAAGTTGACATATGTGTATGGGGTGGTGGTAAAAAATTAGGTGGGAAAAATAAAGACTTTCATTTTCGTTTTCTTGTGTACATATTTTAAAGGTCGATTAATGGAATCTTCAGAGAATTAACTTTGCCCCAGTTCCCTATTTTTCTTTTCCTACTGAGGAAAGAATCCCTGGAGGTAGTTTTCATATTGCTCATGTTTCTAGAAGGAGCACTTCATCTGGGTTTTGGGGGGATTTGGGCTTTTTTTTTGTCTTTTTTTTTTTTTAATTTTCCAGAGATTATGGTCATGCCAATTATAATTAAATAGCCACAAGGGGCATAAAGGAAAGTTTTTGAGTTGTCCAAGGAAGTCAGAAGTGGGAACAAAATAACTTATATGATAATGAAATATTTTGATAATTTCTTAAAATTCCAGTTTCAAAAACCATGCTTTGTTTATTTCACTTTGAAGATATCCAGCCATATATCTATAAAGCATAATTTGGTAATATTGCTTTCTAAAAGTTATATAAACTGTATATATCATTCATTGAAAAGAAGCTCATTTTCCTAAACTTGATGACATTTATATGTCTGGTAAACTTTCAAGTAGAATAATTTTGGAATTGTTTTATGTACTCAGATTTTAAAAACTTGAACAGCTAAGTGAAATATTTTTATGGGATCTGATGAGAGCAAACTGACATTAGTGTGAAACATCCTCAAGTATTTTCAAAAGAATTGTAGGTCCAACTTTGAAAATGATCTGTTACCAAATAGTTTTTGAAACTGTTGAATAGTTCATTGAAAGTAATTAAACAATTATTGTAACTTTAATTTATTCTACTATATGTGGCATTTTGGTTCATTTTATAAATAAGAGATGCAGTGGTTTTATTTTGGAAGGGAGTCATCTTCTGAAACAGCAGCCTTCATTTTTCATTAGACATCTTTACTGCTCAATTACAAGTTAATTTTCTACTCATAACTTGTCATTGTGTAGAAGGGTTTATTTCTAGTGTTTTTATACTTTATAACAAATCTGTTATTCTATAGTTGGCCTTGGCAGAATTATATGAAGATGAAGTGAAATGCAAAGCTTCCAAATCTGATAGACCTCACGCTACAGCCTTTAAAAACCCACGAACACCACCTCAAAGGTAAGTTTTGTTTTGGTTTTTAAACTTGTATGCCTTTTTAGTTCACTAATCCCACATTATTTTAAATGGCCCTGGGAATTTATTTTTAACTATAACTTCTTAAAATAAGTGTTTTTTAGATACTATTTCTGAAACTTTATTTAATAGTCAAAAAGCCAGAAGAAACTTATGGGAAAATTATCTTAAATACTTAATATTTTGATAGACATCCCATAGCATAATATACTGAATAGTATTTTTCTTGGGCACTGTGGTTCTTTTTTGAGTCATTGGACTCATTGAGGATCTGATGAAAGTTATACCCCCTCTGCCCCAGAGCAAGACTTATGTACAATTTTGTCACTCGTTTTTAAGGGTTTGTGTGTTTCTTCAAGCCCATCCATGGAGCCCCTCTGTGTCTTCTGTCCTTCAGTTAAGAATCTATAACTTCAGGAATCTGTCTTTCCTTCTGTTGGGTGATGACCCATCTAATAGTGATCTTCTAGATAGTATTTGCTGTTGTTAAAATCCCTGAACTATAAAAACAACCAACAGTGAAGTTTTAAGAGATGAGAACCAGGTATATTTTATTGTCATGAGTTTTCTTCTTTCCAGGAATGTTTTCCTCAATGTCCTTTTAGTACTGCAAATCTCATTACTGGGGAGAAACTTGAATTTTCCCATTATATCTCATTTTCAGAAAGTCTGTTCTTTTATCGGAAGTTGAAAAATTCACTGGAAGTTATTCTTTCTTTTTTTTGTTTGTCACTAGTCTACCTTCTTTCTTTCTATAGGGGACGTAAAATGACATCCCTTTCTGGACGTGAATGGAAAGAAAGAATAATATTTATAATTCTCACCCCACCTTTTTATTTTACAAACTTTAAAATCCACAGATAATCAAAGATAAGGACAATGAATATACGCGGTGTCTGCTCCGCTATTCACCAGTTGTTAACATGCTATGTACAGCGGTACATTGGTGCACACGCTGTCTTTTACTCAACCGTATGGAAGTAAATTACAGCCATCATAGCACTTCATCCCTAGAGGCTTCAGCCTGCACCCCCTAAGAGGAAGCCCACACTCCTTTATAACCTTGATAACATATCACACCTTAGAAAATGAACACTAGTTGCATAAATCATTTAATCCGTAGTCTATAGTCAGATACTCTTAGAGCCTTTCAGGTTTAGGATCCAGCCAAGGGCCATGCATTCCACTCACAATGCCTGTTTGGTATCTGAATCCAGAGCATTTTCCCCAACCTTTCTGTTGTCTGCTTTTAGCTCCTCTATATAATCTAAAGTTTATTACATTGACTTTGAAGAGCCGGGGCCAGATGTCTTTTAAAATGTCCCACGTTCAAGGTCGTTGTTTCCTCACGATTAGATTCTTGTTACGCGTATTTGTTAAGAACGCTAGTGAGTGATGTTTTCTGCCGTGTATCACATCACATCAGGAGCCGTATGGTTTCAGGGTTTCCCACTATTGGTGCTCTGTGCTCACTTGGGTGAGGTGCTGACCGCCGCACCACTCCATCGGAAGGTACAGTGTTTCCTTTAGAATCTGCAGGTTGGTATCTTGGCACTGTTTGCATATCCCTCCCTTTCAGTTACTTCTTATTTAATATGTATGTTTGTGTGTGTGTGTGTGCCTGTACACACATACATAGACACATATATATATAAAATATATATATATATAATATTGTATATTTTAACTGCTTCCTTAATCTATACAGTCCCTGAAATTTTGAAAGCACTCAAAATATTAATGTACCAAAGTTTTACTCATTAACTATTTGGCCACTGTTCCCTAGTTTGAACAGATTTTGAATGACTTAATTTGTTGGTATAACAAATCAAAATATTTGACTTCTTAAAATAAGATTAGTATATTAATATTTTCCTTGCTATTCAAATATAATCCTTAAGATATTTCAATGAGTGGTTTTTTCTCTTTTATACTATCTGAAACAGTGTTGCCCTTAACAGTTATAATTTGATAATGCAATTTTTAAGGACTTTGTGCCTCAGATTTGATTTCTAGAATTATTTACATATCCAAAAAGAGGAGCTGCCTTAAATATATTGGTTGATGCTTATACTATGTTTAATCTGCTTAAAATACAATGTGAAGCAAATTATTGGCAATGTTTTCTTCTTGCAAAGCATGATATTTTCAAATGCTAAGTATGCAGTTCTCTTGACTCCATATTCAGCATTGACATCTGCCGGGTTTCATTGCATGTCTACCGCTTTATCTGGTACAGAAAACAGTCTTAATTAATGGTCACCCTTCTTGGACAACATTAGATATCAAAACATTCATCTGTTCATTGTCATTTTAAGCCAGTATATTTTCACTGTGTACATCATGTGAAACTTAAGTACTCTACACGTAGTGTGATCTATTTTTAATTTACAAGAGGAGGGGCAGGAGCTACAGCAAAACTCACAGAAGTTAGCCTGACACCTGCTTTTACATATTCATCCTCAAAAGCTTCTCTGTCACAAACAGGACTTTAAACGTGTGAGTCTTGTTGTTCAAAAATGTAAGAACTTAAAACAAATGTCCCCTACAAGTCATGAGACACTAGTATGGTTTTGAGAATTCAATAAGTCTATGAGATGTCTAGCACAGTGTTGGTACCTAGCTGGGCCTGAAAGGATTATTAGGATGTGGATAAGCACAGAAGACAAGGAACAAAATAGGCCCAGAAGAAAAAATAATAAAAATGCCAAGAGCAAGCCAGAAAGGAACAGCAGAACTTGAGTAGACTCGTGGCAGGTGCTGCGGGGTGTGCTTCGTGGACGTGGAGCCTCAGCGCTCACCCAGAGCCCCTCCCCGGGAAGGGCCGCGAGCTTGGGTTAATGCTTTGTATTACTGCCTTGAAATTCTCAATGCACTTTGAGCAAGGCTACTCCTACTCTCACTTTGCCGCCGGCCCACACATGATGCGTCCGGTCCTGGATGCAGCCACGTCACGGCCGGCCTTGACAGCCAGGGAGAGCTGCTCTTGTGCACAAGGCCCGGGAAAGCCAGTATATGTTCTTCACTGTAGCTTCTGCCATAAAAACTATAGTAGAGCGATAAAGCTTTGATTCTAGACATAGACACACCTCAGCTTTCTATCACTTTTTTCTCTCTGTTCTGTTAAGGTTTTGCCCGTGGACAAGTTTTTTTAATTCCCTAAGCTTCAGTTTTCTTATGTGGAAAGTGGGGATAATGCCATTGTTATGAGGATTAAATGAGCAGTTGATAAATGTTAGTTATTATTATTATATTTTTGGTAAAGTAGGTCTGGCGGTACCATGTAAGATAAATAGTAATGGGAAGAACAAGATAAGGAGACAGATCAAGAAGAAGACAGCTGCAGTAATCCAAAGAATTGTGGTCCTAAAATTTGAGGTTAGGATGGGGTCCGTGGAATGGAGCAGAAAGGGGTGAAATTGGTGTGGGATACTTTCAAAGAATTAATTGTAGAAACGTGATGACGTGGAATATAGAGAGTAAGTGAACGGGAAAGGGGGAAGACTGAAAGCTTCTTAATCTGGTATCCAGAGAAAATGTGATCGTTAATGGGAAGAGATGAACTGGATTCAAGTAGGTGCTTTTCAGTTCAGCACCGGGCCGTAAGTAAGGAGGTCTAAAGACATATATCTGAGAGTCCTCTGTATAGAGGGGGCTGCTCTCTCTGGGAGTGGGCAAGCGTTGATGATCAGATGCACTGAAATCGAGAAGGAGAGTCAGATGTATAGACTTACTTACGAAAGAGGAGAAGGATGGACTGTGGAGAACAAGAAAACTTCTAGAAGAAAATAGACCCTGAGGTAGGCAAAGATTTCCTATACCGGTAATAAAAAATCAGCGACCATAAAGAAGTTAGTAAATCTTTTCCTACGTCAAGTTTTTCCTTTAAGATCTTTCTCACCAAGGCTGAGAAAAGGGAAGTCTGTCGTTGTACTTTGCCAGATTAGGTACAGGAGACAGGAGGGAAGGGGCTCCAACAGGAGTAGCTGCAGCAGGAAGCTTTGCTTCCCTTTCCCCTCCCCTCCCCTTCCCTTCCCTGCTCCCCTCCCCTCCCCTTCCCTTCTCAGTGCTGCCATTTAAGGCATCTGCTACCAAGGGCCTCCTTACACTGACCGCTGTCGTAAGAGCCAGCCATGGCAGTGTTCGGCCTTGCTTGTGTGTACTGGGCCCTCTGAGGATCAGCTGGGCAGGAAGGCTTCCGTGGGCGGCTGCGCTGGGCGAGCTTAGTCCTCAGGGTGCTTGACCAGAGCGCTGGCAGCTTGGAGCCCACCCCACCCCACCCTCAGTGGTTGTGAGCTGGCCTTGGTAGTGGGGTTCTGCTGGTGTTTCCGTGTAGATCTTTCTTCTACTCACAGTGACGTGAGAGCTGAGCTGCCTTTCCCTTTCCTGTTTAGTTTTGCATGTACTAATTTTAGGAAAGTCTTGAAGGTGACTTCTGTCCCTAGTCTCCAGTGCTGATATAATTTTCCCCCTTTGTTTTGTGAGTCAGTTCAGTGCAAATTAGGAACTGAATTGGAGGGTATCGGTAGTCAAGGATATGAGATTTGATTGTCACCTTATTCTGGAAGTCTCCCTGTTGATATTTCATTGGTTATATTTTCTGATATTCTTGATTGTAAAAAATCTTGAAAGATAAAATAGGGTACTAATTTATGTGAAGGAAATGTTTATATTCCCTAGGACCATTATGAAATAGAAAAGAAAGGAGAAATTTTTCACTACATAGTTAACACTGAGAAAATTGTTTGTGGTCTAAGTTGTTTACCTTTAACACAGGGAGCTTATAATTTTTCAATCAGAACTCTCTGAGGAGTAAACTCTATGTGTAGCCCTGTGCTCTGGATTTAGATATTTACAGCATCTAAATATAGAAGTCTCTTCACTGACCAGGTCCTCCTGAATGTGGATTCCTCTGGGGAAGAGGCTTAGCTTCTGGTTGTCAGCTGTCAAAGAGATTCATGTGATAGAGAAGCACTTACAGAGGGTAAGTGAGGAAGAAACAAACTAGTTAGTTCTCAGGCAGGATGCTGAACTTGCTACCAGAATCTCTGCAAACTATTGATACTACTTAATTCCTTAATCCCATTTTTAAAATTAAATATTTCCACCAAGGCCTTAGAAATGGCTTTCTTTAAATAAAAGTTATTTCCTAAGACTGTGTAGCTTTTTGCCTTAAAGTAGTTTATGCTTGTATTCTGTCTTTATTCATGAACTGTAATGTTTAAAGGTTCTATTCAAGTGAACATGAATGCAGTGGATTACATATAGTTCAACCTTCAACTGGGAAAATTGTGAATGAACTTTTCAAAGAGGCAAGGGAACATGGAGCTGTCCCTCTGAATGAAGCCACAAGAGCTTCGGGTGATGACAAATCTAAGGTAAGGGCTGAATTTTTAAAACTAAATATGCTATTGGGACTTCCCTGGTGGCCCAGTGGTTGACTCCAAGCTTCCACTGCAGGGGGCATGGTCAGGGAACTAAGTTCCCACACGCCACCCAGCGTGGCCAAGGGATAAAATAAATAAATAAAATATAAAAGCAATGTAACATTAAAGTTTAAAAAAAAACTAAATTTGCTGTTTATATATTTGATCTCCTAAAGATTTTTATATTACTTGCAAACATTGTTTTTCTAACTGTATATTTGTTTCAAATATTTGCTTTATTTTTATAAGTCTATATAATCTTTCTACTAATGGTCAAAAGTTGAGGCAGTTTCTTAACATTTCTGTGAAACTTCTCTGTTTACCTTTTTATCTTGAAATAATTATAGAGTCACAGTAATTTGCCAAAGAATGCAGAGAGGTCTTATGCGCCTTTCACCCAGTTTCCCCCAACGGTTGTTACATAATTATAGTTCAGTCACAAAGGCAGGAATTTAACCTTGGTGCAGGGTTTGTGTGTAGGTCTGTGTCGTGTTATCACAGGTGTAGCTTTGTGTGGTGACCTCCTCGATCTGGATGCTGTCCATCTTCACGACGGTCTCCTCTTGGTGGCCCCCTTGAGTCACTGCCACCGTCCCCGCCCTCAATAGACCTCTGGCCACCACTAATCTGTTCTCCATCTCTGTAATTTTGTAATATCGAGAATGTTATACAAATGGAATTGTACAGTATGTGACCTTCTAGGAGTAGCTTTTTTTCCACTCTGCTTAAGCCCTTGAGATCCATCAGTTATTGAATGTATCGGTAGATCCTTCTTTTTTATTCCTGACTAGTGCTCATGGTGTGGATGTACCACCGTTTGTTAACTCTTCACTTATTGAGGGAAATTTTAGGTGCTTCTAGTTTTTGGCCATTAGAAATATAGTTACTGGGACTTCCCTGGTGGTGCAGTGGTTAGGACTCTGTGCTCTCAATGCAGGGGGCCTGGGTTCAATCCCTGGCTAGGAACTAGATCCCACATGCATGCCACAACTAAGAGATCGCATGCCTCAGCTAAGGAGCTGGCAAGCTGCAACTAAGGAGCCCATCTGCCACAACTAAGACCCGGCACAGCTAACTAACAAAATGGATAGAAAGAAAGAGAGAGAGAGTGAGAGAGAGAGAAAAGGAAGGAAGGAAGAAAGGAAGGAAGGAAGGAAAGCAGACATATAGCTACTGTGAGCAGTCGTGTTTTTGTATGTAAATTAGTTTTTATTTCTTTGGGATAAACACCCAGGAGTGCAGCTGCCTGGTCGAAGGGTATGTGTATGTTTAGGTTTTTCAGAAACTGCCAAACTGTTCTCCACCATGTATGAGGGATCTGGTTATTCCGTATCCTTGCCAGCATCTGGTGATATCACTGTTTATAATTTTAGCCATTTTGATAGATGTGTAGTGATAACTCACTGTGGTTTTGATTTGCATTTTCTTAATGGCTAATCATGTTCATTTGCATTTTCCTAATGGCTAGTGATATTGAACATCTTTTCATGTGTTTCTTTGCCATTATCTTTATTACCCTCTTCAGTAAAATGACTTTTGCCCATTTTCTAATTGGATTGTTTGTTTTGTTACTGTTGACTTTTGAGAGTTCTGTATATATTTTAATAGGTATGAGTCCTTGGTCAGATATATGGTCTGCAGATAGTTTCTCCTGGTCTGTAGCTTGTCTTTTCATCCTCTTACCAGGATTTGTCACGGAGCAAAAGTTTTCAATTTGATAAAGTCCAGTTTATCCTTCTCTTTTCTTTTATGTATTTGGTATCTTGTCCAAGAACTCTTCATCTAACTATAGGTCCGGAAGATTTTCTTTCATGTTATCTAGAACATTTTTTATCGTTTTCCTTTTTACATTTAAACTTATGATTCATTTTGAGTTAATTTTCTATAAGGTTTACATCGAGGTTCATTATTCTCCTTATGGAGGTCCAGTTGCTTCACCATTGCATGTTGAAAGGCTCTCCTTTCTCCATTGAGTTGTTTTTGTGCCTTAAATTCCTCTAAAACTTTTATACAGCTTTTATAACTATGTCAGCTGGCAGAGTACTGGTATATCAAAGAAGACTTCAAGTATCTTTTTGTGTATAATTGTCATATATTCTTATAATTATCATTTCCCAACCCGAGTTCCCTCATCAAAATCATTTGGGAGGTATTCTAAACCACCATGTGGCCTCAGGGATTATGGCTCAGTAGGTGTCCAGTGGGCCTGGGGGGCCTGTCTGGTCACTGTGAGAGTCAGCCACTGCTCAGAACCTCTTCTGTTAATGAAACTTAAATTTTAGTTCTCATTTCGTTCTTTACCCACAGTTTGAAATTCTGTTTCAGTTAAGTCTCAGGTAATTTTGGTTCTCTCAAGTTCTCCAATTCTGTAGGAAAAATATAGGATTGATATAATTTAGTCTATAGAAAGGAAAGCAACGTGAAGATTAATAGCTCATTTATGATATGAATGGTGATTAAAAGAAATAGCAGTTTTACCTCATAAGCTATCTTACCTGAAAAATAGAAGAGCTTGTAATTAGTATAACAAAACAAAAAGTACAGTCTAGTTGATTTGTTACAGTTGAATCAAAGCAGCTTATAAGTATGGAGCTTTTCTTCAGGGTAATTTATACTCATACTCATTTATAAAATTCTTCCTTTCTCTATGAAACTCTTATTTACTTTGTGAAATATGATTCAAGAATTATAATTATTATAAGATTGTCATAAAATATTAAAGGTGGGTTTTTAAAGTCTGTTTCTACTTGAAAATATTATTTCAGTGTATAAATGCATTTCTTTGTTTAAGATTGGCCTAAGTTATTTCAGCTTCTGAGTCACTAATGTTTTTGTGGGAAGAAACATAATTTCTTACTAGAGTATACCTCTCTGTAATATAAGACCTTTATTTTAATATAAAAATTTCCTGGAAAGTATAAACCAGTTTGGCTAACTATAATTGATATAGTTTTAAAATATATTATCACACATTATCATACCATTTTGCTTGATAAGCCTCAGTGCATTTTTAGCTCATTTGCGATGTGTGTGTTTTAGTCTTTTACAGGTGGAGGATACAGATTGGGTAATTCCTTTTGTAAGCGGTCTGAATACATCTATGGAGAAAATCAGTTGCAAGATGTACGTACAGAAAGAAAATGAAAAATTGTAGATTTTTGCCTCTAGTTACTACAGCTTGTGATAAAGTTAAAAATTGATAATATAATCTTTTTGTTCTGTTATTTTTTGAAGCATGGATTAAAAGGACTTACAATTATGTGTAAGTTTTCATAATTAAATTTTGTATTTTATATCTCAATTGTGCCTTGCACTTAGAGATACGTAACTATTTGTTGAAAGAATGTATGACTCGCTGTCAAAATGAGCTTACATATATGTTATAATAATTATTATAAATGACATACCATTATGATATAGAATTATCTGAGTTATAAACATAGAAATGTCTAAAGTCATTCTTTGTTTTCGCCTTTAGACATTTTGGAGTTATGTTTCATTTAAAACATGTATAGTTTAGCCTTGGAGGGTCTCTGGAGGTTCTGTCTGGCCCCCTGGCATAAATAGTTAAGCTCTGCAGCAGAGAAGAAGACGGGTAGACCAGCAATCCCACTACTGGGCATATACCCTGAGAAAACCATAATTCAAAAAGAGTCATGGACCACAATGTTCATTGCAGCTCTATTTACAATAGCCAGGACATGGAAGCAACCTAAGTGTCCATCGACAGATGAATGGATAAAGAAGATGTGGCACGTGTATATAATGGAATATTACTCAGCCATAAAAAGAAACGAAATTGAGTTATCTGTAGTGAGGTGGATGGACCTAGAGTCTGTCATACAGAGTGAAGTAAGTCAGAAAGAGAAAAGCATATACTGTATGCTAACACATATATATGGAATCTAAAACAAAACAAGAAAAAGGTTCTGAAGAACCTAGGGTCAGGACAGGAATAAAGACGCAGACGTAGAGGATGGACTTGAGGACATAGGGAGGGGGAGGGGTAAGCTGGGACGAATTGAGAGAGTGGCATGGACATAGATACACTACCAAATGTAAAATAGATAGCTAGTGGGAAGCAGCCGCGTAGCACAGGGAGATCAGCTCGGTGCTTTGTGACTACCTAGAGGAATGGGATAGGGAGGGAGACACAAGAGGGAGGAGATATGGGGATATATGTATATGTATAGCTGATTCACTTTGTTGTAAAGCAGAAACTAACACACCATTGTAGAGCAGTTATACTCGGATAAAGATGTGAAGAAGAAAGAAGACAGGTGGAGATGATGGAGAAGGGTGGGTGTCTTGTGGTAGCTGGATGCTCTCAGGACTTAGGTCTTCTCAGTGAACCGGAAATAATTGTACTTCAAGGCCAGGGTCCAGCGATCGGACCTTTCCTATTTCAGCCATTGTCCGTTCATTAAGCTAAGTATAGATCTCACACGTGGCTTCGTTTAGATCTTTATTTCAGCTGAATAAAGAATAGTACAAATAACTCTATATTTTAAATAAAGTAAATCGTAAATATCACATTTGAAAATTAAAATTGTTTAATACAGACGCGTTCTTGTATTTCTTTTTTCGTATGCCCGAAAGGTTCAGATTTTGCTTAAACTGTGGAGCAATGGTTTCAGCTTAGACGATGGAGAATTGAGACCTTACAGTGACCCAACAAATGCTCAGTTTCTGGAGTCCGTTAAGAGAGGGTAAGATGTGTTACTTGGATTCTATTTGTTACTGAGGGTGGAACTTCTTTTTCTTGTAAACAGAACGCCATTCAGTAGTGCTCTACTGGTTTTTAAGGGTGAGATACTGGAATATATTCTGTAAGTGGTTGCTGGGGGGAAGGGTATTTTTAAGTATATAAAGGATATGTTGCTATCTGTAAGTCACTGGTTCTTAACTTGGTGGGGGAGAGCAGTGGTCATTGGTCCCTTTCAAAATCCAGTGAAGCTATGGTCCCAATTCTGAGCAGAGGTATTGTCATGTCATAAATTAGGGAGTTGATTAGCAGGTAGCTGCTCCTCCACTAAGCCACTGTCCTGCTTACTATTGACAGGGTGACTCATTGCATGTATGCCTGAATTTCAGCACCTTATATTAGAAAGCGTTTAAAGTGGCATTACTGCTGGCAGAAGATTTCAAAAGGTTAGTTAGTTTGAAGTTATACTTTGTGAAAGTAAACCAGATTTACAGTGCTCTGACCCATCTAAAGAACATCATAACTCAGCAGGCCTTCTGGCTAAAGGATGAGGAATCACATGATTTTGCTACGATTATAAAAGCTTTTCTGCATTGTGCTTTCACTAGCTGACAGTGTGATCATCCCTAAGTAGAAATACAACTGAAGAAAAGTGTCAGGCTGGTCATGAACTGGGAGATGTAAGTAGCAGTGAAGGGGCTGGAGCAGGAGGTTACACTCCATCCGGGAATTGAAGGTGGGGCTTTTCCAAGTGATGAAATCTGTCCAAGGAGAGTGGCCGAAGTGGAGTGGAGATGGGAACTCATCGGAGTTGAGGTGGTCAAGGAACTCTAAAGGCATTTTAGAACTAATGAGCACGGATTTTGTATTTGAATTCTACAAAGGTAATGTCAGAATACCAAAGAAAAGCAAGAAATGCTGTAAGCGGGAGGGAGGTCATTGAGGAAGGTGGGAAGCTGACCCGGGAAGCAGTGCATGCTGGTGATAAATAGAAGGGCAAGAGTTGAAGTTAGTGCTGTGGACTTGGAAACCTGCAGAGTCACTGGGCAGAGCTTGGGAGCCCCTGGGTGGGGGAAGTGCTCATCTGCTCAGTAAAGGTCAACATGACTGCTGAAATGACGTTTCTTCCAGATGGAAGAAAAGAACATGATGATGACTGTGCTATAATATGGATCAAAACTAATTTATTATTAAAAGAAAATATTCAACGGACGTTGTAGGCTAGTGGTCAGTCATAGTATACTAAGAGAATTTTTTTCATTTGAGCTACACCATATCCTCAAGTACAAGTTATGATCAAGAACAATTTTAGAAAAGACTTCTTGAAAAAAATGATTGTCAGATAGCGGTTGTCAGCTGTATAATCATTGTCCCTTTTTTATAACAAATACTTTGTAACACTATCTTCACTATCCTCAAAGAAGAATTTATAGATAAGATAATCTATGCATATTATTTCTAAAAACATTCATATAAAATTTATCTTAAATATGGTGAAGAAGTAAAGGAAGGTAATTTATCATAAAATTAAACATATTTCAACGTCTAATGCCTAGGTGTGATTACACCAGAAGACATAACAAAGTAGACAGATAGACTGACCTAGACTGCACCTTTGTGCAGTCTAGCACTTTTCATGTAGATGCGACACACAAAAAACAGAATAATGAGGTGGGTGACTTTGGCAACTTAATTACTATAAGTGGCATTGCAGTCAGGCACTTGGTACAGTTCCAAGCAAAACGAAGTGCAATGTTCCTTCTGTTTATATGGCAGATGAGTTCCTGAAAAGTTCAAAGCATATTTATACAATACCAAAAACAAAAATTTTTTTTTTTGCTTATATGTAAGATAGAGCCTAAGCCTTAGGTTTTAGGCTCAGGCGTTATAAACAGCCTTGTCATCCATGTGACCCCCTGGTGGGACCCTCAGTGGTTCTGTGTAACCCCCGACAAGTCTTCATTGCGTAAGTTGAGACCCCGAGACAGAGCATCTCCTGCCCTGATCCTGACCCTAAAGGAGGGCAGCACGCATGAATCACATGACAATCAAAATCACCCCTGTCAAATTTCCAAACTTCCTCCAGGGTGTTTAGAAATAAATATTCACATTAACTGTTACATCCTCATCGGGATTTTCTAATGCCGACTTAGGTGTACATTGCTTCCCTACAATTTGGCCTTCTCTCAGAAGCACTCCAGCCTCCCCGTGACAACAAAATCCCTATGTTGAGAATCACTAAGGAACAATATGATGCACCTTTAAGAAAGAAAGATCTACGAGAACCAGTCAATCATTACAGAAATGTTTAAATTATAAATTAAGCAAAAATTGCTGTTTTCAAGTTCACAACTTAACTATCACAATCTCAACAGTGTAGACTCATTTTTCAAAAAGTTTACTAAAACCTTTTTCCTTTTTTAAAATTTTTATTGTATTTTTATACAATTTTTAAAGGTTACCTTCCATTCACAGTTACTCCAAAATATTGGCTATATTCCCTGTGTTGTACAATACATCCTTGTAGCCTGTCTTACATCTAATAGTTTGTACCTCCCATTCCCCTAGCTCAATATTCCCCCCAACCCCACTGGTAACTACTAGTTTGTTCTCTATATCTGTGAGTCTGCTTCTTTTTTTGTTGTTATATTCACTAGATTGTTGTATTTTTTTAGATTACACATGTAAGTGATATCATACAGTATTTGTCTTTCTCTGACTTATTTCATTTATCATAATGCCCCCTAAGTCCATGCGTATTCCTGCAAATGGCAAAATTTTATTCTTTTTTATGGCTGAGTCGTATTCCATTGTATATATATATATATATACCACATCTTCTTTATCCATTCATCTGTTGATGGACACTTAGGTTGCTTCCATATCTTGGCAATTGTAAATAATGCTGCTATGAACCTTGGGGTGGATGCATCTTTTGGAATTAGTGCTTTTGTGTTTTTTTGGATATATACTCAAGAGTGGAATTGCTGGGTCATTTGGTAGTTCTATTTTTAGTTTTTTGAGAAACCTCCATACTGTTTTCCACAGTGGCAGCACCAATTTACATCCCCACCAACAGTGCACAACGGTTCTCTTTTCTTCACATCCTCGCCAACGTTTGTTATTTGTGTTCTTTTTGATTAATGCCATTCTGACAGGTGTGAGGTGGTATCTCCAAAGGTGGTTTTTCTTTTTTTAAGAGAGATTCCCCTGGAGCTTCAGCGACTGGTTCACAGAGGCCACGTGAATCTGGATATGGAGGATCATCAGGATCAAGAATACATAAAACCTAGATTGAGGTTCAAGGCGTTTAGTGGAGAAGGACAAAAACTTGGAAGGTAAAACCCTAAAATGAGAAAAATACTTGTCTTTGTTCAACATTAATTTTCTTTGAGAATAAGAAAAGCAAAATAACCTGGAAAGTAAAAACTAAAATATAAACTGTGAAGACCTTGCTGATGGAATTAGATGTGCCAATCTGGTGATAATATTAATAGGTGATACTTAGATAGCGGTTACCACATTCCTGACCCTCAGAGCACTTTTACAGTCATTACCTCATTTCATCTTTACAACAGCTCCTTGACCTACACCCTGTTATCACTCCATTTGCAGATGCAGCAGTTTGCCCAGGGTGACTGAGCGAGGAAGTGGTTAGTGGGTGAGCTTCAAACTGGGCTCCCTGGCCCCCGAGCCTCTTTCTGATATGATTATGTGCGTTCACAGGGGGGTTGTTGACTAGGTAAAACAGTAGGTATCTGAGATCACAGCTGTAAGCACCCCGTCTGCCGCAGGTAATTGTTAAGCTCTTGAAGCCAAAGCGAAGTGCTTAAGATGGTTATTTTCGATCTATTTTAAGCAGCCAAACTCTATTTCTTCAAGTTATGGAAACACATAGAGAACTCCTCTTATTGCAGGAAGAGGGAATTGTCTCAGACATTTCCAAAGAACCCTAGGACTTTGCCAAGCACAATTTAGAAACCAGTGCGCATGGTGTAATGTAGGAGTGGACGCCTTTTTAATAGCCACGGCTTGCCTCTTCATAAAGCTTGTTACGTGTGCTGGTAAACATGACCCTCCATTTGTCCACACGTTACTGCAGGTGGCATGTTGAATTGCGGCCTTGGCCATGTTTCCAACGTACCCTTTTGTGCACCCTTTGTTCCTTTTCACGTCATTCCTTCCCTTCCGAGTTCTTTTCAGTTGCCTTGTGCACACCGGTTCTCTCTTCCCCTCTCATTTCTCAACATAGGAAAGAATTCAGTATCAGCTCTCTGCACCTGTCTTTCATTTCTCAAGTCTCCCTTTCTGCATCCTTTTCTCCGATTAGAGGCTAATGTCTGAGACATGTAGAGAATACAGGAACATGTGTTGACCTGGCTTTTTTAAGGACAGGTCTACTTGAAAATTTTCTCCCTCATCTCTCTTAACTTTCAACACAGTCAGGCTTCTACTGAATTGTCCTATTTCTTCCCTCCTTTGTTTTATAACTACGACCCCCAGATAGTTCTTTAATATTTTCTAGCACTTCTCATTTTTTACTTAATATTTATTGAGATTATGATTTTTAATGAAAACACAGGTTAAATGCCCAGTCATCTCTTTGTTTCATACGCTTTCTTTTTCTATTATTTAAGTGTATGACTAAGAATTAAAGTTAGAATGCATATCTTTGTTAGTAGAAGTACAGTTGACCCTTGAACAACACGGGGGTTTGGGGCGCTGACCGTCCAAGCAGTCAAAACTCCTCTTATAATTGGCTCTCTGTATCCACAATTCCCTATCCTCGGATCATGTAGTCCTCTATATTATAGATCATGTAATAGTGTTTGCTGTTGAAAATCCACACGTAAGTGGACCTGCCCAGTTCAGACCTGGGTTTTTCAAGGGTCAGTTGTATAGTAAACCTAGAACTGAAATTGAAGAAGGTTGCCTAAAGGGAAGATAGCTAAGAAGACCCAGTGATTATAATTGGCAGTTTGAACTCATGAAAATAATGATTTATTATCTGATTGATTATAGTATCTTACAAAGGCCAGCCTTTTTACTTATAAGGGAAATAACTAGAGAAAATGAAAATTTAAAAAGGAGAAAATGATGAAGGAAGAATGGCAAAGATAAGTGGTGATAATGCTGTGTTAATCATTAGCAATACTGGTCAGGGTTTTTGATTATAGAAAACAGAATCCATTTGCTAGATTAAATAGTAAGGGTTTTCTTACAGAGCCTTGAATAATTTATAGAATTTCTGGAAGAGATAGCAAACCAAGCTTTCCTTAGACAGGAGAAGCAAACAACTTTCTAGAGAAAACACCTCCTGTGCCCCATCAGTTGCTCAGAGCCTGTGGAGCTGGGGCCCAGAGCTAGAACACCCCATCATGACCGCACTGGGAGAGTCAGATGCCTCCAGGACCTTGGGGACCAGAAGAGCTGCATCATCTCCACGCCACGGTCTTAACTTTCACCGCACAAGTATGTATTTATTTGCTTGATGGAAGGGTGAGATCCTACAAAATCCTAGCTGCAAGGGAGTCTGAGAAATGTAGTCTTTAGAATTTCCAGCTTCTGGTGCACGGGAAATTTACACAGGAGATTAGCGTGGTGGTGTGAGCCTGTGTGATGTACGTGGATCCAGATGCGGAATAGTTGGCTATGTATATTCCAAGAAGGTGAAGGATTGCATAGAGCATTTTAGAGGGCTTCACGTTAAGAAATACATTAAAACATAAAAGTCCTAACTTTTTCTATTCAGAAAGTAACTATCTAAAATGGCTTATTTCCCAAGAGTTCCAGACAACTATTTACTGAACAGAGAAGTAATTAAAAAGAAGCAAACAAAACAGAATGAGAAATGATTCCATTGTCTTCCGTAGTTGGCAGTCTAATTGCAAACAGAACTTTACATGTATGGAAATTGACTTAATTATTTGTAGACCACAATAAAATGGGGTAAACCTAAATGAGATAGAAATAGTACCCAGTACCTTCACGTAATATTATAGGAGCAAGCAAACCGTAGATGTAAAACTACAAATTTTTAATAGTAGAACAATACAATTATTTAATAATTGTGAGCCAGGTAGAGCTAGAAAACCTCAGAATCATTTTTGACGGGCAGGGCTAGCATTTCTGATAGACATTCACGGTAGGCTTTTGAGCTGGCGTGTATGATGCTATAGATCACTATTTGAAGTCAATCTCTGTCTGCTCCAGGACAGTCACTGCCTGTCTGGCACACTGTGCATCCAAAAGGTTCCATTTGCCATTTGCCCCGAGTCCAGCCACTACACCTGAGGTGTGCCTTCGCCTTGGTCCCTGGATCCTGGAGGGCCCTCTTCTCTAACATCTCACAGCCCCTTCCTTCCTGCCTCTGCTTCATTCTCTGACCAGCGGTTCTGCAGCCCCTCGCCTGACTGCACAGCCACTGGATCTGTCTGCCCTGTGCAGTCAGTGCTTCTGGGCACGGCCGCGCACCCGTGCTGGGCAGGCGGGCTGCCCCTCTCCCGCCCCCGGCGGCTGAGCCCGGACGTTCCCGGCTTTCCCACAGCACCTGTTCTACCCCTGCCCCTCACTCACAGCAGCTCTGCTGGCAAAACAGAGCCTGACAAGAATTAGCTTTCTTAATACATTCCTCTTAGCCTCTGAGTTTATTACATCCATCCTCACCACCCTCTTTTAAGTCTGAAGAAGATGGGTCTGAGGGAATCACTCCGCTTACAAGCTACATCCTTTCCTCCAGTTTGCCTAGAAAGCTTGTTTTATCAATTAAGTTTCTTCTTTTCCTTTTAAAAAAATGTTTCTTTTTAATGTTAATTCTTGAAACATACATACAATATATTAAAAATGTCACTATGGCTTGATAAATTGAATGATGAGGAGAAAGTTTGAAATAACATGCAGCCGTGACTTTGAGAGCTAAATGTTAAAGTTAATATGACTTCTTTTTTTCATTATTCCAAATTTTTTTTATTTCAACTTCATTGAAAGAAATAAAATTATATTTTAAAAAATGGAGTGATCTCACAAAAGCCAGGGACAAAAAGAACAGGTTAAGTACTTTTTCCTGAGAGGCAGATCTAACAGCTATAGAATGGTCTTTCTTCCTTCCTCGCTTTTGTCAACACACTAACCAGCTTGTTCACTGCCTGTCTCTGTGACTCTGAGGGTACCTTTCAATCTCTGTGACTCAGTTTTCCTTTCCTATCAAATGATGTGGTTGGCCTTAATTATCTCGAAAGGCCATTCCAGCCCTTG
Source organism: Kogia breviceps (assembly GCF_026419965.1). Taxonomy (NCBI): domain Eukaryota; kingdom Metazoa; phylum Chordata; class Mammalia; order Artiodactyla; family Physeteridae; genus Kogia; species Kogia breviceps. The sequence continues at coordinate 5,342,321 of NC_081326.1, forward strand.
GGCACAAAGAGGTTAAGTGACTTGCCCAGGGTCACACACACGTCTAATAAGTGGCAGTCAATCCCGGAGTCGGGGCCCTGCATCTGTGCTGTTGCCCACTAAGCAACAGCGCCTCCCTCACTCCAGGATCTAAATGAAACGGCAAATGCCACAGAGGCTGTGCTGGTGGTGGTGATGACAGTGTGTAGACCTGGTTATAAGGATGCAAAGGGAGAGGGAAGAGGCCCTTTGTGCTCACTGACTCCCGTCCCCTCCTTGGGTTTCGTCCCCCTCGCTGTGTAAGGGACACTGGACTGTTGCAGAGTAACCCACCTTGGCGGTGCAGCTATTTCAGTCCTCAATTCCAAACTTGAAAGGAAATTCCTTAATACTACCTGAACAGTGACTGCAGATCATCATTTTCTCCTCTTCCATTTCTTTATCATATACATTCTGAAATTAGTTCTAAAATATGTGTCACGGGCTTCCCTGGTGGCGCGGTGGTTGGGAGTCCGCCTGCCAGTGCAGGGGACGCGGGTTCCCGCCCCGGTCCGGGAAGATCCCACGTGCCGCGGAGCGGCTAGGCCCGTGGGCCATGGCCGCTGGTCCTGTGTGTCCGGAGCCTGTGCTCCGCGGCGGGAGGGGCCACAGCGGTGGGAGGCCTGCGTAACGCAAAAAAAAATAAAAAATTTAAAAATAAAATAAAATATGTGTCAGGAAGTAGCTAAGGAGGGGTGAAGTGTTAGCAGTACCAGTTAATTTTCCCACTTTGCCAGATATGCTGAGAAAGTCTTTGGGTGGGAATTGGAGTCATGATGAGCTAGGTTTACACTAGACTAAAGCACAAATGCTCATAGGACTTTTATACTAATAAATATATATTTATTTTATTTTTTTCAAGAGACAGTCATTTATAGGGAGCCATCAGAGTCCCAGTATTTGCGGGAATCAACATCAAGACTATCAAAGAATCCCACAGGATGACTGAAAAAGGATTAAGATTTGATGTCTATGAAGAATTTCTAAATTTCTTTTTAATTTGTTTTAATTACTTAATCAAAAGAGCACTCAATTTTTGAGATTCGCTTTCGGCTTACAATGATGGGTCATCCTGCTAGCGTTAGAAGGCACTGTGGTCACTAGTAACCAAGGTCCAGTGGTAGAGATTGTATCACACAAGGTTCATTATAAATTCATCCCCATATATTAAATTTCATTTCTCACGCACACTTAGGAACTACTCTTTTGTAAAGCAGTAACTACTTAAATCAGATTTTTTAAGTAATATCAACTAAGTTTAAGTTAATAGCTTAATGCTGATGATACGTACAAATATAGCTGATACCTCTTAAAACACTGTTCCAAGCACTATATGAAGGACTTACTATAACAGACCTACATGACATATTATTATTTCCCCCCCATTTCATAAATGATAGAACTGGGATTCAGAGAGATTAATTTAGGTCCTCGAGCTCACACAGCTGACAAGGCTGGGATCTGAAACCAAGTCTGTCTGTGCTCATGGTCAGTCCTGGACGTGAACTCCAAGTTGCTCAGGTTTCTGACCGAAGACCGTGGTGCTGAACAATCTCATGAAATTTCAGAGGGATTGGGGAGGAAGGAATCCAGAGTTAGGCTTTCAAAAGAGGCTGGATAAACGAAATCAGAATCATAGGACCCAAGGTAATTTTAATATAATGAAGGAAGGTGGAAGAAGAATCGGAGACCCCAAGGAGGCTGTGTCCTCACTGGGGCAGAAGCCACGGCGGGCTGACTGGAGGTCAGGTGGAAGTCTAAGTGGCTGTTCTGCTGTCTTCAGGTTGTCGTGCATCTTATGTATTCAGATTCACATTCTGATTCTTTAGTTCTTCTTTCTTAGCCTCACACCTGAAATAGTCAGTACGCCTTCCTCCCCAGAAGAAGAGGAGAAGTCACTACTTAATGCAGTTGTTCTTATTGATGATTCCGTGCCAACGACCAAAATTCAGATCAGGTTAGCAGACGGGAGCCGTTTGATACAAAGATTCAATAGTACACACAGGTAAGCTTGGGGTGACTTATCTTTGTAAAACTGGATGCAGCTTGAGTCATGAAGAATATGAAATTCTTTACATTTACTTTTGAAGTAAGTTTTTGACAGAAAACAAAAATTTTAAAAGAACAATAGCTGTGTGTAAGATGTGAAACACTTAGTACTTAAACATCCTCTGTAAACTGTCCAAATACTAGTGCAAATGCAGATACCACTCAAAAGTAAAGAAAATTTTTAAAAGCTGTAGTTTTGCACCGTTGCTAAAAACATGAGAAGTTGAATCAGATTTGATTTGCTTTAGTAAAACCTGATTTGGACTTTACTCCTTTAAAAATTTATGATAACCCTGATTAGGATTAACTTTCTACATAGCAAATTCTTTGTAACATAAATTTATAGTGTAAATAAAGTTTAATTGTGCTCTTATCAAGTACTTCAAATAAACAGTCTTAAATGCCATTTTAACATTCATTGTACATTTGTTGTGCTAATAAGATATTATTTTTATTTGTTCATTGTATCCCACTGAGAGATACATTTATGATGTTAGTTGAGCTACTGTATATATGTGAGAGTAATTCTTTAAAATTATTTTTATAACTTACACTTTTCATAGTTATAGACTCACACTGACACAGGCTCATCTGAGGTACCTTTTTCTGGGTCACGTGCTGCTAAGATATTTTATACTCTGAAAAAATAGGCCCTGTAGTGTAATAACATTGTTGACATTTCTTTGATGGATAACTCACCTAAAGACTGTGTCTGTTTACAGTGAGAGTAAATGTCAGGTGCGCTCCAAAGTTAATCCTCACATTTTACCGTAAAGCCAAGGTAAATCCATCCATTGAAATTAAATTAAAGAAGGTTACAACACATTTAAATAAGGATAAGAATTGTGTGATTTTTTTAATTATCTAGTTTTAGCTAAAAGCTTAATTGACAATAAAACTTTTGTATCACAAATTATTTTTATCTTATTTCTTCAGGATCCTGGATGTTCGGGACTTTATTGTACAGTCCCGTCCTGAATTTGCAACTCTTGACTTTATTCTTGTGACTTCATTTCCAAACAAAGAGCTAACAGATGAAAGCCTGACACTACAAGAAGCAGATATTCTTAACACTGTGATACTGCAGCAACTAAAATGATATTGCTCCTACCTATGCAGTAGCATGTAGGAATGACAATGTGCCATATTAGTGAGGAAAACACTTAGAGCGTAAAAAGTTATTTTTATTATTTATACAGATAAATTGTGGTTTTATTCTTATTCTATCTTCCAGCTTTCGTCTAGACAAATTTGGACTAGGAATAGATCTTGAGAAATATGTTTGAGATTTTAGCTGCAAGGGCTGGCTTCTGTTGATAGCTTTTAAATATTCAGGCAAACCAATTTGATACACGATCAGAGTTAATGCAACAACATTTGTTTGCAGAGAAAGTGAACAAAACCCCATTGTGATAAATGCATTTGCTAAATTCTGCACTGAAGTTTCTTGATGCTGCATTGATCAACAGCCATTAAGAAATCTTCTGATCAAATACTTTGAAAATTTTTCTGTAATGTATACTGAAAAGTATCCGTATCTGATTTTGAAATACTTTGATCATACGATATTTATTTCTCCTATTAAGATTTTAGACATCCTTTTTCCTTGCTGATTTAGCTGTTAACTTATGTCAGAAAATACAGTTTAGCCTTGTATTTCACAGGACTCTGACCATCCTAAACTAGAAACAAAGGCAAAGGTCAGCAGTTCCTGAGGGAGATGTGTCCACCAGCACTTCAGAGTAACTCCAGTCCCTCGCGGAGCCTGCCGTTGTCACGTTCACTTATTCATTCAGCATGTTGTTCTAGAGGACCCACTACATAACACTAAACACTGTTCTAAGTGTTCAACCCAGAATGTAGTCTACTGCAAGACAAAATGAGTGTGAAATACAGGAATGTACGTTCTGTCGGCCAGACTGGATCTGAAGAGTTAACCAGCGTAAATGTCTGCGTTTCTGCTGATGCCACGTATTTCCTGAGTAAGGGAGGCTACAGCGGGATGAGAGAAAAGCTTTTCCTTCTTCCCAGACACCATTTCATCTTTGGTCACCCCTCCTGGTTAGTCTTTTATTGCCGCTGTAACAAATTACTACAAATTTAGTGGCTTAAGATAGCCTAGGTTTCTTCTCTAGGTGAGATGTCTCACGTGGGTCTCGCTGGGCTGAAGTCCGGTGTCAGCAGGGCAGCATTCGTCGGGGAGGCTCTAGCGGAGACACGTTTCCTCGCCTTCCCAACTTGGAGAGGCCACCCGCGTTCCTTGGCCTGTGGCCCTCTTCCATCTTCACAACCAGCAATACTGTTTGTCTCTGGCTCCAGGGTCATCACATCTCTTTGAGAACAGCCGGGAAAGAGTCTCTGCTTCTAAGGACTCCTGTGATTAGATTGGTCTGCCAGAGAATCCAGGATGACCTCCCCATCATAAGGTCCACAGTAACCTGAAGCAAATCCTTGAAATCCCTTTTGTCCTGTAAGGTGACATATCACAGGTTCCTTCTGCAGGCGCCAGGGGTGGTCTCTTCTCTGCCTCTTCCAACTTGTAGAGGCCTCCACGTCTCTGCTTCTGCCCTTACGTCATTTACTTCCGACCTTGATTCTCCCGCTGTCTTCTTACAAGCACCCTAGTGCTTACATTCGGTTCACACAGATAATCCGGAATGATCTCGTCATCTGACGTATGAGTGAGAATCTGGGTGTGCATCCTGGGACACAGTTTCTCTCCATCCGTGAACCTGGAAACCCAGGTATCTGCTCCCAAATATAAGGCTGAGACAGGCATAGAATAACCGTGACAAACCCTCCCGTTCGGAAAAGTAGAAACTGGAAAAGGGAATAAGGAGCCAGCCGTGTCGAGCAACGTAGACGTGCAGCCAGGCGCGCGTTCGTTCCGGAGACGCGAGCCTTTCCCTCGGGGCCCTTCCTTACACGGGAAAGGCAGCGGGTGTTTGCGGCTGCGTCGTTTTGTCAGCTTGCTGCTTGCCTGTGGAATCCTCGCCTCGTTCTGTGTCTGTCCCTTTTAGTTTAAGCGGGCAGTGTCTGTGGGTCTTCGGTGCCTGTTACAGAAGTTGCTCCATTAGGCCGGAGGCTCCTCCCCGGAGCTTTCCTAGATAATCTAGCTCTCCTTTTGGCCTTGGCTGAGACGGCTGAGGGGCTCTGTGAGTCACACTCTTAATCTCTTTAAAGAGCCTTTGATGTGACCTTTTTTTTTTTTAATCTTTCTCAGGTATTAGCAAAAACCTATAGGCCACAATCTCATCTCTTTCCTGACAGTGAATCTCTTAACGTCTTTGCCGTTCGGGTAGACTAAGAATTTCCAAGTCATCAAGTCCTGTGTCCCGCTTTGTGAACAGTCCTTCCCTCAATTTATGTGCTCCCTCTCACGTTCCGCCATAGTCAGGAGGGAGAGAGCAGGCCGCGCCTTCCCCGCCTTGCTTGCAAGTCTTTCCAGCTCGGTGTCCTGAGCGTCTCCGTCGCGCCTCTTGCTCTCCCCGCGGCTGCAGCCAGGCCTCCTGCCGCCGTGTCGCCGGCGCCTCTTTTCCTTCCGCTTCCCGCAGCACGTTCCGCATCCCCCCCGGAGCCCTCGCTGGCGGCGCCTTTCAGGTCCTTGTCGCCGGGAGGCGTGTCCTGCCTTGCCTTCTCGGACGGAGCCCGCGCTGCCCGCCGTCCGCAGGGCTCGAGGCGGCCTCGGCGCCCTCTGCCCGCTGCCCGGGCGCAAGGCCACCTCTGCGCTCGCAGGTCTTTGTTCCAGCAGCGCCCGCCGCAGGGTGTCTGGCGGAGCCCGCCGTGCCTCCTCGCTGCCGCCTGCCTGCAGTGTGTGCCAGCAGGAGGTCTGGACGTGACCTTTCTCCGGGCCCCCCCTCGCTTCCAGGAGCTGAGCTTACCTGTGTGAGGGGCGGATACCGCGCAAGTGTTGGTCTCAGCGCCGCGGAGAAGCCTTGTTCTCGGTGTCGTGATCCGGAGGAAGAAGTGCAGCCCTGAGTCCGCCCCTCAGAATGGGACGCCCTGCTCCTTTCCGCCCATTGAAAACAACCTGGGGGGCACAGAGATGGCCGTTCAAAAGGTCAGCCTCTGTTCAGAAAGGTTTCCAGGGATACACGCCTTTCTCAAGGAGCAAAAGCGTATTCCTGCAGGAATCATCTATTGAAACAGATTAACATTTTAAATAAGGGCGTCGCCCTGTTTGGGATTAACAAAACGGAGACAACAATTAACCAAACCCTGTAAAATTATTTGAAACGTTCTTCTTGTAGTTTCTTTTCAGTCAGTTAGATGGAGTGCCCGCAGGCGCACGTACAAAAACGACTGCCATCTCTGTAGATAATGGCTCCCAAACAGATTCACATCGGGAGGGAGGGTCAAACACCCAGAGGGCTGAACAGTACTCTCGGGTGTTCTGCAAAGTGTTCTGCTTCCTTTAGAGTTTTCCTGAATTCTTTGTCCTGCTGCAGTCGCTGTAACTTTTAAAATTTATAATCCTCTCAGCAGAGATCGCGTGACGTCAGTTGTTTTGCATGATGTGTGTAAGGACGTTTTCACTTACCAATAAAGAATGTTTTCACTGCAAGTGATTGAAAATCCTTTTCACACTTCCTGTGATTTGCAGCTTTATTTGCGCGGCCTAGCGGAGTACTGGAAGGGTGACGTTTCCCGTGGCACGTCTTTTCGGTGGGGGCAGAGGGGCCTGAGCTGTAGCCACGTTACCTGTTCCCCATTTTACCGATTCTGTTTTTATTCCACCAAAATAAAGGTGCAAATTTTTCTTCACTCTGGCCACACTGGATCTCTTGAACACCGTGTCACGACATGTGTTGTTGATAAAGTGCCTCGAGTTTTCCACTTCAGGGTTTTTGTCCGGCATCAGCAAAATGTGCATAAATCCCTGTGTGTCCAGGGAGGGTTGCCATAAAGGCTAAGAAACACTTTCTATAATCCTCTGTCTAATTTTAAAGCGTCCTTTAATTCCAAGTAAATGTTTTGTAAAAGGAGCCCCATTGCGTATGTGTAACAGCGTGCGTGGTGTTTGTACGGCACGTATAAATTACTCATGTGGCCCAGAACTAACAACTAGCTATAGTCTACTTAGCTTAATACTTAACAATTTGGCCTCTTTAGAATTTAGAGCCATGACCTAAGTCTCTGAAAACATAGGAGGGCGGGGAGCTTTTTCTAGAAAGTTTGAACTTGATGATTTATTTTCTCTTAGATAAATGTTTCTGTATTGCTAAAAACAAGACTGTAGCCCAAAATGGGGCCCCTAAATGCCAAGGCCCATGTCACCAAACCCTGACTTAATTACAGCGTGGGCTCTCCTGGAAATGGAATCTTAAACCAGTCAATCGATAATCTGATCAGCACTAATTAGGTCATCTGTCTGATAAACGCTTGCCACCCCCTCAAGGAAAGTGACCTTTGCCGTAACCAGCCTGCTTTGCTGCCAGTGTATCTTCCTGTTCCCAGCCTCTTCTGCCTAAAAAAGTCTCAGCTTGCACAGCTACTGGGAGCTCGTTTCTATTTGCTAGACTGGCTGCTGCCCATTCGGGAACTGTTCAATAAATTCAGCAAGATGTTTAAAATTTATTCCATTTGAATTTTTTTTTTTTTTTTCACACTATGAAGCAAGAGACTTTCCGAATCATTCTGGGGAGCTGCAACCTCACTAACTTCCTGAGTCCTGACTAGGGGGCTTCTTAGGCTGCTCACAGGAAAGCTACAGCAGGAAAGGTGAAAATACGTCCATTCTGTTGAGTATATCACAACCTTTCTTGCTTTCTTTGGAGATAATTACCAACTTACAAGCATGGACTTAGAGACGTCATACGGTCAGCAATACAATCGTTTTTCAATTGGCTCCTGTCGACTGAAAAAAATAAAGCACAACCTGAGAGTTATGAGTTAAGTTTTATTTGAGGCAAAATGAGGACTATAGCCCTGGAGACAGCGTCTCAGCTCTGAGGAACTGCTCCAAGGAGATGGGGGAAGGTCAGTGCTATATAGGATTTTAGTGAAGGGCGGACGTGCAGTCAAGCACACGTGTTGCCAGAGGCTGGCTGCTGGTCACGAGAAGCAGATGTCGCCGGTAGTGATTTTAGCGCTCTTCTATATATGGGCAGATGCAAGGATTTGAGCTCATAAAATATTCTCCTGAAAACATCCAACTATCTGCAGGCCCGTTCTGCCAGATTTTCCCAGAGCACAGATGCCTCACTCCTGATCTCCACTCCAAACTCCGTTCAGGGGGCATTGAAGGTCAGGGGCTGTGCTGGCTACTGACTTCATCCTTGTAGAGCCACGTGGCGAGTGACAAGTTTTAGCCGGCACTTCTCTTGAATGAGGTTATGTGTGTTAATTAGGCACCAATAAAAGAGGTCCATGAGATTAAAGGCAACTGCCTTTTTTCCTCCAAAAAATGCTCTTCTGCCCTTTACCTTCTTGAGTGTAAACTCTCTTAGGGCTGCTGTTCATTTGTGTAGATGTCAACACAGATGTATGTACAGCAGTGACTTTCCTTGCTCTAACGCTGGGGATAGAAGAGTACTTAAAATGAGGGGATGTCCTTTGACTTTATGCCTCTGTGTCTGCTTTTTGGTTTGTATTTTCCTTGTCTGCATAGGGCACCTCTCAGTGTCCTTTTAGAACCTTGTTAATTATAAAAGGTCCGACATGGTCGTTTCTGTAGTTAACACATTTCCCGCTTTGTTTTTCATTTTTGTCCCTGTGGGAAAGGCTTGTTTCTTCTGCTGTCAACAGATTTCATCATTTTTAATCATGGGATCAAGAATGGTAGAAAGTCTAAGTTGTAGTTTTCTATCAGAATCTATGTTGATTAGGAAGTAGCAACAATAAATACTACAAATACTCAGAACATCAGTAGGCTTGGAAGTGAAAGCATGAGCACAGCTGATACAAGTGGGTGGTCCTGCCCCCAGCCTGGGATTTTTAACTGGGTCTGGGCTTTTGAGCACAGGAGGGCATAGGATGAAGTAACGTCTTCTAGAAAGAAATGTTCATCCTTCCTACAAATCAATGTCAGATTTAACGTTCCCTGAGCTGAAGAGGTCACTCTTATTAATGTAGTGAACTTACATGCAAATAGAAGTTTCATATATGCATGTTATAAATACATGGTAGTAACACCAAGGCTGAGAGGTGGGGTTATTTTTTCCCCTTGAAAACCTATTATAAATGTTTGTAATGGAAGTAAATGTTACTGTCTTGGGGTTTGGTTTTTTTGTTTTTTATTTATTTATTTTTGGCTGCGTTGGGGCTTTGCTGCATGCGGGCTTTCTCTAGTTGCAGCGAACGGGGGCTACTCTTCGTTGCAGAGCGTGGGCTTCTCACTGCGGTGGCTTCTCTCGTTGCGGAGCTCGGGCTCCAGGCGCGCGGGCTTCAGTAGTTGTGGCACGGGGGCTCAGTAGCTGTGGTTCGCGAGCTCTACAGCACAGCCTCAGTAGTTGTGGCGCACGAGCTGAGTTGCTCCACGGCATGTGGGAATCTTCCCGGACCAGGGCTCGAACCCGTGTCCCCTGCATTGGTAGGTGGAGTCTTAACCACTGCGCCACCAGGGAGGTCCCAAATGTTACTGTTTGAAACACTGTGTACAAAGGTGTTCTACGGCTATTCAAACTAATCAGAATTTCCATTCTTTAACACGAAGCATATGTGTGATTCATTTGCGATAAAGATAACATATGTTGGAGATCGCTGCTTGGGTTCAGGGTTTATTGAGGGCTCACTCAGAGCAGAATCCCGTATTTGGCGGGCAGTACGTCCCTCGCGGTCAGTGTCACCCTGACCCCAGCCTGGATGTGATGTCTCTGGAGAGCCCGCCACTCCCCAGCCCCACTCATGCTTTGGTCTAAAATCCTCCCTTGTCCACAACTCTCAGTCCCGCTGCTCTGTTCACTACAGCATTCGCAATACCCACATTCCTCATCCGTTTATTTGATTTTATGCCTACCTCCTAACGTTCGGGCGCCCTTTCCTGTTTCCCCTGACAATTATAAAACTAAAACAGTTTGGTGATGAGTTTGATATCCTTTATCCAAGAGAAAACAATCCATGGATTGTGGAGTACAGGGCCCTACAAGCAGTGAGGGAGGTTTGGGGGCAAGAGGGAGTTCACAGAGCCCAGAAGAGGCAACCTGGAAACAGGGCCTGACTGGCTAGGAGGCGGGGGGTTTCCTTACGAGGCTGGTAGGGCCCATTTTCTAGGGTGAGGTGAGCTCCCTAAAACTGAACTGGAGGATTGTGATTGGTGGGTGTTAGCATTCCTTGTCAGGTGTTTCCCAGAAATGCAGGCTGGTTGAGACTTGGATCTGTGACATGGGCGGGCCCCTGGGATGGCCTCCATTATTACATGGGTCTCCCTAAACGAATTAACTTTATCACCCCAGATTCTCAGAATGTGAGTTTGTGAAAGCAGGGTTGTTTTTAACCTACTGCTGTGTCCTTAGAGCCTTAAAACAATAACCTGGACATAGGAGTCACTCAGTAAGTGGTCCATAAGTAACAAATCAGTGAATTAAGATTGGGACCCTCTGAACATTGGAAGAATATATGCATTCATGTTTTAAAAAGGAGATTCCGAAGAGCGCCAATAGAATCCGTACTGGTGACAGAAAACATTTGTGTATTTTGTTTGGGTTTAAAGGAAGGAGAAGGAGAACAGTGATCTAGAAGTGGTGGCCTCAACTCATCCCCCAAATGCGAGCACCTCTATCTGTGAGCGGGCGGTCCGGGCATTTCCCCGGGCAGAATTGGGGCGAAGAGGGCTGAAGGATGGGCTCCTGAGAAGCCTGCAGGAGGTGAGATGCCTGGGATTGTCTGAAAGCCAGTAGCAGGGGCTGTGACTAGTTTAGAGATAAGGAAGAGCACTGTTCTATAAAGACGTGGTAGAAACCCCTCAGTGTACTCAGTTCTTTTTTTTTTTTTCTTTTTTTGATGGTTACTTCTTTAATATGATAAAATGTATTTCAACCCCAACAGCAGCATTTTTTAATGACATATACTAGAAAGATGTCCACTATCACCACTATATTTTTGATCAATTCATATTTATATTTTAATAATTAGCAATGAAAGGACTTACATTTTGGCATTCTGAGTTACAAAGGAATGGGGAAAATAACCCCCCTTTAAATGAAATCGACTAAGGTTAAAGACGTTTTGCAACTTTTTCAGGAAGGAGAATATAAATATAAACAATCCTTTTAAATGTTCTTGAAGGTGAGTTTTTCCTAGAAAAAAATAACGTGGGACCATGGAAGGCCACCGCTAGCTGTTACTCAGGGCAAGTCAAAGGAATAAAGATGGCCTTGTGGCCACATCACCAATAATTTTTTTTTGAATTTTATTTTATTTATTTTTTTATACAACAGGTTCTTATTAGTTATCCATTTTATATATATTTGGGTATATATGTCAATCCCAGTCTCAGTGGTCTCTGTTCTATTTGCTTACTCTAAGTATGGTTGTTCTTATAGATTTGATCTTCATGTCAGAGTTAAAATATCGCTAGTCTTATAATAGCTATTTAATTTATTAATATCACATAATTTATTTAAAATGTTTAGCCCTTGATATTTTATTTTTGAATGTAATACCCCATCCTCATTTGTTACTTTAATACTGATACCCCAAAATGTGAAAGTTGATTTAATGAAATTTAATCACAATAAATTGGGAGTGTGCTAAAATATATGGCAACACTCGTGTTAACTGAAAAGCTGCAGAAACTCAGATGACACTAAAGGCCCCCCATCGCTCGTGCCTTTGAAATCAAACAGGTTTGTGGAGCTGTTGACTTTGGCTACGCTCTCAATTTGGCTGAACTTATAAAGAAAACTCACTAGTCATTATATATTGTTCTTGTTCTCCAAATTAACTCCATTACCCAATCTTCCACGCAAGCAAAGAAGGCAGAAATGACCTGGAGTTACAGATTTCCAAATAACCTTTATAAACAGAAAAGGATGATCTCTGCAAACATGTATGCATTTCAATGTTCTTCTCAAAATTATTTCTCAGAAAGAATGATGTTATACAATTCTTTTAATTTTGATATTCCTGAATAGCACACTTTTATGTAGGTTAAAATACTCAACCCGTACTTATTTAATTTGCATGTTTCTCTTTTTTAACATAAGTACAAAACCTTAAGTATTTATATTTGACATGAGAAATGGCACTAAAGCTTATAGTGGTAAGTGAAGTAGGTTCTCTACGTGCGGTCCTGGAAATAAGAAATGACTTTTCACAAGGAATGGTATCCATAGGCATCTTAAACCTTCGGTTTTAGACGTAATGAAAACAGCAAAAAGGCTAGATTTGATTCCAAGTCACACCCGTGCCTCGGTGAGTGTGTGGCACGTGATTCACCTGATCTCATCTCCCCAGTTGCAAAGGACCACGGGACGATTCACAAACTGTATTTTTTTCTTCCTCTAAATTATTTTTTAAAACAAGAGGATGTCCCTTAATCTATTAATGAAAATAAAATTGTAAGAGATGTTGGCATTTCTAGAGGTTTTTCTATTTTATGACAAGTTTTTATTTTATGCCTACAAACAGGTCCCCTAACTCTACTTTTAAATGGATGGTTGTCCAATCGAGAGTAAGATTTTACCTAAATAGTTGCATTTAAGTGTATGCAAAAGTGCGAGTATTCAGCACTTTAAGTAATTTTCAGCATATGAAGTAATATTCTAAAGGATAGTCAGCTAATATGGTAACTCTTAGTTTCACCACCGGAAACATCCTCAGGTGAAATGTTAATTTATGACGATTTGGTAATTTTGGTTCCATTAAACTCTTGTTAAATGGAGTGGAGTACACTCTAATGCAGGTCAATGTTTTGTTACATTTTTCCTCAATGTTTGCCGTCTTCCTAGCAATTTTATTACATCAAGACTGATGTAACAGAAAAAGCAGACTATTTGAAAGGGTCTGACACTTTCTAAAAGAATATTATGTCTTTATTTTAAACTGGAGATATAAATATCAAATTCTTTTCTGCATTGATCTAGTACAAGAATCTAGTATTCTCATACAACTCGAAGCCAGAATATCTTGAAAGAAAGCCAAAAAGATTAATAAACTTAGAACTCTGAGAAGTTCTTAATGCGGCCTTTCAAAAATCTAATGTATGAAAACATGGGGGGGGCGGGGCCAGAGGGACAGCGTTTGCTACAGCAGGTGTCATTGCCTGGCAGCATTTCACGATATCAAAAATGCTGCTGTTGATTACAATTTAACTTCTTTCACGAGGTGACTCCAATCTTAAAATTAACAGTCCGGGATGTCAGAGGAGAAAGAACTGCATTTCTTCCCACCAATACGTATGTATGGAGAGGAGCCACATGGGGTCAAGGAGTGAGTGAAGAAAAAGAATTTTTCATATGTCATCATCTGGCAATAAATGTCTAAGGCCATAGGCCCTGTTAACCTTTACAAAGATCAAGGTGTTGCTGATAGTAAAACAAAACCTTTTAGTTGCCTTTGAGGAGGTAACATTAGGACATCCGTGGGCAAGATGTTGGCTACTTATTCCTCCACCAGACGGCGTGCGGGCCCTGTCAAAGAATCTCATCATTATCTTTCCCTCTGCTGGTTGGTCTGTTGGTTTATCTACTGACGTATAGTTGCCTTAAAATATTATATTAGTTTCAGGTGTACAACATAGTGATTTGATATTTTAATAAAACAAAGAGAGGATGGAAGTTAGTTGTTAAAATACAAACTAGGAATTACGCCAACATCAATATCATTTAGCACAGTTTTTTCTGACCTTTTGCAGTATAGATAAGGAATACTTGGCTAAATATAATTAGCATCTTTAGAAATGTAACCATGTTGCATCGTAAAAGCATCGCTAGTGTCAATGTATTGGGCCTCAGGTTTTCCAGTGCAATATCGCCCATTACACATGGCCCACATGTCCATCACTGGTGCCTTACCCACCGACCATTCTCCCTGGAAAGCATTTAAAATGCCCCACTAAGGTCTCAACTCTTGATAAGACATTCTCTGTTTTAATGCACTGCCATAAACTGACTTCTTAACTCTTTTCCTGTGTTGGTTTTTTTTGTTGTTGTTGTTTTTTGGGGGGGTTTTTTAGGGTGTTTCTTTGTGGGTTTTTTTTTTACCCACGCCATATCCCCCCGTTTTCTATAGCTAAATTCTGATTACTCTGATTTCAATTCTTCATTCTTTTTTATCTGCAGTCACCAGCTCTCACCACGGTAAATTCTATTTTGATCTTTGCCTTTCCCTCTTACCAAACTGTGTGTGCACGTTCACAATCGCAAGGCCACAAGCAGAGACGTGAGCAGCAGAATTGTAAATGAAAATGGAGAGAATTGGCATAGAGGTGGACGTCCTAAATTCCTCATCACGCCTCCACCGCCAACTCTGTGAGTCCCAATATTCTCATCTCCAGAACCAGGAGATCAGAACACTATCCTTCAGTTCTTAATTCTGATTCTTTTCCACAAAATTAAGCACTGACCAACATAACATGCCTACAGATGTTACGACGGAAGAAAAGATGGACAAATGATGCCCAAAACGGAAACCAACAAGTAAATCCAGAGAAAATATAACGTGTTGTTTATTCTCTTCCTTTTGGATTGCTTTTCTGGGACTGTCTACTGGTAAGAGAATTTGAAAATCCTATTAAAAACATTTTAGTCTAATAATATCTGTGGAATAGCTTGGTACAGGGTAGCATTAAGCAACAGGTTAAAGACAGTGAAAATTTTGCTGGCCAATACAATTTTCCTGGGCCTAATGTTTAATAGCCTTTTAAAAAAAAATTATGTTAGAATATAAAGGCACAGACCTAATAAAAATTATGGTTCCTTCATAGGACACTATTCAGTCTTTTGAAAAATGTCTAGTAAAATAATAATGTGAAAAAATTTACGATAAGTAAAAAGCTGTTAGGAAAGATTTGCCATGGGATTACAGTGTAGTTGAGGGGTGGAGGGAGGCACTGCTTACCATTTCTAGCCCAAATTTTGGTCTTTCATATTATTCTCGACTAAAGATAGCCAGAGCCCCTTGAAGAAATGGCTGACTCCAGGTTAAGGAAAGGGAAATACAAGGTGAGCCCAGGTTGTCTGGAGACTATAAGTAAAGAAGCTTTCAAAGACCAATGGGGTCACATGTCAAAAGGGCACAAAAGCCAGGTTGATGTAGTTCTCACCAGCCTAATTGGACACCATTTGTGCCAAATTATCAAGATCGTAGTTAACTGAAATTCACTGGGTCCATGAAAAATCCATAAGTCATTCGTGATTATCAAATGAGTCACTAAAACCAGTTTGTCACCAATGGAGGTAGCCATTAAACCAACCCCTTACTTTGAAAACTTTATGTCTTTATTCTGCCTTTCCAGGAAGACCTTTATTTCTCAAAACCAGTAGCCCTCGTTGATAAGGGAAAGCTGACTTAAAGAATACCAGCTAGTAGAGGTAGATGGTGACAAACAGACATGTAAAATCATCATTTTGCAGAGTCCCCAATGAAATCACTGACTCAGACAAGGGTTATCAGTTGGTATTAAAGTTATTAGATGAGGGATGGATGGGGAAGTGAATTTTGTACGTGCTTTGCCCAAATAGCATCAAAAAAGATCACACTCATGACGAGGGCGAGATCTTAACTGTACGACGGAGGAGGAGGGAGGCTAAAATTGTACAATATGAAGAATAAGGCCATCTTCACACTAATTCAGTGTCCAACCTTGGCAGCTCTAACGGTGGAACCACCGGATACTGTGCGTCCCCAAGTGGACTGCCTACGTGTCTACACATCACCAGGGATGTATTCTCAACTAAAGCACTTAACTTGAACCTGTCAAGCCTTCAGATGTAACTTTCAGTTTACAAGAAAGTACGTAGAAGAATAAGTTAAAAGCTGCCACAGAGAAGTAATCAGACAAACCCAGATGATGAAACATTTGACGGGACAGATCAGTGTCATGGAAAAAAAGACTCTTCTAGATTAAAGGAGAGGTAAGGAATACACCTAGGCTGCTGTAACTGGGACTGGATCCTGATTTGGATAGACCAGACCATCAGATTTTGAGGACAACTTGTGAAATGTGCACTAGGTCTATTGACAATTGTAATTAATTTTGTGAAACGGGATAACGTTTTTAGCCATATAGAAGGAAATATTTAATGTGTGCTAAAGTAAAATCTTCCAAAAATGTTCATGCTCATTAATACCAAAAAAAAAAATCAATCTTGGTGAAGTGTTGGCTTGGAGACAGGCCTGGGTTTGACCCCTGACTTCATTTACCAGCTGCTCAAGGCAATTTAAACTCTGTGCCTCAGTAACCTCTTATGCTATACCTACCTTTGATAGGTAAAGGTAATTAGATGAGGTAATGCACAGTTTAACAACTAACCACTGTACTTTTCCCATTAACCTCCTGATGCTTGACCTGTTTTTCCTCTAGTCTACATTTTTAAAAAAACTCTCTTCTTTGTTCCTCGATGTTTTAAGCTTTCGCTTGATGTCATTATTTCCACCCATGATTATTTCGATCTCTCTGTGTACTGGGAGCACTCAGTGTGAAATTATCCCTTGTTATCTCTGTGCTGTTGAGTACTTTGATTACATAATTATCCACTTCTCTTAGGTCTTTGTGTGTGTGTGTGTGTGTGTGTGTGTGTGGTACGCGGGCCTTTCACCGCCGTGGCCTCTCCCGTTGCGGAGCACAGGCTCCGGACGCGCAGGCGCAGAGGCCATGGCTCACGGGCCCAGCCGCTCCGCGCACGTGGGATCCTCCCGGACCGGGGCACGAACCCGTGTCTCCTGCATCGGCAGGCGGACTCTCAACCACTGCGCCACCAGGGAAGCCCACACAGGTAAGTTTTGTGTGTGTGTGTGTGTGTGTGTGTGTGTGGTACACGGGCCTCTCACTGTTGTGGCGTCTCGCGTTGCAGAGCACAGTCTCCGGACGCGCAGGCGCAGCGGCCATGGCTCACGGGCCCAGCCGCTCCGCGGCACGTGGGATCCTCCCGGACCGGGGCACGAACCCGCGTCCCCCGCATCGGCAGGCGGACTATCAACCACTGCGCCACCAGAGAAGCCCACACAAGTAACTTTTGTGTGTGTGTGTGTGTGTGTGTGTGTGTGTGTGTGTGTGTGTGTGTGGTACGCGGGCCTCTCACTGCTGTGGCCTCTCCCGTTGCGGAGCACAGTCTCCGGACGCGCAGGCGCAGCGGCCACGGCTCACGGGCCCAGCAGCTCCGCGGCACGTGGGATCTTCCCGGACCGGGGCACGAACCCGCGTCCCCAGCATCGGCAGGCGGATTCTCAACCACTGCGCCACCAGGGAAGCCCTCTCTTAGGTCTTTTGTCACTAAAAAATTCAACAATCTGTGCCACGTTGTCACTTTGTGACTCAGTCTTCACTCAAGACAGTGTCTGTTTTTCTTATTGACACTTCATAATCTGCTTCAGTGTTTATTTCCTAAAATAACACTCCCTCCCTCCCTCCTTCCTTCCCTCCTACTCTCTCCCGCTTTGCCTCTCCCTCCCTTTCTCTCTCTCTCATTAGAGATAAAAGGGAGAACACCTTTTCTCCCTGCATGTTCCTGCACTTTGGATGTCTCCATGACTCCTGTATCTCGGTGGTCAGCCAAGTTTGCCCCTGGTGTGCTCTGCTGACCCCTGAGGAGCTGCTTCCGTGTCCACCCTGCAGTTCTCCAATTCCCGCTCTGACCTCTGTCACCCTCACTTGTCAGACGCAGCCGTGCTGAGGTCTCTTCCTTAACCTCCTCTTTCGAAACTAAATCCGAAGTCCTCTTTGTGACTGTTAATGCTCACATTCTCCAGCTGCTCGTCATTAGCATCTGAGCTCACCTGTAACCATTTACACGGAACTGGCTTTCTTACTTTTCCCGTAATTTATTGAACTCTCACATTTCATTGCAGCCTCCTTGTCCCTTATTTGCACATAATGAATTCTTTCCCATGTTTTCATCATATGTACTTTCCAATTCCTACAATTTCTGTAAAAAAAAGAACAGAAGCATTCTATTTTCTGGAGCAAATTCACCCAAGAAGACTGACTCTGTTGAAGAACCGATGTTGAAAGATAAAATGAAAATGACAATAGGGCAAAGGTCATTTGTTGCTTTCAAATCTCCTACCTATCTCCTCCTTAGGGATATGAATATTCGGATCAATAAACAGAGTCACTAATCTACAGACAATGAGCTTTTTAGAGCAGAAGTCAGCAGAGGTCCTCCCCACCCCCAGGGTAAGTTAGCAAGCTTCCCAGGAGTTCCAGGGGTCCTTGTCACCTTCGTGTAGCCTGGTGGAATAAACATTGCCCTGGAGCCAGATCTCCAGTTTAATCCCTGAGTGGCCCTGGAAAAGTGACTCAGAGCTCTCAGGTCTTCATCTAAAAAATTAAATGCACAGTTTAATCTTAACATCTCCCAAAGGTGAGAAAATTAAAAGTTGTGTCAAGATACCTACCTATTTGTTAACTACCCGCTTCCCAAAGAGAGAGAAATACAGGCAAAAAAGTACTTCTCCCAGTAGTAGCTATGGTTTCCCTTCCTTCGGAGTTCTGGAGGAAATTGGCTCTAACTTCCATTCCACAACGTCAGAATCCCTTTGCCCCAAGCTCCTAGCTTCCATTTAACTGGTTCAATTTATGAAGAGTTACTGTACTGCCCCTCCCGTGAGGTTCCTGTCCTGTACTGCATTGACACCGATGTCAGAGTAGACAGTGGCTTCCTCACCCACCCAAACCTCCCCAAAAGCAAAGCTCAGCAAAAACAAAACTCCCCACACAAGGCCTTCTTTTTTTGGCAGCTGACACTAATAAAAGGAGATTGCAGGGAAAGGAGAATGAAATACTACAGCAACACAAACAACTTCAGTCGAACACTCAACAATTCTATCTTCCAAACTCCTTTCCCCGTCATCCCTAGGGGTTTTTTTCTTTGGCCACCTTGTTCCGTGCTGCACCCCCAGGCTTAGGCCATGAGGCCAGCTACGTGCTCCCTGTTTGGAGGCCAGTGCTCCCTGGAACTCTCAATTCTCTCTCTCGTAAGTGGAGCCAGTTACCTCTTCTCTGTCTCTCATGCTAAGCTTAGCCCCTCAGCTGAACCTGTGGAGGTCCTCTGCAGAAAACGGTGGGCAGGTTATTCAGTTGGATTTGACTTCCTTAGAAGTTGTGAAGAGCATGTCCCCCCATCATTACATAACGGTTTGGGCTCTTATGAAAGTGTGGCTATAGTATCTCCGTTTATTTATTTGTTTTTTAATGCCATTTACCTAGAGTTCATAGAGCTAAGAATAGAGAGCTGCCTCAATGTAAACATAAGTAGAGCACACAGATGGTCAAGGCTACGTGCAAGTGCCGTTTGGGTTCAGTGTTCTCAAAGAGCTGTAGTGCTTAGAGAAAATAAAGCCTTAGTAAATACTGTTCAAGGTCTCCTGTTATCAGTAAATGGCCTTGATCTTGGCTATTGGGTTCAGAGTTGAGCAGTCTCCGTCTATAACCTCCCGACTCCTGTTGATTTTGGAGGTTTGACAGTTCAGGGCCAACGCTTGCCATCTCTGAGCTTTCTAACCTACACACAAATGCACGCTTCGCCCCTACTGTGATTTCTCTGTCCTTCATAGATATAGTTATGAGTTTACCTCTTTGTGTCAACCCATTATTTATATGCTTTGAAAAGCGGGCCATGTCAAGGTGAACCAAAACAGAGAAGACAATAATTCTAAATTAATGAACACATCTCAATAGAACCAACTTTGCATCCTCCTGCTTTATTTGAGATAGGTATTTGTAAACACTTGTAGCACCTAGCGTGTGGCCCATATAAGATGAACCCGATGTGAACTGGAGGCTGGCTCATGGAGAGAGTTTTTTCTTTCTTTGCGCTGCGGTTAAGCAGCCAGCAGAAACAGCATCTCCCCTGATTTCACTCAGATGCTTGAACCAGCTTTCCAATTAAGTTTTCGTAGATTAACGTCATGGCAGTGGACTCACCAGATTACGTGTTGGAATTTGTGTATTTCTCAAATGTCTGTGTCTCCTACGTGTTTCCACAGGAGCTGGGTGGTGTACACAGACAACATGGCTTAGAGGAGAGAAAGTGACTATAACCTGAATCCTAGTCTTTATCCCCCACTTACCATCAGTGAGACCTTAGACGAGTCACTTCCCTCCTGCAAAATGTTATACAACATAATAAAGTTATGTTGCATCTGCCATCTATTGATTTAAGGCTTCCTTGCTTTGCTCATTACTACCTGTAAAGTAGGGATTATACTTTTTAGTTGTTCTAACATTTGTTTATGTCATAAGGGCTCTGTGCCTTTTAAACAATCTGGAATTTGATGAAAAATAAAGTCACACTCCTGGTAGCTGTCATGATCTCATTGTCATCCCCCAAACTCCTCTCAACTTATGATCATAATAATCGCAAGATGACTCAGAAGCCTGCTTATTTCTCCCCAAACAGGAAATCAGTGTTGGTCAGTTCTTGGAAGATTCTTCAGCTTTCAAGTGCTTTCAAGATTTCTTGAGGATTGTGACCATAATGGAAAGAGAGAAAATATAGATGTAACATACTAGTCATTTATGCCCCAGTTAAGTATTATTTGAACTTTCTTTGGATGAATTAACTTACATTTAGCTTAGGTTAACTCCATCCACGCTTTTCTCCCCATTTTGCTAGCTTTGTCAGAAAAGTCTGAAATCTTTTTTCCTGTTTTAGTTTTGAACTCTAGACAAAATTCTCCAGAAGTCACTTTGGTTTATGCATATCCAGGCTCACAGATGGACTTAACTGGTTGTATGCAGAAAGCAGGATTTCTATGAGAGCAAAACCTCTTCTAACCCAGCAGTTTTTAATGAGCATCGCTTCTAATCAGACAAATCCCGGAGCCCACCCAGACCAAAGGGAGGGAGAATCAACCCTACTTCGCAAAGACTGGAATATCACTTTTCGTCTGCCACATTTCATTTTCCAGAAACATCCATCTCAAACATTTTTACCTAAAGTGTCATTTCAAAAGGGCAAGATGGATTCTAAGAGTGACAGAGGCAATATTTGACCTAAGATACAGAGAACTTTTTCTTTGTTTTGGAACTAAGTATACCCACACATAACGTAACGTGTAATGACATAGCACAAAGCCAATGACCTATTTGGGGGGTTTATTGATATTTTCCTTGTTATATGGCTTCAGAAAATACCCACTCCAGGCTAGGATAAGTTATTTCAGAGTAGAATTTGTGGCTGGTTGGATAGGGATAGGGAGAAGAAATCATTCTTCCAAAAGGAGTTAATATTCATATTCGTATTCAAAAGTAATACTGAACCCTAAAAATAATGTCTCAGGGTCTCGTAGTTGTGCTTTATCTACCTTAATAAACAAGTAACACTTGTTCTTATTTTCAACCCAGTATCTCTCAATTAACATCTGAGGACCAGCTAATAGCAGCTAATCAGCTGCTAGTGAGTACACATCGCCTGTGGTATTCAAGCCTTTGCGGATAAAATCAGCTACAAAACAACAACCTGAGCAAAACTGCTCCACCTTTTCAGGCTATAAGTTACGCCACTTGCTTTGTCAGCTTTGGAGTCAAGCCATTGACTGAGGTAAGGATATCACAAGAACAGACCCAGTGGATGGGAGCTGCCCGGCAGGTGTGCGTGAACAGACGGCTGGAGGGCAGAGAGGGCCAGCACCTGGTGAGTTGGTTGGGTCCTGGGACCGCTGGAATCCCTAGACCAATGACCCCCAGCTTCCAGCAGGCCCCCCAGTTACCCCCTTGTGCCAAAATAGAATGATTTTCCATGTGTCCATGATGGGAGAAAAATAATGGATAATAAATACAAATTTTTAAGTATTGGGGGTGAAAGGTCATCTAGTCTAACATCTAGACTAATTTCCCTAACAACGGCAAGGTTTCACAGCATTGATTTTACCAGCTGATTTTTTTCTGGTGGTGGTAAATACACATAAAATCTACCATCCTAACCATTTTTAAGTGCACAGTTCAGTAGCATTAAGGACATTCACACTGCTGTGCAGCCGATCTCCAGAACTCTTTTCACGTGACAAAACTGAAATTCTGTACCCCTTAAACAACAACAATTTCCCAATCCCCCTGTTCCAAGTCCCTGGCAACCACCGTTCTCCCTTCCATCTCTACAAATTAGACTACTCTAAGTACCTCATGTAAGTGGAATCATACAGCATTTGTCTCTTTGTGACTGGCTTGTTCACTTGGCTTAATGTCCTCAAGGTGCATGTGTGTTGTAGCAGGTGTTGGTTTCCTTCCTTTTCAAGGCTGAATAATATCCCATTGGGTGCAGCTACCACATTTTGTTTAACCCATTGATGGCTCTGGATGTTTTCATCATTGATACAAACTTACTTGACCTTCTGGAAGAAAATCGGGATGTCTAGAAGGCATTCATTATGATCCACTTTCATTTCCGATCCCTACTAATTAAATGCATCTGCTCATAAATCAGCCACAACATTTGATCTATTTGCCTTGAATGTTATGTAACCAAAATGGGGCAAAAATGATTAGAACTCTAGTCTGGGCCAAAGCACTTGTGTGTGACATTGAATGGAATATGTGTGATGCTTGGATTCATCACACGACTGTATGAGTGAGGGCTCTTGGTTGCCAGGACTCAGCCGGAATCTCATGGAATCTAAAGAGAATCTAAGGCGTAGGAAGGTCTAAAGCTGCTGCTCTTCGGGTTCTGAGGATTTTGGCTTCCAGGACTTTTCACGGTGAGATGTTGGCTTTTGCATCCAGTCCAGCACTGCCTTTCATCTGAGACCCTTTTCCCATGAGAGGCGGAGTCTGTGGTCTGCCATTCTTGATGTTGAACCATCTTATTTTTCCTTCAGCACCATCTCTCTGTGGATGATGCACTGAAATATATTGCCTACTATGTAAACTAATACAGAAAGTTCTCATTTTTATCCCCAGAACACTCTGAAACCAAGGGATTAAGCAAACCCTTGTAATAATAACTAAAACTTCTGTAAGGCCTCCTTAGCGCTACGCAGTGTTTTAGACACTCATTTACTCCTCGTAGCAGCTCTATAAGGTTGGCGCTTTATTATCACCTTTTTAAAGGTAAGGAAATGGAGGCACAGAGAGATCAAGATCATAAGGCAAGTAAGTAGAAGAGCAGAGAAGAGAATGTGGCATCCTGGTTCCAGAGTCCAGGCTCCTGGCAACCGTGGCAGGCGCAGCCTCTAAGACGGGCCCGATGAGCCCTGCCTTCTGGGATTCATGTCCCTGTGCGGGGGCTGAAATTTTCTTTCAATTCAGATACAGGTGATGTACAATATCATGTAAGTTACATGTGCACAACATAGTGAGTCCCAATTTTTAAAGGTTGTACCCAATTTATAGTTACTCTAAAATATTGGCTATATTCCCTGTGCTGTAAAATACCTCCTTGTGGCTTATTTATCTTATACATAATAGTTTGTATCTCTTAATCCTCTATCCCTATCTTGGCCCTCCGCCTTTCCCTCTCCCCACTGGTAGCCACTAGTTTGTTCTCTGCATCTGTGAGTCTGTTTCCTTTTTGTTATATTCACTAGTTTGTTGTATTTTTTACATTCCACATATAAGTGATTTCATAGAGCTCTTTCTATCTGACTTATTTCACTTAGCATAATACCCTCCAAGTCTATCTATGTTGCTGCAAATGGCAAAGTTTTCATTCTTTTTTATGGTTGAGTAGTATTCCAGTGTGTGTGTGTGTGTGTGTGTGTGTGTGTGTGTGTGTGTGTGTGTATATATATATATGCTACATCTTCTTTATCCATTCATCTCTTGACAGACAGGTTGCTTCCATACCTTGGCAATTGTAAATAATGCCGCTATGAACATTGGGGTGCATGTATCATTTTGAATTAGTGTTTTGGGGGTTTTTATGGATATATAACCAGGAGTGGAATTGCTGGGTTATATAGTAGTTTTATTTTTACTTTTTTGAGAAACCTCCACAGTGTTTTCCACTGCGGCTGCATCAATTTACATCCCCACCAACAGTGCACAAGGTTCCCTTTACTCCACATCCTCGCCAGCATTCGTTATTTGTGGTCTTTCTGATGATGGCCATTATGACAGGTGTGAGACGATATCTCATTGTGGTTTTAATTTGCATTTCTCTGAAGATGAATGATGTTGAGCATCTTTTCACGTGCCTGTTGGCCATCTGTATGTCTTCTTTGGAAAAATGCCTATTGAAGTCTTCCGCCCATTTTTTAATTGGGTTGTTTGATTTTTGATGTTGAGTTGTATGGGCTGTTTATATATTTTGGATATTAACCCCTTATCAGTCGTATCATTAGTAAATGTTTTTTCCCATTCAGTAGGTTGTTTTTTTCGCTTTGTTGATGGTTTCCTTTGCTGTGCAAAAGCTTTAAGTCTAATTAGGTCTCATTTGTTTATTTTTGCTTTTATTTCCTTTGCCCAAGGAGACAGATCCAAAAAAATATTGCTGCAATTTATGTCAAAGTGTGTTCTGCCTATGTTTTCTTCTAGGAGTTTTATGGTTACTGGTCTTACCTTTAGGTATGAGTTTACTTTTGTATATGGTATGAGAAAATGTTCTAGTTTCACTCTTTTACATGTAGCTTTCCAGTTTTCCCAGCACCACTTACTGAAGAGACTCTTTTCCATTTTATATTCTTGCCTCCTTTGTCATAGATTCTCCCTTCCTTCCTTCCTTCCTTCCTTCCTTCCTTTCTTCTTTCCTCCCTTCCTCCCTCCCTTCCTTTCTTCTTCATCAGTGTGTGAGTGTGTCTGCATATAGCAAACCCACTGGCAATCTTCTCATCTGGCACAAATACACATTCTGACCAGAAACTTTTTTCTTAGATTCCCACAAAATTATGAAATTGTTTTCATCCGGGTTCAGTATTTTTTTCCCAATATTTTTAGCTTAGAAATACTGAGGAACTACACCCAACTTGTACATTTTATGAATAAATTTGAGCATAAGAACCTCTTTGGGGCTTCCCTGGTGGCACAGTGGTTGAGAATCCGCCTGCCGATGCAGGGGACACGGGTTCGTGCCCCGGTCCAGGAAGATCCCATATGCCGTGGAGCGGCTGGGCCCGTGAGCCATGGCCATGGAGCCTGTGCTCCGCAACGGGAGAGGCCGCAGCAGTGAGAGGCCCACATACCGCAAAAAAAAAAAAAAAAAAAAAAAAAAAAAAAAAAAAAAAGAACCTCTTTAACAAATTGGTCAATAAAAATAGAGGCCAAGCATGTATTTGATCTGTGAGTCAGCACCCTTTCTTCCTCAAGCTTTTGCCCTATCATCATGAGAGGGTTCCTTAGAATCCTCCTTTGAGGAGCCATCACAGTTTGGGACATTCAGGAAGGTCCAGACCATTTACTGATTTGTGGGTTTTGACACCTGATATTTGTGCACAGGGTTGAGACACTCACGTCGCGAGTAGACACCTGATCACCATCCCAACATCAGCACGTTAACTTGACTCTTTGTGGCAGGCATAGTTCATGGAGGAGTTACATGTTACAGTGGTATTTGTAAATTTAGGTGGTCTTAAAAATATATCTCTAAGTGCTGAGAGGCCGCCGAATCTGTTTGTTTTTATTTTGTTTCTCCTCAGAGCTCCTTGGCTTGCATCATTTTTAGTTTGCCATCTGGTTCTGAATTACTTCATGATTTAAAAATACTTTTTCCTGCCCTTATTTTATATAAATGCGAAGTATTACTTAACTCTGTGTGTGTGTGTGTCTGTGTGCGCGCATTTTAACCAGGCCATATTTGGGCAAGAGTTCGCTTTTCTACGCTTACCAATCAGCCTTGCCACTGCCCTTAAATGACTTTAGATTCAAAGGCTACCTGACTTACCAAAGACACAGCGATGTTTACATCATTTCACCAGAGGTAACCAAGGTGAACACTTTGCAAACAACTATTGACCGTAGGTCCCCTGCCAAAGTTTCAAACACCATGAGACAGCATTGGAAGAGACCCAATTGGAGTTTTTAGTTTGGAGCACGGAGCCCTAAGGTTGTTTTGCAGGATTTATAATGGCACACAAGGGTTGATAAGGGCAAAAGAACTTTGATGAATAAAGCAAACAGCTTCCCAGAAACCAACCCCTTAGTGTTTTGTAAGTGAGCAGTCAGATAGAAGAGGCAACCACACATTGTCCCTGAAACAGGGCCAGTGCCAAAGAGCGTTGCCTCCAGGCCTGACAGCGTGATTTGGGGAAGACATCTTCACCCTTCTGGGACAGTGGCCACCCATATGCCACTTCATCCTCTAACATAGGCTGGAGTCTGTTCCTTCTACAAGTAGAGGTGACACTTTAAATACGCCCCCCCCCAAAAAAAAATTACTGTGTTTTTTTAAATCCACCCTTAGGTATGTGTGGTGTTTGAATTAGATCCATCAGGGCTTCTGACATGATTGGACTAGACTCCAGACACCTTGCGGGCAGGAACTGAGTCCTTTCATCTCTGTAAATCACCATTCCTGATGCCCTGGGTGGTGCAGCCTGAGCCCAGCAGCCCCTTAACTCTTTCATGCATGAAAGATGGATATCGTGAGATGAGGAAGGGGCCACCAAAGATACACCCCACTTCATACTTTTGCTTTGCCTTGTTTTCAAGTGCCAGACTCAAATCATTTTGGGTTAGTCCAGCAGTTCAATAGGGGTCATTCTGGTTGCATGAACACTATAGGTTCTGGGTAGTTACAATATTTGTTATCTGTTAGCACCTAAGGGACCCACCGCCTGCATGTAAATACAAGGTACCAGGGGAGGCTGAGGCTTGGTCTGTGGTCCCTTTAGTCCTGCAAGCATGCGCTTACCCAGTGGAAGCGGGAGTGGGGAGGGGCCTACATGTATATAGATGCTTATGCTCTGTTTCTCAGTCTTGGGTCGGAGTGAATGAAGGGATAAGTTGACCACACAGCAACAAGGATCAGGGTCAGACCGAATCCAAGTTCTCATAGGAGAGCTAAGCTCCAAGTGCGAGAAAGGGCTGTTACCAGGGGTTCTTAGCCTCTTCTTTCTCATCCCAAGCAGATCAGCTGGGGCTCAGGGCTGTAAGCTTCTTTCCTTAGAAAGCAGTTGAGCAGACGCCAGCCGGTTTCTGGAACGTGCCCCTCCTTGTACCTGCATCACGAGCAGCTCATCAAAGCATTCCTGAGAGAAGTTTTGGTAAATACAACTTTCTTCCCTCAACTGCATTGCAACCCTCAAGGGTTGGCTCCCAGGGCAGAGCTCAGCCAAGCCACCCCTAGTCTGACTTTGATTCTGATGCAGCTGCACACAACACGGGAGAGCAGGCTGAGGTCTAGGAAGCAGAACCTCAGATCAGCCGCTTGAGAAGTTGTCCAGGCTTTTGAAGAGCAAGCTGCGTAGGGGACCGTGAGGGGTGAGTTAGCTCACGGGACAGGCTGGAATTTCAAATGCAAAATCTTTATGAAAGTAAATGTCAAGGAAGATGTGAAGGGAAGTAAACAAGGAAAGAAAAATAAAAATAGTGAGGCAACGTCAGTGTTAGAAAGGCTGGGATGTGCCAGCGTTTCAGTGACTTGGCATATGATGCCGATCTCTTTCTCACGGATGCAACATCTAGGTGGCTTTTCCCCATCATGTGCTTTTCTCTAACGCACCACCTGAGGTCACCGTGGCAAGAGGAAAGGGCACCGCGGATCTTGAAGAAAGTTTTTAAAGGCCAGGCTGGGAGTGTCCGACAGCACTGTGGCCTTGTCCTGTTGGCCAGAGCCCAGACGTGTGGCCCCAACCTAACTGCAAGAGAAGCAGGGCTTGATAGGAAGAGGATGATGCGATGGAATTGGATGCACCCATATCACTGTCTGCAACAGTCCGCCCTTCTGATCACCTCAGAACAATTCCCTTCTTCTCCTCCATAGAACATATTCAGCCCCTTCCTGAAGGATTTCCCCCCCACCCGACAGAGCCATCAGTCTGGGGGCTCTGGCAGAGACCCCATCAAGTCAGAGGTGCTTCCTCTTGATCTGGAGACCCATGAACGAAAGAGCCATGCACTTGGTGAGGGACCCGGGTGGGGAAGGGGCAGGGCCAGTGCAAGGAAACGCTCCCGTTCATCATGGGGAAGGGTGGTGGGACACAGACAGCGGTCACTGCTCTGGGGACATCGGGAAACTCCCCCGTGAGACGCAGTGAAGACCTTCCAGCACAGGGTGAGGGGGTCCTTGGCTCGTCCTGGGTCGCGCTGTTTAAGAGGGATCCCTTGGCCATGGTTCTCCGCTCACCGTGCCTGAAACGGGCGCTGAGAGGGGAGCCCTCCTTGGGGGCTGAACAGCTATCTCAGCCAGGGTCCTGTTCAAGACCTTGAAGATGGGATGAAAGTGCCCTTGATGGAGACTGCGTGTGATGGTGTTGACATTGAGGGCCCTGAAGGCAACAGTAAAATTCATGGCGATGAGAGTCGAGGCCCCTAAGTCACCCCCTAATACACACACACACACACACACACACACACACACAAGGAAGGGTGGTTGAGGCTGTCCCCCTCCCCGCCGGGTGAAAGCCCCCAGCTCCCTCCATCCCAGCCAGGGCTCCGTTGGCCCCCTGGTCCATCTGGCCATGGGCAGCAGTACGGGGCCGCTCTAGCTTTCTTCTTGCTTCTTCTTTCTCTGCTTGTGTGAGCTGAACTCATCCTCCCAAAATTCACATGTTGAAGCCCTAACCCCCGGTGCCTCAGATTGTGACTGTATTTGGAAATGGAGATTTTCAAGAGGTGATTAGGGTTAAATGAGGTCATGGGGGGGGTACCTAATCCAGTAGGACTGGTTTCTTATAGGCACAGGATGTGACCGCACAGAGGAAAGGCCACATGAGGACACAGAGAAGACGGCCGTCTGCAGGCCAAGAAGAGACCTGAGGGGAAACCAGAGCTGCCCACGCCTCGACCTCGGACGTCCAGCCTCCAAGATGTTAAGCCCCCCGTTCCGTATTATTTTGTTGCGGTAGCTCTAAGAAATGAATACCCTGGTCTGTCCCATTTCTCAAACCCTTCTGTACGCCCCGTCAGCCTTCTCCCCTCCACCTCCCCACCGTTAGTGACACAGCTAACGACAAGAAAAGAACATGGATAAGCTTTGAGGTAAAATTAGAAACACCCTCCTGCCTCTTGTTTTCCTCAGCTA
This sequence comes from Kogia breviceps, assembly GCF_026419965.1. Lineage (NCBI taxonomy): Eukaryota > Metazoa > Chordata > Mammalia > Artiodactyla > Physeteridae > Kogia > Kogia breviceps. The sequence continues at coordinate 5,371,603 of NC_081326.1, forward strand.
CAAGCTGAGTGAGTGTCCATAACTTGGAGACGCCATGGTTCTGCACCACCTCCTGTAAAAGCACCTCCTTCGAAAGCACTGAGATGACTCCCTCAGAATCGTCGTGTTCCATCTCCCATCCTCTTTTGAGACATCTGTGTTCAAGGTAAATTAATGCCATTTCTCCGTTGATTTGAAATATTCGTCTTTCAACAGCATTTCCCCCTCTTTTCTCTTGCATTGAAAAATTCTGCAAAACAGAATGACTCATGTGATGTGATGGATTAAATTAGCTTTTGTGCATTTCTCTGGGAATTTAAGTCCCACTTCTAACATAGTTTCTTCAATAAAATATGTCCAGAGCTCCAAACATTCTATGCACAAGTGAATATTTAGAACATACTCCTTATAAACTGGGACTGTCTAAACATAGTTGAATGAAAGCACTCATAAATCTTAACTTTTTTCTGGCAATAAGCTTTTATCATTATGAGACAAGCAGCTTGACCTAATTATGATAAGAGTAGAAATCTAAGAGGTGGCTGGCATTACAGCTTCATCCTCCCGCCTAGAAAACTGTACAGTGTGTGGGTTACCGCACCAGGCCACGAGCAAAAGCCTAATTATAACCCAAAATAGGCCTAGCCCCTCAGCAGGCTGAACAACTCTGAAACTTCACCGAATAAAAAAATTAGAGTATTAATATGGCGCATCCAGTGAATTAATGACTGAATCGGAGGACGAAAAGTTCTGTCCGATTCCCACCTGGCCTTTGTTCCACTTCTGTCTCTGATGCTGCTGGCTGGACCCCCCCTGCCCCTCTGAGACCCTCCACTGGATTTTAGCAAAAATCAAACTGCCTTATCACACAGCGTGGGCCTGAGCACAGGCCAGCTGTGTTCTCAGTTCTGTGTGTAACTCTTTCCCAATATTTTAATAGACGGGAGATCAATAGAGAGAAGCAGAAAGGTCTGCTCTCAAAGCAGCCAAATAAAGCATTTGCAGCTTGTTGGTGCCTGGGTTCAGAAAAACAGAGACACTGGAGTACACACCACCTCCACACAAATCATTCCTTCCCTTCGTCACCATCTGCAAACGTGTGTGCTCCTACTATGCGTGAGATGCTGGCTAGGAGCTTCTGTGAGCTGTACAGTTGAGCAAAATAGAACTACTCTCCATGTTGGGCTGGCATTTCCTGGAATCACTCCCAAAAAGTGACGAAGCAAAGGTACTTATGGCCAAATTTCTGAGAAACTGACTGCTGACTCTGCTTGATGGTCAAGTTTCCATGGCCAAAGCACTCCCAGGAGCACCTGCCCTCACACAGGTCCCAGGTCCCTCACTCCCAGGGACAGCCCTTGATGACAGGCTGTGTTACCTGGAGCACTGGATACTCAAGAGGATGCTGTCACCAAGCTTTCTGGACCTCGTCCCTAATCACATTCTCAGCGACACTCTAAGACAAACTCTGAAGAAAAATAGTTTCCCATACGTATTTCCCTATATGTATATACATTTTTTAAACTATGGAAACCATTTATTAGAAAACAATGGTAAAATGATAATTGAGTGTTATGTGAGCTTATTTTCCAGGTTCATGCTTTGAGCTAATGACAGTCATCTTGAATTTGCCCAGTTTGGGGAAAGGAGAGACCAGATCTAGTCATGGCTCTGCCATCACTTAACAATCGATGTCAATGACCTTGGGGGTGTCAGAGCCTGTAGAACTGCTGTTGGTCTGTAAGGCAAAAGGCAAAAGGATGAAGTTAAGTTATTGCCATGGTCCTTCCTAATTTTATTACTAATTAGGGAGAGAATGAGTTAAAGAAATAATGGTGAGATTGCCAACATGGACCTCAATTAGGTCAGTTTGGAGCCCTGGGCTCTGTGTGAAGTTGGGGCAAGAATTTGACAAGCCGGCTGTACGTTCAATGAGATTAGATATTGGAGACCTGCTTAGTACAGAGTAAGGACTTAAGTATGAAATGCATTGGCTGAACCGATCCGCATAAGTCACTGACTCCACTGTCTCTGGTTTGGATGGCGGGTTCCTTAATAGTAAATGTAAATGGGTTAATTTAGTGGACGCAGTATTTGCTGTGCAAACAGGAGGTTTCAGACCCAAGCCTGCCCTGTAACTTGCTGTGCAACCTTCTCCACAAAATCACTTCTTCACCAGATGTCAATTTCTAACTAAAATGAGAGCTTAAACTGGTGACTTTGAATTGCCTATGGTGCTCTATGAAGCATCAGTGCCGCTGTTTTGATGTCACTTTCTAGGTTTGAGCCTCTGACTTGGTATCAACTAAGGTGGATGGAGAAGGGGCTGGTGAGTATGGTGTTGGCATTTCACCCTCTTTTAATGAGACTAAGGCCTTAATCCCAACCGCCTGGAAAATGTCTCACACCGATCCTGAGAGGAACAACGTGAGGTTCCACAGTTAACAAGTCCAAGATGTTGGTGAGTGGGAGGAAGACCTTCCTGTACAAAGGGGAGCAGAGTTTAACACTGCAATATGGTACTGGATCATGGTTAGAGTCTGTTGCAAGGTGTGTGTGTAAGGGGGTGGCACTCAGCATCCTGGCAACCCTGGACCAGTTGAGCACGGCAGCTGCAGTGTCCTCACGCTCTGGCCAGATGATGCTCCAACCCGTGGAGATTTTAGGACAGGAATGACAGCATTGTTCACATGACCTATCTTCAAACCTAGACAAGTCAAAACAGTCTGCCACTGGGACGTGGGCAGCATGGGGAACGCCAGCTCCAGAGTGGGAACCAAACAGCCTTGTATTGGAAGAAGATGCCATCTAGGATTTTCAAGATGCCGTAGGACTTTCAAATCCCAATACTCTGCTACTCTGACACTTGCCAGCCCTGTCACCCTGGGTCAGAACTTACCCTGCCTGGAGTTCCCTTTCTCCCCTGTAATATAGGAGCAAGAGTACCAGGCACCTCACAGGACTCTTATGAGGATCAACTGACACTTCACGTGTGAAGTGTGTGAGGCTGGACCTGGACCACAGTGACCCTGAATAAATTTAGCCATTAATATCTCTTTTAGGCTTATTTGATCTTTTATTTATTTATTTTTTAACATCTTTATTGGAGTATAATTGCTTTACAATGGTGTGTTAGTTCCTGCTTTTTCCCCATATCCCCTCCCTCTTGCATCTCTCTCATACCCTCCCTATCCCACCCCTCTAGGTGGACACAAAGCACCGAGCTGATCTCCCTGTGCTGTGTGGCTGCTTCCCACTAGCTATCTGTTTTACATTTGGTCGTGTATATATGTCCATGCCACTCTCTCACTTCGTCCCAGCTTACCCTTCCCCCTCACCTTGTCCTCAAGTCCATTCTCTATGTCTGCGTCTTTGTTCCTGTCCTGCCCCTTGGTTCTTCAGAACCGTTTTTTTTTTTTAAATTCCATATATATGTGTTAACATATGGTATATGTTTTTCTCTTTCTGACTTGCTTCACTCTGTATGACACACACTAGGTCCATCTACTGCACTACAAATAACTCAATTTCATTTCTTTTTATGGCTGAGTAATATTCCATTGTATATATGTACCACATCTTCTTTATCCATTCATCTGTCGATGGGCACTTACGTTGCTTCCATGTCCTGGCTATTGTAAATAGAGCTGCAATGAACATTTTGGTACATGACTCTTTTTGAATTATGGTTTTCTCAGGGTATATGCCCAATAGTGGGATTGCTGGGTCGTATAGTTCTATTTTTAGTTTTTTAAGGAACCTCCATGCTGTTCTCCATAGTGGTTGTATCAATTTACTTTCCTACCAACAGGGCAAAAGGGTTCCCTTTTCTCCACACCCTCTCCAGCATTTACTGTTTGTAGATTTTTTGATGATGGTCATTCTGACTGGTGTGAGGTGATACCTCATTGTAGTTTTGATTTGCATTTCTCTAATGATTAGCAATGTTGAGCATCCTTCCATATGTTTGTTGGCAACCTGTATATCTTCTTTGAAGAAATGTCTATTTAGGTCTTCTTCCCATTTTTGGATTGGGTGTTTGTTTTTTTGATATTGAGCTGCATGAGCTGCTTGCAAATTTTGGAGATTAATCCTTTGTCAGTTGCTTCATTTGAAAATATTTTCTCCCATTCTGAGGGTTGCCTTTTCGTGTTGTTTATGGTTTCCTTGGCTGTGCAAAAGCTTTTAAGATTCATTAGGTCTCATTGGTTAATTTTTGTTTTTATTTCCATTTCTCTAGGAGGTGGGTCAAAAAGGATCTTCTGTGATTTATGTCATAGAGTGTTCTGCCTATGTTTTCCTCTAAGAGTTTGATAGTGTCTGGCCTTACATTTAGGTCTTTAACAGATTTTGAGTTTATTTTTGTGTATGGTGTTAGGGAGTGTTCTAATTTCATTCTTTTACATGTAGCTGTCCAGTTTTCCCAGCAGCACTTATTGAAGAAACTGTCTTTTCTCCATTGTGTATTCTTGCCTCCTTTATCAAAGATAAGGTGACCATATGTGTGTGGGTTTATCTCTGGGCTTTCTATCCTGTTCCACTGGTCTATATTTTTATCTTTGTGCCAGTACCATAATGTCTTGATACTGTAGCTTTGTAGTATAGTCTGAAGTCCAGGAGCCTGATTCCTCCAGCTCCATTTTTCTTTCTCAATATTATTTTGGCTATTCAGTGTCTTTTGTGTTTCCATACAAATTGTGAAATTTTTTGTTCTACTTCTGTGAAAAATGCCATTGGTAGTTTGATAGGGATTGCATTTAATCTGTAGATTGCTTTTGGTATTATAGTCATTTTTCACAATGTTGATTCTTCCAATCCAAGAACATAGTATATCTCTCCATCTGTTGGTATCATCTTTAATTATATCATCAGTGTCTTGTAGTTTTCTGCATACAGGTCTTTTGTCTCCTTAGGTAGGTTTATTCCTAGGTATTTAATCTTTTTGTTGCAATGGTAAATGGGAGTGTTTCCTGAATTTCTCTTTCAGATTTTTCATCATTAGTGTATAGGAATGCAAGAGATTTCTGTGCATTAATTTTGTATCCTGCCACTTTACCAAATTCATTGATAAGTTCCAGTGGTTTTCTGGTAGCATCTTTTGGATTCTCTATGTATAGTATCATGTCGTCTGCAAACAATGACAACTTTACTTCTTCTTTTCCAATTTGGATTCCTTTTATTGCTTTTTCTTCTCTGATTGCTGTGGCTAAAACTTCCAAAACTATGTTGAATAATAGTGGTGAGAGTGGACAGCCTTGTCTTGTTCCTGATCTTAGAGGAAATGATTTCAGTTTTTCACCATTGAGAATGATGTTGGCTGTGGGTTTGTCATATATGGCCTTTATTATGTTGAGGTAAGTTCTCTCTATGCCTACTTTCTGGAGAGTTTTTATCATGGGTGGGTGTTGAATTTTGTCAAAAGATATTTCAGCATCTATTGAGATGATCATATGGTTTTTATCCTTCAATTTGTTAATATGGTTTATCACATTGATTGATTTGCATATATTGAAGAATCCTTGCATTCCTGGGATAAACCCCACTTGATTATGGTGTATGATCCTTTTAATGTGCTGTTGGATTCTGTTTGCTAGTATTTTGTTGAGGATTTTTGCATCTGTGTTCATCAGTGATATTGGCCTGTAGTTTTCTCTCTTTGTGACATCTTTGTCTGGTTTTGGTATCAGGGTGATAGTGGCCTCATAGAATGAGTTTAGGAGTGTTCCTCCCTCTGCTATATTTTGGAAGAGTTTGAGAAGGATAGTGTTAGCTCTTGTCTAAATGTTTGATAGAATTTGCCTGTGAAGCCGTCTGGTCCTGGGCTTTTGTTTGTTGGAAGATTTTTAATCACAGTTTCAATTTCAGTGCTTGTGATTTGTCTGTTTATATTTTCTATTTCTTCCTGGTTCAGTCTCGGAAGGTTGTGCTTTTCTAAGAATTTGTCCATTTCATCCAGGTTGTCTATTTTATTGGCATATAGTTGCTTGTACTAATCTCTCATGATCCTTTGTACTTCTGCAGTGTCAGTTTTTACTTCTCCTTTTCATTTCTAATTCTGTTGATTTGAGTCTTCTCCCTTTTTTTCTTGATGAGTATGGCTAATGGTTTATCAATTTTGTTTATCTTCTCAAAGAACCAGCTTTTAGTTATATTGATCGTTGCTATTGTTTCTTTCATTTCTTTTTCATTTATTTCTGATCTGATCTTTATGATTTCTTTCCTTCTGCTAACTTTGGGGGTTTTTTTGTTCTTCTTTCTCTATTGCTTTAGATGTAAGGTTAAGTTGTTTATTTGAGATGTTTCTTGTTTCTTGAGGTAGGATTGTATTGCTATAAATTTCCCTCTTAGAACTGCTTTTGCTGCATCCCATAGGTTTTGGGTCTTTGTGTTTTCATTGTCATTTGTTTCTAGGTATTTTTTTGATCTCCTCTTTGATTTCTTCAGTGATCTCTTGGTTATTTGGTAGTGTATTGTTTAGCATCCATGTGTTTGTATTTTTTACATTTTTTTTTCCTGTAATTGATATCTAGTCTCATAGCATTGTGGTCAGAAAAGATACTTGATATGATTTCAGTTTTCTTAAATTTACCAAGGCTTGATTTGTAACCCAAGAGATAATCTATCCTGAAGAATGTTCCATGAGCCCTTGAGAAGGAAGTGTATTCTGTTGTTTTTGGATGGAATGTCCTACAAATATCAATTAAGTCTATTTTGTTTAATGTATCATTTAAGGCTTGTGTTTCCTTATTTATTTTCATTTTGGATGATCTGTCCATTGGTGAAAGTGGGGTGTTAAAGTCCCCTACTATGATTGTGTTACTGTCAATTTTCCCTTTTATGGCTGTTAGCATTTGCCTTATGTATTGAGGTGCTCCTATGTTGGGTGCATAAATATTTACAATTGTTATATCTTCGTCTTGGATTGATCCCTTGATCATTATGTAGTGTCCTTGTTTATCTTTTGTAATAGTCTTTATTTAAAGTCTATTTGGTGTGATATGAGAATTGCTACTCCAGCTTTCTTTGATTCCCTTTTATATGGAATATCTTTTTCCATCCCCTCACTATCAGTCTGCATGTGTCCCTAAGTCTGAAGTGGGTCTCTTGTAGGCAGCATCTATATGGGTCTTGTTTTTGTATCCATTCAGCCAGTCTATGTCTTTTGGTTGGAGCATTTAATCTATTTACATTTAAGGTAATTATCTATATGTATGTTCCTTTTACCATTTTTGTAATTGTTTTGGGTTTGTTATTGTAGGTTTTCTCCTTCTCTTGTGCTTCCTGCTGAGAGAAGTTCCTTTAGCATTTGTTGTAAAGCTGGTTTGGTGGTGCTGAATTCTCTTAGCTTTTGCTTGTCTGTAAAGGTTTTAATTTCTCCATCAAATCTGAATGAGATCCTTTCTGGGTAGAGTAATCTTGGTTGTAGATTTTTCCCTTTCATCACTTTAAATATGTCCTGCCGCTCTCTTCTGGCTTGCAGCATTTCTGCTGAAAGATCAGCTGTTAACTTTATGTGATTTCCCTTGTATGTTATTTGTTGCTTTTCCCTTGCTGCTTTTAATATTTTTTCTTTGTATTTAATTTTTGATAGTTTGATTAATATGTGTCTTAGCATGTTTCTCCTTGGATTTATCCTGTATGGAACTCTATGTACTTCCTGGATTTTATTGACTATTTCCTTTCCCATATTAGGGAAGTTTTCAACTATAATCTCTTCAAATATTTTCCCAGTCCCTTTCTTTTTCTCTTCTTTTTCCGGGACCCCTATAATTTGAATGTTGGTACATTTAATGTTGTTCCAGAGGTCTCTGAGACTGTCCTCCATTCTTTTCATTCTTTTTCTTTATTCTGCTCTGTGGTAGTTATCACCACTATTTTATCTTCCCGGTCACTTATCCGTTCTTCTGCCTCAGTTATTCTGCTATTGATTCCTTCTAGAGAATTTTAAATTTCATTTATTGTGTTGTTCATCATTGTTTGTTTGCTCTTTAGTTCTTCTAGGTCATTGTTAAATGTTTCTTGTATTTTCTCCATTCTATTTCCAAAATTTTGGATCATCTTTACTATCATTACTCTGAATTGTTTTTCAGGTAGACTGCCTATGTCCTCTTCATTTGTTTGGTCTGGTGGCATTTTACGTTGCTCCTTCATCTGCTGTGTGTTTCTCTGTCTTCTCATTTTGCTGAACTTACTGTGTTTGGGGTCTCCTTTTTGCAGGCTGCAGGTTCGTACTTCCCGTTGTTTTTGGTGTCTGCCCCCAGTGGCTCAGGTTGGTTCAGTGGGTTGTGTACGCTTCCTGGTGGAGAGGACTTGTGCCTGTGTTCTGGTGGATGAGGCTGGATCTTGTCTTTCTGGTGGGCAGGACCACGTCCGGTGGTGTGTTTTCGGGTGTCTGTGACCTTATTATGATTTTAGGCAGCCTCTCTGTTGATGGGTGGTGTTGTGTTCCTGTCTTGCTAGTTGTTTGGCATGGGGTGTCCAGCACTTCAACCTGCTGGTCACTGAGTGGAGTTGGGTCTTAGCGTTGAGATGGAGATCTCTGGGAGCACTACTGCCATTTGATATTACATGGAGCTGGGAGGTCTCTGGTGGACCAGTGTCCTGATCTTAGCTCTGCCACCTCAGAGGCACAGGCCTGACACCTGGCCGGAGCACCAAGGCCCTGTCAGCCACACGACTCAGAAGAAAAGGGAGCAAAAAAGAAAGAAAGAAAAAATAAAATAAAATAAATTTAAAATAAAAAATAATAAAAAAAATTTTTTAAAAAGGTTCTGAAGAACCTAGGGGCAAGACAGGAATAAAGATGCAGATGTAGAGAATGTACTTGAGAACACGGGTAGGGGGAAGGGTAAGCTGGGATGAAGTGAGAGAGTGGCATGGAAATATATACACTACCAAATGTAAAATAGATAGTGGGAAGCAGCCACATAGCACAGGGAGATCAGCTCGGTGCTTTGTGTCCACCTAGAGTGGTGGGATAGGGAGGGTGGAAGGGAGACGCAAGAGGGAAGAGATATGGGGATATATGTATATGTATAGCTGACTCACTTTGTTATAAAGCAGAAACTAACACACCATTGTAAAGCAATTATACTCCAATAAAGATATTAAAAAAAGAAAGAAAGAAGCAGCCAAACCAAAAAATAAATCCACCAATGATAACAAGCGCTTAAAAACTATACTAAAAAAAAGAAAGGACAGACAGAACCATAGGACAAATGGTAAGAGCAAAGCTACACAGAAGAAATCACACAAATAAGCATACACATACACACAAAAAGAGAAAAAGGAAAAAAAAATATATTTTTTTTTTATAAAAGGAAGAGGGCAACCAAATCAATAAACAAATCTACCAATGATAATAAACTCTAAATACTAAACTAAGACAAACATAAAACCAGAAACAAATCAGGTGCAGAAAGCAAACCCCAAGTCTATGTTTGCTCCCAAAGTCCACCTCCTCAATTTGGGGTGATTCGTTGTCTATGCGGGTTTTCCACAGATGAAGGTACGTGAAGTTGATTGTGGGTATTTAATCCGCTGCTCCTGAGGCTGCTGGGAGAGATCTTCCTTTCTCTTCTTTGTTCGCACAGCTCCCGGGGTTCGGCTTTGGTTCTGGCCCCACCTCTGCGTGTAGGTCGAGGGAGGGCATCTGCTCTTCGCTCAGACAGGACGGGGTTAAAGGAGCAGCTGATTCGTGGTCTCTGGCTCACTCAGGCCGGGGGGAGGAAGGGATACGGATGCGGGGCGAGCCTGTGACGTCAGAGGCCGGCGTGACGCTGCACCGGCCCGAGGCGCGCCGTGCGATTTCCCGGGGAAGTTGTCCCTGGATCCCGGGACCCCGGCGGTGGCGGACTGCACGGGCTCCCGGGAGGGGCGGTGTGGAGAGTGACCTGCGCTCGCACACAGGCCTCTTGGTGGCGGCAGCAGCAGCCTTAGCGTCCCACACCCGTCTCTGCTGTCCGCGCCGACAGCCGCGGCTCGCGCCCGTCTCTGGAGCTCCTTTAAGCGGCGCGCTTAAACCCCTCTCCTCGCGCCCAGGAAGCAAAGAGGGAAGAAAAGGTCTCTTGCCTCTTCGGCAGCTCCAGACTTCAACCGGACTCCCTCCCGGCCAGCCGTGGCGCACTAACCCCTTCAGGCTGTGTTCACGCCGCCAACCGCAGTCCTCTCCCGGCTTCCGACCGAAGCCCGAGCCTCAGCTCGCAGCCCCGCCCGCCCCGGCCGGTGAGTAGACAAGCCTCTCGGGCTGGTGACTGCCGGTCGGCACCGCTCCTCTGTGCGAATCTCTCCGCTTTGCCCTCCGCAGCCGCTTACTGCGCTCTCCTCCGCGGCTCTGAAGCCTCCCCCTCCGCCACCCACAGTCTCCGCCCGCGAAGGGGCTTCTAGTGTGTGGAAACCTTTCCTCCTTCCCGGCTCCCCCCCACTGGCGCAGGTCCCACCCCTATACTTTTGTCTCTGTTTTTTCTTTTTTCTCTTGCCCTCCCCGGGTACGTGGGGAGTTTCTAGCCTTTGGGGAGGTCTGAGGTCTTCTGCCAGCGTTCGGTGGGTGTTCTGTACGAGCAGTTCCACGTGTAGATGTATCTCTGATGTCTCTGTGAGGAGGAAGGTGATCTGCACGTCTCACTCCTCCGCCATCTTGAAGGTCTCTCCTAGGCTTATTTGACCTTACAACTGGTTACTATAAATTTTTTTTAAATTTTAGTCCCCTGTTTCAGATAAAGATCTTGGCTAAATGGGATGATTTAGCCTTCAAGAAAGTTCTAAATTAAGGTTTTTTACAAAAAACAATTATATCTGGGTTTTGTTTTGATGTAGTCCCCTCACATGCTTTCTTTTTTAAAATGAAAAAAAATCTCATATACTAGTGCATTTTTAAAAGTTAATAAAATTGTAGAGTAAAATAGCTTGTGGGATTGCACTATGACAGGAGTTGGCAAACGTTTTCTGTAAAGGCCCAGATAGTAAATATTGTTGGCTTTGCAACCACGTGGTCTTTGTTGCAACTACTCAGCTCTGCAACTGCATTGTAAGAGCAGCTGGGGATAAGAGCTCAAATAAAGGGGCATACTGTGTCTCAAGAAAACTTCACTTATGGACATGGAGATCTGAGCTTCGTGTGATTTCTGTATGTCGTGAAAGATTGGTTGGAAAGATTCTTTTCCAACCAATAAAAAAAATGTAAAAACCACTCTTAGCTTTCAATCTATACAAAAACAGGACACCTTTGGCCCACAGTGCTACGGACTAGTAACCCCTCCTGTACAAGAATAAAGATGTGGAAAGATGTGTGGACACATTCAGCAAGTGACAGGCACTTCCCTTTATTCTGCTTCACAGATGTTGCATTTTTTTTTACAGATTGAAGGTTTGTGTCAACCCTGCATCGAACAAGTGTATCAGCACCATTTTTCCAACAGCATTTTCTCACTTTGTGTCTCTGTGTCACATTTTGGTAATTCCTGCACTTTTCACACTTTTTCGTTATAATTATATTTGCTATGGTCGATCTGTGATCTTGGATGTTGCTAGTGTAATTGTTTCAGAGCATCATGAGCCATGACCATATAAGACGGCAAAGTTAGTACATGTTGTGTGTGTTCTGACGGCTCCACCCACAGGCTGTTCTGCTCTCTCCCTGTCCTCATTGGGCCTCCCTACTCCCCGAGACACAACAGTATTTAAATTAGGCCAATTAATAGCCCTACAATGGCCTCTAAGTGTTCAAGTGAAAGGAGGAGTCCCACGTCTCTCATTTTAAATCAAAAGCTAGAAATGATGAAGCTTAGTGAGGAAGGCAGGTCCAAGTTGAGATACGCTAAAAGCCAGGCCTCTGATACCAGTTAGCCAAGATGTAAATGCAAAGGAAAAGTTCTTGAAGGAAATTAAAAGTGCTACTCCCTGGGACTTCCCTGGTGGCCCAGTGGTTAAGAATCCGCGTGCTAATGCAGGCGACACAGGTTCGAGCCCTGGTCCGGGAAGATCCCACATGCCGCGGAGCATCTAAGCCCGTGCACCACAACTACAGGGCCTGTGCTCTACAGCCCGCGAGCCACAACTACGGAGCCTGTGCTGTAGAGCCTGCGAGCCACAACTAGCCCACGTGCAGCAATGAAGACCCCACACAGCCAAAAATAAATAAATAAATAAACTGCTACTCCCGTGAACACAGGAGCAAAAAGAGAGTGAAACAGCCTTATTGTTGATATGGAGAAAGTCTCAGGGGTCTGGAGAGAAGATCAAACCAGCCACAACGTTCCCTTAAGCTAAAGCCTGATTCAGAGCAAAGCCCTAACTCTCTTCAATACTATGAAGGCTGAGAGAGGTAAGAAAGCTGCAGAAGAAAAGTCTGGAGCCAGCAGAGGCTGGTTCATGAGGTTTAAGGAAAGAAGCCGTCTTCATAACATCAAAGTGCAAAGTGAAGCAGCAAGTGCTGATGCAGAAGCTGCAGCAAGTTATCCAGAAGATCTAGCTAAGATATTCATGAAGGTGGCTACACTAAACAACAGATTTTCAGTGTAGAAGAAACAGCCTTTAATTGGAAGAAGATGCCATCTAGGCCTTTCATAGCTAGAGGGGAGAAGTCAATGCCTGGCTTCAAAGCTTCAAAGGACAGGCTGACCCTCTTCTTTTAGGATGATGAGTTCTTCTTATGGATGAGCAAAGAAAGTGGTATCTTGGGATGGAATTTACTCCTGGGACAGGTACTGTGAAGGTTATTGAAGTGACAACAAAGAATTTAGAATATATACACTTAGTTGATATAGCAGCAGCAGGATTTGAGAGGACTGACTCCAATTTTCAAAGAAGTTGAAAGCATCAGATGATGATTAGCACTTTTTAGCAATAAAGTATTTTTAAATTAAGGTATGTACATTTTTATAGATATAATGCTAGTGCACACTTAATAGACTAAAATATAGTGTAAAAACATAACTTTTATATGCACTGGGAAACCAAAAAATTCATGTGACTTGCTTTATTGGGGAGATCTGGAACCAAACCTGCAATATCTCCAAGAGGTGCCTATATAAAACATATTAGGAAAGGAAACCACGTTAGAAATTTAGCTTAAAACAAATTTTCTGTAAAAGAATTTTGTTCATCTTGAGCCACATCTAAATAAGTTTAGTTTTCTTGGTATGAAAAATAACCTATGTAGGAGATAATTCCATGATAATATTATTAATAAATTTAATAAATAGCAAGATTAAAAATCTTTAATGAATTTTATGAAGTATGCTGGAGATTTTTGAGTGAATAATTATTTTGCTTTTTCTAAGAAATAAATATATAATGAACAAAATTGTTGCAACTTATCAGTAGGTAAATGCTTTAAACATTTGGAATATTTAAAAATTTAAAACATACAAATTCACACTTTTATTTCTGAAAGGTGAATCATTTCAACATTATCAAATGTTATAATATGTTCTTAGTATTTGTAGTACAAGGAAAAAGTTAAATATAATTTACATATAAATACAGAGAAATATCAATAAAAATATTATAGCTGATAACTCCAGCACTTAAAATATTTTAAAAGAAATTATTCTTTCCATAGATGCATATTTAGTAATATCAGAAAAAAACTGCCTTTTCTGAAAAAACACTTCCAATTAATATGAAATCTAATGATAGACAAGATCATTGAAACCTGACACAGACATTAGAATTTCCAGCAAAAATAAATTAAAACCTAAAGAGAATATATTAAAACCATCTTTGATGTTCTCAGGACATCAAGATCGTCATTTTAAAAGCCGTGAATACTATATGTAAGGAAAGCTGAAAACATTTTCTTTTTATTAGAATGCATGATATAATCCTTTAAAATATCCTTTAGGGCTTCCCTGGTGGCGCAGTGGTTGAGAGTCCGCCTGCCGATGCAGGGGACGCGGGTTCGTGCCCCGGTCCGGGAGGATCCCACGTGCCGCGGAGCGGCTGGGCCCGTGAGCCATGGCCGCTGAGCCTGCGCGTCCGGAGCCTGTGCTCCGCAACGGGAGAGGCCACAGCGGTGAGAGGCCCGTGTACCGAAGGAAAAAAATATATATATATCCTTTATAATCTACATCTACACCCGTAGGGCCCCATATCTGGTCAAAAAGTCATCAGTTTCACTAAAACGTGAATGTACGTTTTGCATAACTGTTGGGTGGTTTTTATAAAAATAAAGCAGTTTCCTTAGGAAAAAAAAAGAAATTTTGCCAATTGGAATATCTTCATTCTGGAAAAAAAAAAAAAAAAAGACTCTTTCCTCTGAAAATAATGAAGTTCAGTCCATGGCTATATGAACATTCACTGACTTATTGAAATGAAAACAAATAATTGTGCTTCTAGGAACTCGTTTTTTTTTTCACTTGCAGTGTCTGAAATAGCCTCTGCAAACCATCACCAAGATGTTAAGATTCACAAGCAAGCGCCGGTGAACAGAACTGGACCTGCTGCATCCGTTCTACCACCACTAACCATGTCTGTCCAAAGGGATTGGGAAACGATGGTGCTCTGCAGTCCTGTAACAGCATCAGGGGTCCTCTTTTCCAGGCATAGGTTCACAGATGTTTGAATTTATATCTAAACTCAATATCATTTAATGGTGGTAAAACGCCCAGGCCTGCACGGGACTGGTCCAAAGGGGGACATTGAACGCAGCTCTCCACAAGCTCCAGTTCAAAATAGGAAAGCATCAGAATCAAAAATTGCTTGATTTCCTGGACAGCAAATAATCTCCCAGGACATATAGTTGCTCCTGACCCAAAGGGCATGTAGTAATGCTTTAACTTGAGTCCGTTACTATAGAAGGTACTCTTCGTGTTGCCATTTTCATCAAGATAGCGATCATATTTAAATGCCTGCAATAAAGATACAAAGAAAACGACTGTATAAGCTAGTTTAAAAGGAATTTATCTTTTTCTTAATCTGGAAGTTCCAGAGAGTAATTTTCTTTTTTAATCCAACCTATGAGTCATTTAGCAAATACCCCACCTTGAATCAGAAAGTAATAAGAAACTGGAACTTAAGGAGAACTGGTGGGAAAGGGAAACCTTTATACCGCCTATCCCTCCTGGGCAACTAGTTCCTCTCTCTGTTAGGCAGAACTAGAAAGAAGGATTCAAATCAGGAGCTAGAGGAGACAGTATCTTAGCCCCTAATTCCCTGGATTTGGGAGCAGTCACTTTTTAAAGAAGAAGAAAGGCAGCAGCTTCATTATCACAATTGCAGATATAATCTAGTAGAGTTTATGTAATGACCAATACCAGGAATAAGAATTAAAATTTCAAGCTGTCATCCAAATTCTCCAAATTAGATAAATATTTGACATTAATAAAAGAGACAGTCCCTGTGGTTTCAATGATCAAATGAATTCTGCAATGGTGAATTTCTTCTTTATTTCAATCTGGGTAGACATCACCTGGATACTGATTTTTTTTTTTTTCTGGATTCTGAACTTTGATGAACAGTCACTTACCAAAGGGTCTGGGTAGATTTCTGGATCTAAATGCATTAACTGCGGATAAAGAGCTATGATGTCATCTTTGCGGATATTATAGGAACCGTCCTGGAGGTGCAAAGTGAAATCCTCTTTGGCAGTCCGGATGTTGAGGGAAGCACTGGAAAGCCTCAGAGACTCCTTGATGATACTGTCTAAAGATTTTAAAAGGAAGAAAGGAGGAGAGGGAAGGGAGAATGAAGAACAAAGTATTTATAAAGGCCACGTAATGTGGAGTCTGAAACACTTATAGCAGCCTATAACACAAGCCTACAGAGACTGTGGGAAGCTGGCCAGATAAAAATTTCTCAAACTTTTTCTGTGCTGTGATCAATGATTCAGTTGTGTCTGAATGTATTTCTAATCTGATAATCTGAGTTAATAATCTTTTGGTAAAGAAATGATCTTCTTGGTCATCAAGGGAACTAGACTTTCATAATTTTATGGAAAAATAATCTTATTTCTACCAGATACTAGACATCTAATACAACTGGAAAAAATCAGTAAATCACTTTCATGTGAATTATTCAAAGTTTATCACTTTTTTTCCTTTGTGGTACGTGGGCCTCTCACTGCTGTGGCCTCTCCCGTTGCGGAGCACAGGCTCCGGACGCGCAGGCGCAGCGGCCACGGCTCACGGGCCCAGCCGCTCCGCGGCGCGTGGGATCTTCCCGGACCGGGGCACGAACCCGTGTCTCGCCTGACCTTCCAGTCTCTGTCCTTTTAGTTGTCATGCTTTAAGTGCTCGTCACATGACTGTGCCTAAAATCATAGCATGTTAGCAATTTATTTCACAAGTGAGAAAATAAGACCACCAAAAGTGAAATGACATGTCCGTGGTTTCTACGGCAGGGCAGAGTCCCACCTGTAGCCTGTGCTCCTTGCCTTCTAGTCCCTTCCGCTAAGACACCCTGCCCCTGAAAGCATACGTTGGTTTATTTCCTCTAGAGAAACATAACAAAAACAAAGAGAAAACTCTTTCTTACTCTAAAAATATGGTACTTTTGTTTTTCTATAAAATCCAGGGAAGCAAACATTTTTTTCAATGAACTAACCTTCCACCCCACCACCCAACCCATGCAGCTAATTGTGGTTTCATGATGGTACTTTTTCCCCTTTCATTTCATGAAAACGAGTAGCCCATTAACTCTAAGATTACTGGTAAGAGCAGTAACAATGAGGCAGAGAGCAGGGCAGCACAGAGAAGAGGTTGAAAGTGCAGAG
Source organism: Kogia breviceps (assembly GCF_026419965.1). Taxonomy (NCBI): domain Eukaryota; kingdom Metazoa; phylum Chordata; class Mammalia; order Artiodactyla; family Physeteridae; genus Kogia; species Kogia breviceps. The sequence goes on from NC_081326.1 coordinate 5,388,293, forward strand.
TCAAGAGCTCCACACTCTCTCTGTCATTGGTTCCACCATCCAATCCCAGGCAGTGAGTTAACCTCTAAGTGCCCATTTCCTCACTTGTTATATACAAGTATTGAGTTGGCCAAAAGAGTTCGTGTTTTTCCGGACAAGCAAGTAAGTATGCAACAAGTAAGAGCGTGATGTGTACTGCCAACTCCTGTTAGTACGATGCAGGAAATGACATGTAACAACACAGCAAACACACCTAGCACGGGCATGTCATCCAGTTGTATCCGGTTCAAATAAACTGGATTGTCTTCAAAGCTAATTTTCTGACCAGCGTTCTCTAGCATTTTAGTCACTTCTTCAGTGGCCGCTTTCATTGCCTCCGGGTTCCTATGAAAGGTTAAGGGAAAAGAAAAGAGGTACAGAACAGTTTTTTCTCTACCAAAAGGTCTGCAAACAAATAGGCGTTTCCCCTTCTTTTAACCAGGTGGTCAAGATACAGAGAAGGTGGGAAAGGGACATTCCCATTTATTTTTCTACTCTATTTTATAGTTGTGTTTTAAGTCCTTGCATGTTAGCAAGAACTGTTGCCTTCAAAGTGTCCCGTGGGCTTCCCTGGTGGCGCAGTGGTTGAGAATCCGCCTGCCATTGCAGGGGACACCTGTTCGAGCCCTGGTCCGGGAAGATCCCACATGCCGCGGAAGAACTAAGCCTCCGAGCCACAACTACTGAGCCCTCATGCCGCAACTACTGAAGCCTGCGTGCCTAGAGCCCATGCTCCGCAGCAAGAGAAGCCACCGCAATGTGAAGCCTGTGCACCGCAACGAAGAGTAGCCCCCGCTCGCCGCAACTAGAGAAAGCCCGCATGCAGCAACGAAGACCCAATGCAGCCAAAAAGAAATAAATAAAATAAATAAATTTATAAAAAATAAAAGGGTCCTGCTACATAGAAGTAAAACTTTGACCAGACTTTTATAAATAAATGTTTCTAATAAGGATTAAACGGTTAAATTAGTCATATGCATGGCAATTGAGAAAGAAAATCGCATCCAAGGTAACAATTCTAAAGTACTTGCTAAAAATGCCAAAGGAAATTTAAATTTACTCTTAACATGCATGTGATTCCACGTAGAACAGCTTTTCCATCTACATAATCATTTATTGTTCTAACACTTTGGTGAAATGAATGCCACTTCACTTTAGTGCATTGACATTTACTGGATCCTCAGTGCCCTGGGAATGTAGCCATGTAACATGATCTCAGTAAACTGAGTCTCAGAAATGTTTGACTGGTAAGTCTTTGCATGCTTATCATGAAATGGCTACTCTTACTTATAGGATAGAAAACTGATGCTGTAACCTCACTGTAAATATGTGAATTTATTCCAGAAAGAGCTTTCTCAAGTAAAAACTTTGGAAGGCATTTAAACTTTGAGAAAGATTAATAATGGTTTTTTATATCTGTAATTGTTTAAAATTTTTTTATATTAAAGACGTAAAATTATCAGCCTTCAATGGAACTTTGGCATTCCCGATCCTATGGAATAATAATTTTGTGTCTATGTGACACAATTTTGTGTCTATGTGACACTCAACATCCAATTGAACTGGAATAATTCAATAAACCATTTGACTGTCAAATTCCCAAAAGACTATCACTCTGGGAAGACATCACGTTATGCAAAATATATGTTACATACAGGTTTTTTTTAATATGTAGTTTTAAAAGGCAAACTCTAGCTAAATCCCATCAATAATAATATATTATGATTCTTATTCATAGCTATCAGAGTTGGTCGAAGAGTGTGGCAGCAAAAATCACTAACAGTGAAAAAACAGTCAACGTGCAGACGAATAAGACACAGGCACTGTTCTTTTCACTGACAATGCGTCAGTCATCACATAAGGATATTTTTATGATTATAAAGACCAAATTCATGGACTTTAGGAGGTGTCATGAAGAACAGCTTGGAGTTAAGAGCAAGGGCTCTGGTGCAGACAGCCTACATTGACCCTGTACCAGCACGTTCCTTTCCCTGGAACGGTCTCTGCTTCTTTCTACAAGATGTGTTTACCAGCCACAGCTATTTTTGGAGGGTTAGATGAGCTGATACATGTTAAACTTTTACAAGGGTAAATACCACATTCTTGATTGACAGCATGAGAAGGTACCACGTCTTTTTTTTTTTTTTTTTTTTAGTTAAAAATGGTTGAATTTCTGCTTTCACCTAAAATGAAGAAATAAATGGATAATTTGCTAATTACCTAATCATCTGGAATAAGCTCCAGAAAGCCGCTGGAATGGTGTTTGCTTGCGAGGCCCAGAGGACAGCAACGAGAGACTTGGCTTTCTCCGTGTCGTCCAAGGCGGAGAGCGTGTCACTCAGAAACCTGACCAGTTCCGAGATGTGGTCTCTCTTTCTGAGTTTCTGGAGCCGCAAGCCCTCCGCCAGTTTCTCGCGGGCGTAGTGGCCCGTCTTGAACATGTGAATGGGGAAACCTGCTACCAGGGCCGGAAAGATTTTGTCAAATTGCTTGAAGTGGTCCAGGTGATTCAGAATGAGTGCTTTTTGTGCGTCTTGCCCTGTGAGATCTTTGCCAAAGAGCGTGAAATACCCAGCTTCAAACATCACTCGGTAGCAAAAGGCATACATCCCCTCGGACGTCCAGGCGGGCGTCTCGGGCTTGGGGACCACCTGGGGTCTCAGGACAAGTTGGAGGTTTTCCATCATGGCTTCTGTGAGGGAATTCAAGGCATCGCCCTGCAGAGTCTTGATGATAGTTTTACTTATGTTGTCGGTGGTATTTCCATCACTGGGGTCAATACTTCTGTGTCCAAATGCCTGACCGTAAATGAAATGTGTGAAAAAAAGAAATTAAACCCGACCTAAGACTAGTAAATGTCTGAAACACAGATTAGATGCTTTCATGATTCTCTACTTGTTAAAAAAAAAAAAAAAAAAAAAAGGAAAACCGGCCTTCCCACATGCAATTTCATAGCACTTTACAAATGGCCAAATCACGCCCTTCCTTCAAGGCCGAGTCTGAGTCCCTCACAACCACTCTGGTCTTCTATTTCTTATTTTTCTTATGCTTCTGCATTTATTTGCACATTAATTTGGTACTAAAAGAATGTTCATTAGTTCTCTTTTATATTCTTTGTAAATGTATCTTAACCAGACTTTAAGCTACTTAGTAGCAGAGACCAGTTCTCATATTTCTTTGCAGAGACTCACTTAATATTGATTAATTTTTTCTCTATAAAAGAGCCTCTTAGATCTCATCTAAGTGATGCCAAAATATCTGGTCAATTCCTTAACAAAATTAAACAACTGTGTGGCAAAACAATTGTTAAACATTAAGTTTCCAGCTTGCACTCTGGGTCTTGTGGAGAAATTGTTGACGTGAGAGAGTTTGTACCTGTCTTATTCATACCATGCCATCTGGTTCAGTAAGACGTTTGATTTTTATTTCACCCTCATCAGCTGATTAAGGAATGACAAAGCTATACCGATTTTGACTTTTTAAAGGATTAACACCAAGAGATTCTGTCTAATTTGGTTTATTGTGTTTCTAAGAATCTCCATGTAAGGGTACCTGTCTTCAGCATCTCCGGCTTTACATCTGAGTGTGTCAAAATGATTCAATAGATTGACGTAGAAAAAGGTAGAAGATAATAAAGCCGAATGCTATATAAATGCAAACCTGGTTACCTTTGCAGAAGCAGTGAAGTGAAATATTTTCCAGTCAAAGTATTTTCCATGATACAGCACCTTATGGTATGACAAGGGATTGGTGATGAAGTGGACATAGTTGCCCATGAGTTGGCAGGTGAAAACATGACCATATTTCCTTTGATTTGCTCTGAGGAACTCAAGAGGATGAGCACCGAACTGCAGCGCACAACCCAGGTATGGAATCAACCCATTCTTCAGAGGTGGTTCACCCATTTGCCTGTAAGACACAAAGAGATGGTAAATATGGAAAATCGCACATTGTTCTTTATTTATATTTGTTTACGTTACATTTTTTACCCCTGACTTCAAACTTCGAAACTCTATAGTTTATTGATACTTTTTTGGTTGGTGGGGCCCTGCTCCTCTACTAGAATAATGAGTTATAGTAACCTAGTAACATGATACGTTGGTGAAGATGATAGCTAAATCCATCCATGCATCCATGCAGGCGTTCGGCAAACACTGAATGTCTAATATGTGCCCCTCGCTCTTCTCAATGATAAGGCTAAAAGGATCGAGCAGGCCAACAAGATTTTCCCTATCAGTGTAGAGATGAAACTACACTCTAGGGTTTATGTTTTTTCTAAGCATCGTTTGCCTAAGTATCTCAAAATGTTTCATTTGATTGTTTTCTCTAAAGGTATAGGATCCTGAATGACAAAAAGGATTGCAGAATTGAAGTTTTCAAAATCTTCATAGTTTAAATATATTATTATTCTGTAATGATAGTTGCAGAGGGGAATCTTTGAGAAGTTAGCACATTATAAAGTGAAATTGAGTTAGGTAAGTATTGACATGGTTATTGATTATAATTCAGTGCTCTTTGATGCTATTTTAAATGTTTTTATTTAAGAATATAAACAGGGCTTCCCTGGTGGCGCAGTGGTTGAGAGTCCGCCTGCCGATGCGGGGGACGCGGGTTCGTGCCCCGGTCCGGGAGGATCCCACGTGCCGCGGAGCAGCTGGGCCCGTGAGCCGTGGCCACTGCGCCTGCGCGTCCGGAGCCTGTGCTCCGCAACGGGAGAGGCCACGGCGGTGAGAGGCCCGCGTACCAAAAAATATATATATATATATATATAAACATTTACTTTCCAACATAAAACACTATCCCTCTTGGTAGAATAACATAGCATAAAATTCTTTTTATTTTCATAGTTTGCAGATAAGTGGTTTAATTAAAACTAGAAACTACCAGTCCTGGTAGTTAATATTAAAATACCATAAAGGGCAAAACAAACAAACAAAAAACCTGTAAAAGGTAGACAGCACAGCAATCTACTTCTGTCTTTAGGAGATTGAGAAGGCAGAGAAAATTTGCACACCTCCCCCCCCAATACTCTTTGAGGCAATCAGAAGTTAAATAAACTATGGCTATGTATCTGATTCTGTTAGTATTTCTTGAACCAATTGTAAATGATACATACAAATAAAAGTGATGCCTCATACATTTAACAGCTTCCCAGTTCACCATGGTTGCTTATCATTAATAAGAAAATAGTAATAGAATGATCAATGCAGGCTCTATACTCTTTCCCAGCTTAGACTGAGTGTATACAATGCACAAGAACTAGCTGAAAAAAGAACATTTATTTAGTCAGAGCATCTATTTAATCCACATGATAGGAACTGCTGGTCCACTTACCACTTATATCCTTACTAATACAGACTTTCTCTTTACACGCACACATAAACACACACACAGAGAGCTCATAAAATTTCTGTCAGTGATGTTTAACAAGTTTGTCCATTTTTACATTACCACTAGTATATGTCAATACTAAAAAGGAAACTTTGCCATTATATCTTTTGTGAGATATAATAAAAAAGATACTTTCAAAATTTTAAATTAAAATCTTTCACTTTAAAAAAATTAAGGAAGAAAATGCTAGCATATGTGAGTACAGAAAACCAACTTTATGGTATAACAATGAAGGTAAAAGAACATTAAATGAATGAACAAAAATGCAATTTAAAAGTAAAGCTTTCCTTACCTTCTCCTCGTTCCAAGGAGAAGCCACAAACAACAGCACACTGCTATAACAATCCCCCAGATCAAAGAGAGGCTTATCATTTTGCAGGTCTAATGCAAAACTTCTGAGGAGCAGAGTCTGCGATGAGAAAGGTAAGGGTGTCACAACACAGACTCCAGCTAGACTTTTATATATGGTAAGATGCTTCACTGGAGTGATCAAAGCAAACAATTAACCATCCCTATTAGGGAAAAAAAAATAACTGGCCTTGAACTAAGTCCACAGGCATCAGAAGAGGTTCCAAAACCATCAGAAACCTGCAATACTTGATAAGCTGAAGGTCTCTCGAACATATGTTGACTTAACATTCAGACCTGGGAATGACAGCTAATATTACAAATTTAGTATGCTTATAAAAAGAACAAGTAAACCTGTTCAGGATGAACATACCAAATCAAGAGGTAAAATATAACAATTTAAAGAAAAATAAGCATAAGTTATCATTAAGCTAATGATTTGATCTTGTTACATTTAAGAAGAAATCAATTTAAATGATTCATGAGAAATACAGCAGTCAAGTTCAAAGGAGAGAGAACTGGGTGAAATGTTTCTGCTGCTTCATGTTTCAGCGCTTTTACAAAATCACAGGTATTTTACTATATATAGTAACACGTTACTTACCTAACATCCTCAAGAAAGCATCCCACGTAAATGCATCTTCCAATTAAACATAGTTTATTTTAAAACATCAAAATTTTATTAACCATTTTATTCTAATTGAAAATATGTTTACTAATTTTTCTAATTGTTAAAGGAATACAACTTCATTTCAAATAATTTAAGACTAACTGAAACATATCTTGGTAGAAAGTCAATTCATAATTTACCTCCTCAACGACTGCCCACTCAGAGGAAACAACTGTTAACTGTTTGGTATATATCCTTCCAAACTTTATTTCTATACACACTTATATAGTAATTGAGCACCTATTCTGTGCCAAGAACTCTTCAAAGGTATTCTGGCTACAGGTTTTAATAAGACAGACTTATTCCCTGCTCTAATGAAGACACTATTTCAGTAGAGAGACAGATAATAAAATTGAAGACTTACGAATAAAATAAAACAAGGTGTCGAGAGCTACCAGGGGATAAGAGCAACTGTAGGTGCTGATGTGCTCCTCTGAGATCTGAATGACAAGAGGGGATTGGCCAAATCAAAACCAGAAGGAAGAGAGATTTTACCAAATGCACACGTCCTGAGCTAAGGATGAACTTGTTCTAAGAACCAGAAGGGAGGTAGGATTGGTCAGAACAGAGTAAATGAGGGGAAACTTGGTTAAGATATAAGAGCAGAAGACAGGCAAGAGCTAGGTCATATGTAGGAACACCTGAGAGTCGGGAGAGAGATTTTGGAGGGCAGCAGATCAAAACACTATCTTCAGCTACACAGACTGCTGTGTTGTCACGTTAACAATTGAACTTGAGCCAGAAGCTGGGGAGAAAAGTCAGGGGTGGAAATGGGTATCTCAAGTCATCAGCATTTGGATGGCATTTAGAGTCCAAAGACCTTATTAGATCACCTAGGGAGAAAATAAAGCCCAAGAAAAGAACAGAATTTAACACCAGACCCCAGAGCAGCCCATTTCTCGAGGTTAGTCAGAGAACTGGTGAAGAGGAGACGGGTAAGGAAGGACCAGGAAGAAAACCGAGAGAATGCGGTGTCACAGGAAGCAAGAGGAGGATGTACTTGAGGAAAGATGAGACATTTTCTGCATCACGTGCTACTTTGAGGTCAAGGAAGATGACAAAGAAATGACCTCTGGATTTGACAACATGGAGATAAGTTGGTGAGTCACACATAAACATGGGCAAAGATGGGGTTCTATTAAAGAGTTTTTTGTTTGTTTGTTTTTGTTTTTTTGCGGTACGCGGGCCTCTCACTGTTGTGGCCTCTCCCGTTGCGGAGCACAGGCTCCGGACGCGCAGGCGCAGCGGCCACGGCTCACGGGCCCAGCCGCTCCGCGGCACGTGGGATCCTCCCGGACCGGGGCGCGAACCCGCGTTCCCTGCATCGGCAGGCGGGCTCTCAACCACTGCGCCACCAAGGAAGCCCTATTAAAGAGTTTTTTATAGCACTAGAAAAATGACTGTCATATTGTGTGTGTTTCCCATGACAATACATATATATGCATTATGTATGTATCTGTATAAATCCCTTCATTGTCTTCTGTGTGTATCGTCTTCCGTTGACTAAATGTACTCTAATTTAGTTAACTGATTCCCTACTGGTGAGCCTTTGGTTTGTTTCTGGTTTTTGGCTCCAGAATCCATAGGTTCATTTCATACTTTTTCATCTCCTTAAACAGAGACCACAAATATTTTTTCATGGGTGATTTGATATCATAATTATGAATATCAATCATTGTGTGTCAGTAGGTAGACTTCTCAATCCATTTAGATTCTTTTAGGACCTTGTGCCCACTAAATGTACCTAGGCTGATGTGCCTTTTTGAATTACGATGTCTGAGTTCTATATGACTCATTAAAAGCAGAACCTTTAGGTGGCCTGTCACAGCAGGATACCACAGTCAGAGAAAACACCAGTCTAACTGCCAGACAGTTTAACCCTTTGGAGTCATCTCTCAAGCAAACTAATGGAAACAAACAAACAAGTGAAAAAAGGGTACAAGGGGGGCTTCCCTGGTGGCGCAGTGGTTGAGAGTCCGCCTGCCGATGCAGGGGACGTGGGTTCGTGCCCCGGTCTGGGAAGATCCCACATGCCGCGGAGCGGCTGGGCCCGTGAGCCATGGCCGCTGGGCCTGGGCGTCCGGAGCCTGTGCTCCGCAACGGGAGAGGCCACAACAGTGAGAGGCCCACGTACAGCAAAACAAAACAAAACCCCCCCCAAAAGGGTACATGGGACCTCTAGGAATCACCTGCAACTTCCCATGCATCTATAATTTTGTCAAAATTAAAAGATTTTCAAAATGGTAAAGGAGAAGTACATCCACAGCTCCAAGAAAATGTCCTTAAGCCTTGTCTTCCCCACCCCCTCTCAGAACCCCAGGATGCACACACACCCAGTTTTCTTTAGCGGGATGAGGAAAAGCCGAGGCATGAATATCCATATTCATATTTTTCTTGTTTACACACGGTTTATGTCTTCCTTCTAGGGATGTCACTTCTCGTTACTGTCCCGTGTCCACACGTGGCTTCTATCTCACCCCTAACGTGCAGCCTCTAACCTGATGAGCAGGGATTCGGATGCTGGTTACAGTTGTCACGACTATTAATAGCCCGCAAGGATGTACCTGCAAGGTTTCCTGATGAGTCAAGTGCATCGAGTTTTGCGCTTGGATTCTAATGACGTCTCGATGTGTTTAGTACAGTGATTGGCGAAATGTCAGGAAATGAACACATGCCAGCTGAGTTGGAAAGTCATTTGCTTCCTTTTTTATTCTCTGCTGTGTTTCAAACTGTGACGTTTTATTACACACACACACGCTGAGCACCTACTACGTGTATCAAGCATTGCGTCAACACCGGGAACACAGTAGGAAACAAGAAAGCTGTGAGCTCTGACCTGTGGGGTTTCCACAGCAGCAGGGGGAAAAGTATGTGCCCCGATACAGAAGGAGTATGTTTTAGTTGCCAGAAGGCCTGGCATGAACCGAGCTTATTTAAACACGCTAATCCCTCCGTAGTCTGTCAGTTTCCTCTGTATTTGTAGACTAGTGAAGGGTCCACGCTGATTTGCCGAGGAAGAAGTTCAGAGAATATAGGGCCCGAGTCCAACTCACCATCCCCATGAAAAGATACATACAAAACACGGGAACTCAAACTAGAGGAACAGAAAGTAGAAAGAACTGCTCAAGCTATCTGTTTACGGTAACCTGATGGCACACAGGTGATTTCTATTCAGAACTGCAGTAAACAGTTTACATGTGTGTAATTGCTCTAAATAAAATGAGCTGTGAATATGGTCAAACAATTGAGTCAATTGTTTGGAATTGAAAACTATCCAGTTGTTTTCCTGAATTCACAAGTCAAACCAACTTAACGGTGGAACATAGATCACCTCAATCAATGCAAAGCTTTGTGCTTTTCATGGGGCTCCCGTGGACCAAGGCTCCTCCCATGGATCCCGTGGATCAGGGCAGGTCAGTGGGAGAACAAAGTGGAAAGGGCTGTGGGGCGGGGGGAGGTCTTGTTATGATTAATTTGAAGCTTTCATAATACGTTCTTAGGAACTGTGTCTATTCACATGTCTTCGACTATTTTTATGAAAAAAACAGTTTTTTTAATGGCATATACAGAATATCTTATTCTCAAATATTGTTTTGAATCTTAAACACATGGTGTCAAGGTTGTAAATGCCTAGTGTATCTAAATGTGTCCATCGAACAAATACAATTTCACGGGACTAGAGAATAAGAAGGTGTTGATAAGTTCTATTTCAGAGAATCATAATTTTTACATTATTTTCGAGGTTTTCACTTTTTAAAGCTTCTGACATATATTTCCTACTTGAATAAAATAACCAACTCAGTTAGGCAGGGAAGGTATTTTAGCTATTTTAGAGATGGGGAAATAGAGGCATGGAGGTTTAGTGGCTAATGTCACATAGCTTGACATGGTTCAGATGATCAAGCCAGTGGAAACTTGGCCCTGCCGCTAAGTATACACCTTAGCACAAGAGGCCGTCCTCCCCACGTCTTTGCTCTGTTGCCCGTAAAACGGGGACGATCACAGTGCATGACTCGTAACACAGACGTCGAGATGCAATAAGGCCATGGTGTAAGATGTTTCCGAGGGCTTTTGGCACGATCTGCGGTCACAAATGCTCTTTGTCATTCGTAAGTGGCAAATCCAGGACACAACCCCGTATCTGAAGCTCAGGGCCCCTCCGTTACAGCTCAGAACCCCACAAGAAGTTCAGTGGGACCAACAGGAACCTGCCTACAGATTTAGCAAAGAGTAAGCACGCCACCTGTACGTTCAAAGATAAAATTGATCCGTCAAACGTGGTCTGAACACCACGCACGTGAGAGGAGCTGTTAGGGAATGAGGGAGAGATGGAGAGATCCTTCAGCGAATATTTCATTCATTTACTCATTCATTCATTCATGTTAACTTAGCACCCACTTGATGTAAAGCACTTTTTAGGTGCTGGAGATACAGAGGTAGAGAAGACAGGCTGACTCAAGGGGACACAGCCAATCAACAGGAGAACAAATCCACTATTTAGTTTCTGATAAAGAAAGCATCCTTTATGCGATCAGAAAAGGTCAGGCAACGCATCAGTGTTTGTGCCAAGATCTTCACATGCTTGCTTATGTCACCCACACGGTGGCACTAGGAGCTGCACACACACAGTGGCCTCCACTTACGGGTGGCTTCATGCTGTGAAGTTCTGGCCCCAAGCCCCTGCCATGCCATACCACAGGGGACTGCCTGTCCCCAAGGTAGCAGGCCTGGGGGCTAGACTCAAAGGCTAATGGTGGCTTTGCTGTGAAGGCTCACCTTCATCGGAGCCTTCCGGAGCTTATCCAGGAAGCTCAACTGGACAGAGAAAGGATGTGAGGACAGTGGTCCTTGGACACACCGGGCCTAGCCGAGCTACCCAGGAGGGTGAGAGACCTCAGGGAGACAGAGAAAGAATGAAGCAGCCAGCCGGGGCCGTTGCCGAGCCTCTTCCCACTTTTTACTGGTTATAAATAGTGCTGCTACCAACATGCACGCTCAAGTTCTCATGTGCACGTACGTTTCACATGTCCTGAGTGTAGAGCTAAGAGTGGGTTTGCCGGGTCATGTGGTGACTCTAAGGAAAGCGAGGGTAGCCATGGGTAGGATCCACTAAACGGTAACTTGCTTAAGAAATAATGAACAACTGTAAGGTGCCTTCCCTGATCAAGCTTGATTTAATTGTCTTCCAAGGGTCACGTAGCCTAAACAAGTTGCTTGCCCGAGTTGTTTTTCAGGAATTCGGGCTCAGCTGTGTCCGGTCTGAGCTTGAGCCACAGCTAAGCCTCGGCAAGACCCCGACCCTCAGCTGTGCGCGCTCAAATGTCTGATCAGTGCCCTTTTGAGCTCGGAGGACCCAACTCTCCACTCCCAGCAGAGGCATCCCGTGGAGAAGCACGTAGCTTAGTTGCACCTGCTCAGAACGAGGGTTTACTCCCCTTTTCCTTAGCCCCAATCACCTTGCCCCACGCCTCCACGCTCACGCCCCACGCCTCAGCTCATTCCATAAATAGCCCAAGGCGTGGGGGCCTTGGGGCAGGTGCGCTTGAGGTTTGCCTGCTTGGCTGTCCGGTGAACAAGCCCTTGCTCTGCTGCAAACCTCGGCGTCTGGGCGTTTGGCTTGCTGTGCTACGGGAGAATGAGCCTGGTCCCGTGACGCTGTTTTAATTTTTTCGGCCAGACTGGTTCCCAAAGTGGCTGCACCGTTTTACATTCCCACCAGCAAGGTAAGAGGGCTCCCGTTTCCCCGTGTCCTTGTCAGCAGTTACTTTTGTCTTTATGTTTTTAAGGACAGCCATCCTAGTTGGTGTGAAATAATACCTCATTGTGGGTTTGATTTGCATTTCCCTAATGACCAAAAATGCTAAGCATCTTTTTATGTGGTTGTTGGCCCTTTGTAAATCTTTGGAGGATGTCTACTCGAGTCCTTTGCTCATTCTTTAACTCAGTATTCATCTTTTTGTTGTTCAGCTGTAAGAGTTCTTTCCATATTCTGGATGCTATACCCGTATCAGGTATGATTTTCAAATCCTGTTCTGCGGGTTGTCTTTTTCACTTTCTTGTTCATATCTTTGGATGCACAGAGGTTTTCAATGTTGTTGAAGTCCAATTTACCTGTCTTTTTATTGTTTGAGTGTCGAAGGAGCATTTCCAAATCCAAGGTCATGAACACATAACATTTATGTTTTCTCCTAAAGAGTTTTATAGTGTTTGTTTGTTTGGTTGTTTGTTTTGCGGTACGCGGGCCTCTCACTGCTGCGGCCTCTCCCGTTGCGGAGCACAGGCTCCGGACGCGCAGGCGCAGCGGCCACGGCTCACGGGCCCAGCCGCTCCGCGGCACGTGGGATCCTCCCGGACCGGGGCACGAACCCGCGTCCCCTGCATCGGCAGGCGGACTCGCAACCACTGCGCCATCAGGGAAGCCCAAGAGTTTTATCGTTTTAGCTCTTATATATAGGTATTTGATCCATTTTGTGTTTAACTTTTGTGTATGGTATGAGGTTGGGGGTTCAACTTCACCGTTTTGTATGTGGATATTCAGTTGTCCAGCACTGTCCGTGGAAATGAATGTTCCACTGAAATCTCTTGGCGCCCTTTTTGAAAAACCAATTGACCATTCAGGTGAGGGTTTATCTCTGGCCTTTTTTCTTCCCATTCATCTGTAGGTCTATCCCTATGCCAGCACCCCAGTCTTTTACTGTAGGCTTGTAGCCAGTTTGGAGATCAGGAAATGTGTGTCCTCCTGCTTTGTTCTTCCTGAAGGTGTTTTGGATATTCTGTATCTCTTACATTTGCATGTGAATTTTAGAACTAAGTTGTAAATTTCTGCAAAAAAAACAAACTGGGATTTTTTTTTTTTTTTTTTTTTTTTTTTTTTTTTTTAAAGCGGTACGCGGGCCTCTCACTGTTGCGGCCTCTCCCGTTGCGGAGCACAGGCTCCGGACGCGCAGGCTCAGCGGCCACGGCTCACGGGCCCAGCCGCTCCGCGGCACGTGGGATCCTCCCGGACCGGGACACCAACCAGCGTCCCCCGCATCCGCAGACTCTCAACCACTGCGCCACCAGGGAAGCCCTCAAACTGGGATTTTGATAGGGATTGCATTGATTCTGGTCAATTTGGAACGCTTCAATACCTATTTCTCTCTCCAGTTCTCAGTTTTGCTTCGTGTGTTTTGGGGCTCTGTTGTTAAGTGAATATATCCCTATAATTGTTATTTCTTGATGGGCTAACCCTTTTATCATCCTAAAATGTCTCTAGCAATAATGTTTATCTTACATGTGCTTGATTTTTCTCCTATTAATGTGTATTTTAGGAAATATTAAACATGTTCCAACCATAGCACAAACCAGAAGGTAATATGAAGTTAAATTTTTGTTGTTTTCGAGTTCATTTATTACTTTTTTCGCTAATGTACATTTGTGCTAGAAATCTGATTCTGCGTCGTTTTAAAAACTTAATGCTTACATCTCCCTCTAGTGGACAGCCACGTACACTGACACTTCCTCTAGTTACAGAAACCAGAAGCAACCCACCCGAACTCTTACTGATGGAACCATGAACTAGAATCCTAGAAAGCACTGTATAAACCCAACTCATAGAAACAGAGCCCAGTCTTGCACCCCACACTTTGGAGCCACCAGAACCTCGGCTTGTGGAGCCTCCATTCCGTTGTTATAAGCCAAGGCACTGGTGTTCTCAAAACAAGGTGGCGAGCCCAGGAAGGCGCAGGACCCTGGGGAAGCTCCGAACCCAGAGACGCCAGGACCAGTCCACGTGAGCTTTTCTTTTTTTGTAGCACGCGGACAAAGATGAGAAACCCAGCAGCGGGTCACGTCGCCAGTCACAGCTGCTGCTTGACTCGTGCTGACCACACGGTTGTTTTGCCAGGCGGTGGTGCTGGATCTCTGTAACGTGCTTCCTCTGTGACTGCCTTCAAGATTTTTCCCTTAACTTTGCTTCTCAGCAGTTTGGCAGTGATGTTTTTAGGGGTTTTTGTCCTTCTTGAATCTCTGGCTTGTGTTCTTTCATTGACTTTGGAAAATTCTTGCCTGTTATATCTTCAAGGATTCCTCTGCTGCTTTCTCTTTTTCTGGGACTCCAATTACATGTATGTTAGTTTGTTTATCCCACAGTTACTCTATTTTTTTTTTTTCCTCTGTGTGTGTTTGTGTGATTCCTACTGACTTATTTTTCAAGCTCATTGATTCTTCTGTAGTTTCCAGGCTGCTAGTAAGCTTATTTAAGAAATTCTTCACCTCTCATCCCATGTTTGTTTGTTTCCAGCATTTCCACTTGACTGTCTTATGGTTTCCATCTTTCTAATGAAATTCCCATCTGTTAATGCCCACTGTCCATTTATTCTACTAGATCTTTTAACATTTTAATCATCGTTATTTTAAATTCCCTGTCAGTTCTAACATCATGGTCATCTCTGAGTCTGGATCTGTTGAGTGCTTTATTTCTTGAAGATGGTTTGATTTTTCTTACTTTTTGTAGAATCCATCTATGAGATTTAAGTTCATCGATGTTAGGGAGCAGGAAATAAAAACTCATCGTGAGAGAATCTCTCCTGGGGACTGCGGTTCAATAGGGAAGGCTTGAATGTTGCTGGTCAAGGGCTGACTCTGGTTGAATATATGACCGAGGCAGAAAATGGATAATCGGAATCGTGAGGGAGAACTGGAATTGCTGTGATTTGTGCAAGCTGGAGCATGCAACCACGGCACACATAGCCAGGACCCTCGGAAGGCTGCATCCTAAGACAAAGAGTTAACAGGAAAACGCTTACACATTTAAACAAAAAAAATTTTTTTTGTCTAGTATTTTAGGGGTTTTAGTGGAAAGGAGGAGTTCTTCAAGAGGTTAGCAGTGAAGTTTCTCTGATAATTGTTGATGTGCTGTGTGCTCCCCAGATGATGGAAGGATGAGGGGTTTTCTTCCCTCACCTGAAACCAAATCCGGGGGGTTTCAAAGAACTACTCCGGGAGCTTGTCATGTGCCCCTGGCATTTGGACGACACAGCTTGATAGACTTGCTGGAGCCACGAGAGTGAGAGGAGAGAGACCTTCCTAGGAAGTAGCCTCTACCGCTAGAACTGGGCAGAGAGAGTCTCTAGTTTGGTCATCTTGAAAAGGACACACCCAAAAGGATGGTCCGGGGGAGACAAGGGAGACGGCTCCAGTAGGAAGGGTGCACGTGGGATGAAACTTCAGAAAGCAGGAGCTGACTGAGGGCGGGTTACAAAAAAAGGGCTTGCTGGTAGGAGGTCCCCCAAGGACAGGGGTGCTAAGACTATACCGAGCGGACCATCGGAGAAAGCACCGAAACAGACGTTGGAGGCCAGATGACAACTGCGCCAGCTTCTAAGCTCCACCCACAACCCTCCCTGCCTGGAGGGTGGGCGGGGCCAGAGGCTGTACTAAACCTCAGGCCTCCAGTGCAGGGTGGGGGGGGGGGGGCTGGTTGGGGAGGAGACAGAAGACGTGCGGAGCCCCTCCCTTTCTCGCTGCAGGTTTCCAAGCTCAAGGCAGACTTTATCAGGTGGAGGGGAGAGGCTTAAACTGCACCTAAAGAAATCAAACTTTGAAAATAATCTGCGCCTAAGACAAGAGGAACTGTGGGATCTGCCCACAACCCTTGCCTATGCAGGGAAAAAATGAGCTATTTTGAACTATCATCCCTAATAAACAGAGCTGCTTCAATAAGCCAGTTCAGTACATTTCTCTGGGTAATCTAAGTTTCCAAGTGTGTTAATAGAGATGTACCTAGTGGTTTTTTTTAAAAAAAATAACATTAAAGGGCTTCCCTGGTGGCGCAGTGGTTGAGAGTCCGCCTGCCGATGCGGGGGACGCGGGTTCGTGCCCCGGTCTGGGAGGATCCCACGTGCCGCGGAGCGGCTGGGCCCGTGAGCCGTGGCCGCTGCGCCTGCGCGTCCGGAGCCTGTGCTCCGCAGCGGGAGAGGCCACAGCGGTGAGAGGCCCGCGTACCACAAAAAAAAAAAATAAAAATAAATAAATAAATAACATTAAAAATCTCTGCCTGTACTTACATTTCTTTCTTGTTTCTACTGTTGTTTATCTGTATCTTCTTGATCAGATTTATCTATTTTAGTGAGTTTTTCAAATAACAAACTTCTGATGATTTTGGTCAAATCTATGTTTTTGTTTCCTGTTTCATTTCTGCTTTTATATTGATTCCTTCTGCTTTTGGGGGGGTTCTTTGATATACTTTGCCTGTCTTCCTGAATTATATGCCCAGTTCGTTTTCAGTCTTTCTAGTTTTTTAATGTCTGTTTTTAAGGCTATATTTTCATTGAATACTATTTTAACACTGTTTTTAAATTCTTAACCAAAGATTGCAGAAACACCCTTTTCCTTTTACAGTATTCAAGTAAATTTTTTTTCATAAGGCAGTGAGATTCAGAATGCCAAGAGACAGGCTTCAGATGAAATCGTTTTTCAAGACAGTCCCATTTTTCACTTAAGATCATTAAGAAATGGAATATTCTCGGCTGTGATTTCCCAACCATCTTATATTTAGACTTCCCCAACATCGTTTCAGAGTTGTGTACAGTGAAGAAACTCCCCTTTTTATGTCTTGAGAGAGACACAAACAGAAGAGAGATCTTCACAGACCAACTCTGTGAAAGAGCCTGGTCATTGAATCCAGAAATAATTGGCAGTGATAATGTTTAACTTTATAAATTTAAAATTTTTCTCTAGGAGTATCGAAAGACAGATTTCTTCAGTTTTCTAAAAGATGTGGTCCAAATCAGCAAGAGTGAATTTCCCTGACTTAGAGCAAGCTATAATGATTCAGCAACACTTCTCATTTTTTTCCTCCTTTTGCTATAATTTATTTAAACTTCCTCTTGAGAGGGGCGTGGCCTCATTGTGTGGAACTCTGCTCTCCCAAGTGACAACTTATTTGGTCTACCCTTTTTTCCAAATGAAGGAAGTATTGTGACATGGCAAATTGCCAAGAAACTTTGGCAAGACACAATTTCTAAAGATTCCTCAGCCTAGTCTACTTCTCAGCATTTATTGATTGGAAATTGATGGATGTATTTAGGGCCTACCGAATGCTTGCATTTGGCCATTAGCCAAGACGGAGTGCAAGAAAGTAGCTGGTATCTGGTTCAGCTGCAACAGTGAAATAATGACATGCAAAGGCAGGGCTGTCATGCATGGGTGGCTTTACCCCGATGCTTAGGGATCACCATCTATGAGTTCTAAACCGGTTACTGATTAGGCAATGTGTCCTCCCTGTTTTTAGGTTTGTTTAATAACTTTATGGCCTCTCTATATCGTATTGACTTTTTATAGAGCAGTAGATAACATCATTTTATGTTGGTTTAAAATGATAAAGATGGTCTAAATTTTGAGCTGGTAAGCCCAGTGATGTTATTTCTGGCTCTAACAGTTTTGATCCAAACCTCAAATTCTCCTTTAGAGGTGTTTGATTTTCCTTCAGCCGATGAGGAGATATTTCCCATAGCCTCTCGGGCTGTGGCCTTCAAAGCAATATTGATAATGACATCGCTTTCATTGAATCATCATTCACCATTCTGTGGATGAATGTAAGACCTGACCAACATTTTCCCAGGCAGCAGTGGTACAGTATGGCCCCCACTGTCCCTGAAGCTTAGAGCAAGGCAGATATTTTTCAGAAGATGTGGGGACAGAAATGCCAGGGTTCCCAAACCGAGCCAGTAAAATCTCCTGTAGGACTAGCCATGTAGAACGGGGAGCCGTCAATCACTAGCATAAGTTAAAAATCGAAGACCTCTGGTTAGAAGAAAAACAGAGAACTGATACTTCTGAGGATGTGGAAACTTCCTGGGCAGATTTCAGGTCTTCACATACCATGGGACTCTGATATCATACCCTAAAACTGAGGCATAGCTTTCATCTCATTAACTATCTGGCTGTTATCGATTCTGCTTCCTGTGTGACATACCTATTTAACTCGCTATGAAACACGTACTTTCCAGTTTATCTGAACACGTTTCATCATTCATACCTGGTCCACTACAGCTATTGATTGGGCACAGGTGTTATGCTGGATAACTTAACCCACAAGGATAGCTAAATACCGGAAACTCGGACACATTGCACCCTGAGCTGTGCACAGCTGCACCCCTGCCCAGAGATTCCCACAGACCCCACCCCCCGCACCTCTCCTCACCCACACCCCCACCCTCCATCCGACCTCAGTCCCAGCCCATCCGTTCCTGCAGCCGGGTCAGGGTTTATTCCTTGCTATGCATTCTTATTCCGGGTTTGCATGTTTCTCTAGTCCGCAGAATTTTTAAGGATTGGCTACAGTGAAACGTCTCCACGTGGCATCCCTGTTATATACCACAAATACAAAGTTGAAAAAGAGTTTCTTAGCGAATAGTTTGCCTTGCTGGTAGAAATTTATTTATACTCATTAACGCGTATATGTGGAATCTAGAAAAATGGTATAACTGAACTTGTTTGCAGAGCAGAAATGGAGACACAGATGTAGAGAACAAACGTACGGATGCCAAGGGGTAAGAGGGGGTGGGATGGAGTGGGAGATTGGGATTGACATAGATTCACTACTATGCATGAAACGGACGACCGATGAGAACCTACTGTGTAGCACGGGGAACTCTACTCGGGGCTCTGTGGTGACCTGGATGGGAAGGAGATCCAAGGAAGAGGGGATATATTGTTGACGTGTGGCCGATTCACTTTGCTGTACAGCAGAAACGAACACTACATTGTAAAGCAACTCTACTCCAATTAAAAAAAAAAAAAGTTTATGCTCAAATATTGTGGGAGATATTCTGGAATATCTTCTCGCTCCGTTCACATCGGCTGTCATCCTAGACATCGCTTTAAAGGTGAATGTGTAGGCGCCGACTGCCAACATTGTTTGTTTCAGCACACTGACTCCTCTTGTCTGTTACTTCAAAGAAAAGTTTGATCGCTTCTTTCTAGGGGGTTTGCTCCCGTACAGCTCAGCCTCTTCCCACAGGTACCTCCTAAACGTATTACTGGGCATTTTAAATACGTAAATAGAGTCAGTCCTTGGCTGCCTCTCCACATAGAGGCCACCGAATAAGGGGAGGCTGGTACACACTCAGTCTTTCCTAAATATAAGGGTTTGTCAGATAGTTAAAAGTCATACCACCTCTCGGAGAGGGAAGAGTCTCTTCTGGATACGATACGTGGATGTCGAGCCTTGAAGAGTAGTTGCTGTGTCATCAGGAGCACGAGGGTCGGGAAAACATACTGGAAAAGGAAGGTAAAGGATCAACTTAAAAGATTGCCAGATCTTAAGTTATGTTTACCATATATTTCATCTTGCATGTTCAGTATCACTTGACCATTAACTTTGCACTTTGTGGCTTAGTTCCTAGATAGTTCATTTGGACAAAGCGAAGTTTCCATTTTTACCTAAATCTTTTTGGCACATAATAAGTTGTGAATTCTCACTCTGGTTTATTCGGTAGATTGCTATCAAATTGTTTCCCTGGTTTACGTAAACAAAAATGTGTAAGACTAAGCAAGTTTGATTCTAATCTGAATAATGAGTGATAAATCAAGTCCATCAACTTTGTTAAAAATGGTTAGTAACTCTCAGTATTTGGTATGTGTTTTGTTTTTATGTTTGATATAGAAAAACAATACACTAAGTTAATTTAAGACCCTTGTTTCTATTTTGCTTTACCCAAGAGTTACAGTTGACCCTTGAACAGCAAGGGTTTGAACCGTGTGGGTTCACCTGTACGCAGATTCTTTTCAATAAATATACAAAAATATACATGGAGAACAAGGTGTGCAAGACTTGTATTGAAGTGGATAGCCTATCCTTACATAGGCATAAGGTAAGTGATATTTAATGTTTTCTAACTGTTTTATAACTTTGCTTTCAAAGAATTACAGTACAGTATGCCTCGGTGTCATAATTGGAAGAACTGTATGTCAGCCTACCATTACGAGTAAGTGTTCTTTTTTAAAGCGTAACAGTATTTCCAATACTGTATTATGAATATGCCTGTAATTCTGTGTGCCAGGAAATTTTTATAAAGACTCATTCATTAGCGTACAGGCTGAGCTACTGTGAAGCAATCGTACTGATTACATGAGGCTACAATAAGCGGTCATATTGCTGCTGCTCCGTTATCGGTGCATGAATCGTTATACTTGTAAATATGAGTATTTTTGTCATGTTACAATACAAAACACTGCATGTTACGTGTATTATCCAAGGCTATTGATATAGGTACTGGCAGATGATTCATTTTGTAAACAGAGGACGTAAACTTACTGCATCCATAAATACAGTACAGCACTGTAAATGTGTTTTCTCTTATGATTTTCTTAACACTTTCTTGTCTCTAGCTTTATTGTAAGAACACAGCATATAATATATATAACATACAAAATATGTATTAATCTACTGTTTATGTTATCAGTCAGGCTCCTGGTCAATAGGAGGCTATTAAGTTTTGGGGGTGTCAAAAGTTACACGTAGATTTTTGACTGAGTTGGGCGTCGGCACCACTACACCCCATTGTTCAAGGGTTAACTGTTTTAGAGGATGATTGTAAATCTTCAAAAGGAAGAGGTGTGTTTTGTTTTGATTTATTATTATTATTTTGTTGTGAATTTCCACATTTTCTGCATTGTGGTCAGAAAATGTGATCTTTTATGAATTCTGCTTTTAGGGCTCTGTTTAAAATTTTTCAGTGTGGCCTAATATTATCAGTTTGGTGAGTACTCCATGTGGATTTCACAATAAAGTACGATACATTTTTACATGTTAAGAGTAGGTTCTGGGCTTCCCTGGTGGCGCAGTGGTTGAGAGTCCGCCTGCCGACGCAGGGGACGCGGGTTCATGCCCTGGTCCGGGAGGATCCCACGTGCCGCGGAGCGGCTGGGCCCATGAGCCGTGGCCGCTGAGCCTGCGCGTCTGGAGCCTGTGCTCTGCAACGGGAGAGGCCACGACAGTGAGAGGCCCGCGTACCGCAAAAAAAAAAAAAAAAAAAAAAAAAAAAGGTTCTATATCTCTTTTAATAATTATTATTAATTATACTAAATTTTTTATATCCTTTGATATTTTGATTTCTGAGTTATAATAAACTTTCCTACTATGGTTGAGGATTTGTCGATTTCTCCTCATCATTCTGTCAATGTTTGGTCGCTGTATATCTGAAGCTGTGTTGATAGGTATATACAACTAGCCCTCAGTATCCATGGGTTTTGCAACTGTGGAATCAACTAGCCTGGATCGAAAATATTTGAAATAAAAATTCCAGAAAGTTCCAAAAGCAAAACTTGAATTTGCACACTGCTGTAGCATTTACATTGTATTTATTACTATTTACATATAGCATTTCTATTGTAACAGGTATTACAAGTAATCTCGAGATGATTTAAAGTATATGGGCGGGTATATGTAGATTATATGCAAATACTATGCCATTTTATATGAGACTTGAGCACCTGCGGATTTGGTATCCATGAGGGGTCCTGGAACCTGTCCCCAGTGGATACCCCGGGACAAATGAATAGGTTCATGCTTAAGGAATGACTATCTCATTAATAAAAGCTTTTTGCCGTATAGTCTAATTAGTTTTATATTTATGTTGTTAACCTATCTTCTTTATATCAGTGTTTGCCTTGAATATCTTTTCCATTCTTACAATGTAAAATTTTTTAATGTGTGGTTTTTAAAGACCAAAGAGCTGAAATTTGTTTTTTATCACAGTATGAATGAGAGCTTCTGTCTTTTAATAGAATGAAACTATCCTTTCATGTTTCTCATATCTGTCCATTCTACTTTTTATTTGTCCATCCTACTTTTTATTTTCCAGTTATCACTTTCTTCCTTCTTATCCCCTTCCTACTTTTATTGGCTTGCGGGTTTTTTCCCTTCTATATTTAATTTTCATTCTCTTGTGGCATAGAAGATATGTGGGTATATATGCACATATATGTATTTGAAATTATGTATATTTGAAATAATGTATATATTGAAATTATATATGAGGAGAATATATACATAGAAGCAAATCTCCAGGATTATGTC
This sequence comes from Kogia breviceps, assembly GCF_026419965.1. Classification (NCBI taxonomy): domain Eukaryota; kingdom Metazoa; phylum Chordata; class Mammalia; order Artiodactyla; family Physeteridae; genus Kogia; species Kogia breviceps. Next base: position 5,410,783 of record NC_081326.1, read on the forward strand.
CTAATAGTTCTGTACTCCTATTCTTACACCTAGAAGCAACCTGCTCTTTCGGATGTTCACTTACTTTTAACAGCTAAAATATCTATCTGTATATTTATATATTAGCTATTAGGAATTAATGTTTCAATGTCAGTAGTGCTCTCTTCTTGTACTTACTTATCTGGGCTTGGAGTTGCTGTGAAATGTGCTTGCCTTCAAATCAACTGTTCTGCCTATGTTTGGGGCTAACATTTCCTTCAGGCCTTTTTTCTGGCGGAGCAAAAAGCAGCTCGGCGCCTGTGCGCGTTGCCTAGGTGCTTCTGAGTGTGTCAGAGGAGGGGTCTGTCCCACTAGGACCTGTCTCAGTGAATTCCCAGCAGCAGGCGGCCTGACGGTTGCGTCACAGGTGGCCGTGGGGAGTGGTGTCCAGGGCAGGAAGCGAAACAGTCTCTGTTTTCATAGAGGCCACGTGTGCTGGGGTGGTGCAGTAGCCAGAACAGCGACCTCCCAAAGATGGCCACGTTCCAATCCCCGGAACCTGAGAATGTGCACGGGCGACGGGCACGTCGTCTTCCTCTCCTCCAAGAAGTCTCTGACTTCTTTAACTGAACTTGAACTGGTTCTTCCTCCTCCTGTGTAAGAAAGGTCTGTTTCAAGATGATTTTTTCTGCCCCTGGCTGTGACTGGAAATCAAGTGGCCATCTCTTTATATAAAGAGAAAAGTTAAACAAATGTGGGTTTGGGTGGTACATCCGTGCCAGGGCTTAAATCCTCGTTGTGTGACTTACCATGCATTTTTATGACTAATTTTGCACATCATATTCATTTCCTCTACTGACAGAAATCAAGTTTTACTTACCTTTGACGGTTTCTGGCATATTAAAAATGCTCTTGGAAAGAAAAAAAGAAAAAAAAATGCTCTTGGCTTCCCCGGTGGCGCAGTGGTTGCGAGTCCGCCTGCCGATGCAGGGGACGCGGGTTCGTGCCCCGGTCCGGGAGGATCCCACGTGCCGCGGAGCGGCTGGGCCCGTGAGCCGTGACCGCTGGGCCTGCGTGTCCGGAGCCTGTGCTCCGCAACGGGAGAGACCACGACGGTGAGAGGCCCGCGTACCGCAAAAAAAAAAAAAAAAAAAAAAAAAAAGCCAATACACTTTAAATATTTTGAAATAATACTGTGGCAAAGAATGCCAATTGCCTGTCACGATCCATTCTCCCTTCTGTAATATCAAAACCCCAGGAAATGTGCTTGGCTACAGGACGCTATTTCTTAGACCCCTCTGCAACTAGATGTGGCCAGTGAGATATAATTTAAGTGGTCTCTGAAGCTTCTCAGAAGGCTTCTGTTGGGTAAGTGCACCTCGCACGGCGTATTGATTATTTTGAATTAAAGTTACTTAGGAAATGGCCAACACAGGAGGAATACTCTGACCCTCCCTTCAGTCTACCCAAAAGCAGGAAATGTACTCTCATGTGAAAGGCGCCCTTCCTGCATATGGAGGTAGAAGGACACCCTTGCCACCAAAGATCTGGATCTCGGGGCCGAGAAGCCTCTGTAAATAAACCTCATTACTTCTGTAATTGACGGCCGCAAGCCCAAACTGTTTCCATTCTTCACTAATTGGGCACCCAAATCTAAGCTTATTTGTCCTGTCAATTCCTCACAAATGTATTGCTTATTTGTCTAAAAAGTATAAAAGCTGCCTGCTTTGGCCACTTCTTAGGTCCCATTTCTATGAGGCCTCTGTGCCTACGATGAAAATTTTTCTTTTTCTCCTGTTAATCTGTCTTGTGCCAGTTTTATTGAGTCCAGCCACAAGAATTCAAGAAGGGTAGAGGGGGAAATTTCCCATTCCCCAACACTTCATTAAAGGAGGGGAGCTTTTAGGTCCACCTGTTCCTCTTCTTTCTGTTTGGGATGTGGATGTGATGGCTGGAGCACAGCAGGAATTTTGTATTATGAGATGATCTTAGTTCTGAATTTCTTTTTTTTTTTTGGTGGTACGCGGGCCTCTCACCGTTGTGGCCTCTCCCGTTGCGGAGCGCAGGCTCCGGACGCGCAGGCTCAGCGGCCATGGCTCACGGGCCCAGCCGCTCCGCGGCACGTGGGATCCTCCCGGACCGGGGCACGAACCCGTGTCCCCTGCATCGGCAGGCGGACTCTCAACCACTGCGCCACCAGGGAAGCCCCTGAATTTCTTTTATGTGAGAAAAAGTTAATGTCTATCTTATTTAAGCTACTTTATTTTAGGTTTCTTTTTACAGCTGAACACAATACTATTAAATCAAGCCTTTTTTCTTTTCTTTTTTTTTTTTTTTTTTTTTGGCTTGTAGAGCAAAAAAGAAAAACATGGAGAGAGGATTGAGGAAACAGGATGCAAAAAAACAAACCAAAACAGTGTTAAGATTCTAGGCGTGGTGTTTGCCCTAAAGTCTTTCAAAGGACAAAGTGTATGGTTTGTTCTGCTTTGTTCTGCTATCACATGTGTTTGGGGAATGGGAATTAGCTCATGCAGTTGATAAATGCGGGGTGATACAGTGTGATGATGCTGTTATGGGATTTCCAAGAGGCTGGGAGCAAACTTTCTTCACAATTAAAAAGCAAGCCATAGCAATATGCAAACACCTTAAGAAAGAAATCCTACAGAGGTACCTTCCTTTAGTGAAAGCAAGGGCTGGGTTAGTGGTTGGTTTCAGGAGCTGATATGCATTTCCCAATGTTAAGCTATCTGGTAAAGCCATGAAGACAAAGAAGGAAGTTGCGAAAGTATTTTCCTTTGTGTTTAAAAAAAAAAAAAAAAAAGATGAAGGCTCCTAAATCAGATTTCTAATTTTGAGAAATCTGGTCTCTTAGAAACAAACGCCCCTATATCTCAAAGAGGAAAATGCAAGCCCCCAAGTTCAAAGGCTGCATAGGGCAGGCTCGAGTGGAGATTGAACTATTTTTTTTTTTTAATAGTAGTTTGTTGTTTTTGTTGGTGCTCCTGTTATAAAGTTGGGTGGTGTGTTCTGCCCTAACCCTGTTTATCCCATATGCTCTGTTATTTTTAGTGTGTGCTTTTGGAGAATGCAGAGTTTTAAATGAATGGATGTATGACTTTATAAAGAACTGGCTGTTCAAAAGAAACAGTAAGAATAGCATCAGAGCAAAGTATAACCAGAAAAAGACTCCTCTTTCACATCTTAACACTAATTCTTCAGTCAAGGTTGGCTTTCCAAAATGCCACTTTCCATGATTTTATTTTCTTTTGTCATCGAGACTAAAATCTTGAGAAATGCAAAGCCTTAAACAAAGCCTTTACCTTTCATACTCCTTTTCTCAGGAAGCTACTAGAGGTGTAGCTCTTCCAAAGCCAGGAGGGTGTGTGAAGGAAGGGCTGCAGGAGTCTGGGATACAGGCGACCAGGGGTGTAAGGACCAGGGTGATGGTGACGGGGAGTCCCCGGAAAACGGCTCTGAGGCTGACAGGAGTAAATTACTCAGATGGGCCTCGGGAAGGGAGGTCCCAGGGGAAATGGAGAGGCTGTGCAGATGGAAAAGTAACGCCCTAAGGTCTGTTGCAGCTCGATTGGGGAAACCGGGAAGAGTTAGCTGGAAGACCGCTCGGAGCCAGTTCTAACTTGATTTAGAAACGAGAGATAGGATGGTATTGGCGCCTCCCACTGTGTGGAGCGGGGCATGCATCCTACATCGGCTCTTGGGATTTAAGAATAAAAGAGCCATGTCATCTTGTTACTTTTCAAGAGTTCCAGTGCCAGCCCTGTTCTTCAAATAGGAGATTTACTTGTACGAAGCACGGGGACTACTTCCTGCTATTGTGCTAGTGGCCAAGCCACGGAGTGTGGCTCCACCTCCCAGAATCCTGAGAGCCCTCTCTCTGCACCTCCCCACGGGCATAAAATTCTGATCGTTCCTGTTGCTGTTCCCGAGTATCCTTATCCAGACCCTTGGCTTCAGGTAACAACGGTGCACCTCTTTCGCCCAGTTTCCCAAGGCCAGCCTAGATCTGACACCTCAAAGTGTCCCCTGCTCTTTTGATCCACCCCTTTTACAGATGTTAGGTTTACGGTCACATAAGCCCCCCCCCTTGCAGAGGGTGGGCCTTCGTAGGGTCAATCTCTGGAGAAGAGGCTAATTGGAGGAAATGAGAGCCCCTAAAAACTGCCCGGGGTGGCGGAAAGGAATTCTGGCCCTTACATTCTTTCTGGCCTTGTTTTGTTGCTTTTAACTGCACAAACCGTCTGCTTCTACCCTAGTGGTTGTGAGTTACTTCACTGAGTAATCTTTTTGAAGGCATTTTCAGTGACAACGAGGAGTCCAAACTTAAGTTAAAAATGTAACAGCCGGAGTGCTAATAATGCAACGAGGTGACTGTTCACAGGGTTGCGGTGGAGCTGAAGGGCTGGCAAAGAAAACTGCCTCCACTTCTCTTCTCCCGGCAGCTGAACTATCCTATTGATTATCACAGAGATCTGAAGTTCTGAGTTGTTAAAAATGTGGAAAACAATGTGGCTCATAGAGCCAGGAAAATATAGTAATTCCAGAATTCTAGGAAACTTTTTTGTTTCTTGGGAATTGTTCCAGGTATCAGAGACCTTTTAAAGCATAGCCCCAGCCCTCGGGAAGTTTCTGTAAGATGAAGTAATGATTAATACAGAAGAAACCACAGGGGAGAAAAGCAAAGACCACTGCTGATCTCATGTAAAATATGGTAAGGACTATAACAAGAGCTGAAGGACAAGGGTGAGGTCCAAAGGTCAAATTAATACAATTGCCCTATTATCCACACATACGGAACTAAACAAATGAAAGAAACTACTGTAATTTTCCACATGAATAGTGTTCAGAAGTTATGCATTTTCCTGGCTGTGTAAACACAACTAAAATGGTTGGTTCTGAACATCTGGAACGCTTTTGGCCACGTGTGACTTGGAACGGAGCATTTGGCATCCTTTCTCAGGGTGTGTGTATTCACAACTCGGGAAGGAATCTCAACTAGAATTCCACAGTGAAAAGCAAATACAAATTGTAACATACTGAAAGTACTTTCCTGTGTGGTAGAGAAACACCAGCCAATGAAAGATGGAACCCAGGGCAACACAGATATCCATGTGGCGCATGTCCTGTGGAATGTGGATGTATTCAGAGACTTCGACGTTAAATTCTTAATGGAACCCAGATGCTCTTAAGTATTCCAGATATTATTAAAAATTAAACGGAATAAGAAGTGACCACAACATACTGTAGTGTTCCTATAATAATTGTTTTGAACCCTGATGTACAAAGAGCTGCCTCCTTTTACCAACATGGCTGTTTCAAACCTACACCAGTAAAATTTTATGTATTATTGATTACTTTTTAATATTTCCTGTTATAGAAATCCTGTACCAAGGGGGATAAGATATATTTAAATTTCTTTCCTTCTAATTATTATCCATCATGGCCAATGCAAGAAGGTAGAAAATAGAACCTTGAAAATGACCCAAATGACAGTTGAAGCTCCTTGTCTTTAAAGTCGCATGTTGTTTTACCTTTGCTTTTAAGGTTTTTAGCAGCCCCACAAAATATTTTGTGGTAGAAAGAAGTTTCTAAATATCATAAAATTTGTTTTAACTTTTTAAGAAAGCAGAATTCAACCTACACCTCTGAAAGGGGAGACAAATGCCATACGGTAAGTTAATTTAACTTATATTTGCAAGTTATGTTTGAACTGAATGTTATGTCAACCAACCGTATTTGTATCAAATGTCAGAGACATGTGGCTCATGACTGTGATGGAATCTCTAGTGACAGATGATCACTTCACTAGAGGCAAAGTCGTCTCTGATGAAGGCACTTTACAAATAGCTTTGTAAAAGTGGTGAATACCTGGGGGGATGGTAATTTAGGAGGAGAGACTCTTATCACTTACAGAGGAATGTTTCTGTTATTGAATAACCAGCTACACGCAATCCAAACTTAAAAAGTAATATTTACTAAGGAATAACCACTCGTCTTTCCCAAACGTCTAGGCTGTACAAAATGATTTGCTTCAATGTTCTTTTTAAACAGCAGCCCTGTGCATTTAAAAAGTGATTGAGTCGACAAAATAGCATTTACATTTGTTTTTTTTCAGGAACATGTTCCCTTTTAAGTGAGATTCTCTAGAAGGCACGTAAACAAATTTGTTCCAGGAAAGTCAGCTGAGGAGTGTTTTGAGTGGCAGTTTCACTTCTGAACAAAGCATTGTTCATAACCTTGTTAATATAAAACCCTGAGGAGGGAAATGTATTCTGGAACAAAGGCTAATGAGGAAGTAAGGAGTTTAGGGCAGTCTGGTTTGTCATGTGGCTGAGATTTTTAAAAGGAAGAGGAAGTTACATAAATCAGTAGATCAAGTGGTCTGCAAGGGTTTGACTGTTTTTGGTCTTGGTGGTGAAGTTAAATCTTCAGAAATAACACTACTAATTCAGATAGCGTTCATATTTCAGGAACCTTAAAAAGACAAAATTCTCGGTTCTGAAAACTGAATACAAATGCATTCGCCTCTTTACTCCTTCGCACAAGCAACATTATCAACCAGAAAGATATCTAAGAGGCATCCTTTTAAGTAAGAGCACTGTACTTTAGGTTTCTACTGTACCTGGAATATCAAAGAGATTTTAACGTGCAGTAACATCTTTGGGTAGTCACACCCGACCATGGTAATTGTTAGCGTATATTCGTATTTGTGGGTCTATTTTTTTTTTTATCAGACCACTGAAAGCCCTAAAGAAAGTAACATGTTCTGGAAAATAACTACATTTGAGCTATAGCTGATATATTTATGATCACGGTTTGACTCTAAATCAATAATATTTTGATCTTACTGTGTCTACATAAATATTATTCAAAGATGAGTCATGTAGAGTGATACGATTACATTTCTTGGTCAATTTTCCTCACTTTTTTTCACCGCTCTGTACTCTAATTTCTTATTAATTCACCTCCCCACTCCCAGAAGCAAGAATCCCTCCCAATGTTCAAATTATTACTCTGGGGAATTCCCTGGTGGTTCAGTAGTTAAGACTCTGTGCTTCCACTGCTGAGGGCGCGGGTTCCATCCCTGGTCAGGGAACTAAAGTCCTGCAAGCTGTGTGACATGACCCTAAAACACAAAACAAAAATACGTTATGACTTTTTCTGGAGGCGTTTCTCCTAGAGCCTTCTCTCACCCAGTTTCACGTGGGACTGCATAGCCATCATCCTAGAATCTCCCTTCAACATCGTCCTTTAACTCTTTAGGCCCCTCTCTAGTGCTCTGGGAACCTTCTCAACCCATTTTCCCTTCTTGTAGTGTTCTTACTAAGTGCAGCTGAGTGTACATTTCCTTTGTCATTTACTTCCTGACGGAGGGAACATGAGAGAGAAGCTTGTTGATTCCTCATTGATATCGAAGTGTCTTCATTCTATCAAACTGGAATGACATAGTTTAGTCTAGTATAGACTTCCAGGTTAGACATCACTTTCCCTCATAATTTTGAAGGCACTGCTCCATTGTTTTCTAACTTCAGGCATTTCTGTTGAGAAGTCCAGTCTGTTCCGATTCTCAGCCATGGGTATATGGCCTGTTTCTTCTACCTGGGAACTTTTAGGATCTTCTCTTTAATGTTTAAAATTTCACATCTTCAAATTTGCCTTCCTTGAACTCTTAGACTAATTTTTGTTCCCTTGTATCTTTCCATAGTCCCTTGACCTTTTTTGGTTTTTAATTATTTTACTGAAGTACAGTTGATTTATAAGGTTCATTTCTACTGTACAGCAAAGTGATTCAGTTGTACATATATCTATTATTTTTCATTTTCTTTTCCTTTATCACAGGACATTGAATATAGTTCCCTGTGCTACACAGTAGGACCTTGTTGTTTATCCATTCTCTATATGCCCTTGAGCTTTTCCTTAAACACCCATCACAACTCTATTTGTGTAATTATTATATTTTAAATTAATAGACTTGATTTCTTAGAACAGTTTTAGGTTCACAGAAAAATTGAGCAAATGGTACAGAGCTCTCAAGTACTCCCATCTCCCCACAGTTCACCCTTAGTCTCTTACATTAGTGTTGTACATCTGTTACAAATGATGAACCCATGTTGATACACTGTTGCACATCAGGGTTCACCCTTGGCATTGTACAGTGTGTTCCACTCCAGCAACAATTCTTTGAGACCACCTGGGTGTCCTACAATTTCATTCAGTCTGGCCCTAGCTACCCCGAGTTAGTGTCAGATCCTACAGGTTAAGGACAAGGCCTCTAACAAGACGGCACCCACATCACACAGGAGCCACAGATGGCATCCTCACGACGTCAGCACTTCTGTCCGACTTGGTTATAAATTCGGTGATTCCCAGAATGCACCTTCAAATCTGGCGCTTAGAGTGACTCCGTGGAAGCACTGTACTTTGGATTACGGTTTTATTATAAAGTACACAGATAGCCAGGTGAAGAGATACACAGGGCAAGGTCTGGAAGAGTCCCGAAGCGCAGGAGCCTTGGTCTCTTGAGTTGGAGGTGCATCACTCTCCTGGTACGTTGATACGTTCACTAATCAGGCAGCTCCATCAAGCATTGGTGTTCAGACTTTTTATTTGGGGTTTCATGACATAGGCGTGATTGAGTAAATGACTGGCCCATAGGTGAACTCACTCTTCAGCACCCTCCCCTTCCTGAAGGGTGGGGAGTGGGGCTGCAAGTACCCCCCCTGTAATCTTGTGCTTGGTCTTTCTGGTGACCAGCCTCCATCATGAAGCTTTTTAGGGCCCCTATTCCCCACCCACATTTCAGCCATGAGCTACCTCCTTAGCATAACAAGGACACATTGGCACTCATGAAACTCCAAGGGTTTTTCCAAACCCCTGGCAACCACTGATCTTTTTTTTACTGCTGCTATCATTTTGCTTTTTTCCAGAACGTCACATGGTTGGAATCATATAAGAGGTAGCCTTTTCAACTGGTTTCTTTCACACACAATATGCATTTAAGGTTCCTCCATGTCCTCCATGGCTTGGTAGTTCATTTCATTTTCTTGCTGAATAATATTCCATTTATGAATATACCATGGTTTATTTATCCATTTACCTATTGAAGGATATGATGCTTGCTTCTAATTTGGGGCAATTACGAATAAAGCTGCTATGAATATTCCCGTGCAGGGTTTTGTGTGGACATAAGTTTTAAGCTCATTTGAGCAAATATCCGTGAGCGTGATAATTGGTTCATATGTCGAAACTATGTTGAGCTTTGTCATTTCCAAATTGCCTTCCAAAGTGGTTGTACCATTTTGTGTTCCCATCAGCAATGAATGAGAGTTCCTTTCGCTCCATATCCTTATTGGCATTTGGCCTTGTCAATGTTTTGGATTTTAGCTCTTCTAAAAGGTGCGTAGTGGTATATTTCAAATTGTTGTTTTACTTTGCAGTTCCCTAATGTCACGCTGTTGAGCCTCTTTTCATACACTCATCTGCCAGGTATATATCTTCTTTTTTTTTTTCGGTACGCGGGCCTCTCACTGCTGTGGCCTCTCCCACTGCGGAGCACAGGCTCCGGACGCGCAGGCTCAGCGGCCATGGCTCACGGGCCCAGCTGCTCCGCGGCACGTGGGATCTTCCCGGACCGGGGCACGAACCCGTGTCCCCTGCATCGGCAGGCGGATTCTCAACCACTGCGCCACCAGGGAAGCCCTATATATCTTCTTTAGTGAGGTGTCTGTTCAGCTCTTTTGCCCAGTTTTAAATTGGGCTCTTATTGTTGAGGTTTCGGTGTTCTTTGAATATTTTGGATGCAAGTCTTTGAGCAGATATGCATTTTGCAAATATTTTCTCCCAGTTTGTGGCTCGTCTTTTCGTTCTCTAAACAGTGTCTTTCATAAAGAAGAATTTTTAAATTTTAATGAAGTCTAACTTGTCAATTTTTTCTGTCATGGATTGTGCTTTTGATGTTGTATCTAAAAAATTAACATCAAACCAGAGGTCACCTAGATTTCCTCCTATGTTACCTTCCAGAAATGTTATTGTTTTGAGTTATAAATTTAGGCCTGTGATCTGTTTCAAGTTAATTTTTGTGAAAGTGGTAAGTTCTGTGTCTAGATTATTAAAAAAATTTTTTTTTCTTTTGCATGGGGAAGTCCAGTTGTCCTAGTGACATTTGTTGAAAAGACTACCCTTTGTCTATTGAATACGTTTGCTCTTTTGTCAAAGATCCATTGAATGTATTTGTGAGAGTCTATTTCTGGGCTCTGTATTCTGTTCCATTGATCGATTTTTCTAGTCTTTTTCTGATACCCACAGTCTTGATTACTGCAGGCTTTTTTTTTTTTTCTTTATTTTTGGCTGCTTCGGGTCTTTGTTACTGTGCGCGGGCTTTCTCTAGTTGTGGTGAGCGGGGGATGCTCTTCGTTGCGGTGCGCGGGCTTCTCTTGTTGCGGAGCACGGGCTCTAGGTGCGCGGGCTTCAGTATTTGTGGCTCACGGGCTCTAGGGCGCAGGCTCAGCAGTTGTGGCACACGGGCTCTGCAGCATGTGGGATCTTCCCAGACCAGGGCTCAAACCCATGTCCCCTGCATGGGCAGGCAGATTCTTAACTACAGCACCACCAGGGAAGTCCCTACTGCAGCCTTACAGTAAGTTTGGATGTTGGGAACACTCAGGCCGTGACTTTTTTCTTCTTCTTCCAGTTTGGGTTGGCTCTTCTGGGACTTTCGTCTTTCCATACAAACTTTCGAATCAGTTTGTTCATATCCAAAATATAACTTGCCGGGATTTTGACTGAGATTGTGTCAAATCTATCAGGTTGGGAAAAACTGACATCTTCACAATAACAAGTCTTCCTATTCATGAACATGGACTATCTTTGCATTTATTTGTATCTTCTTTGATTTCTTTCATCAGAATCTTAGTTTTTCTCACATAAATTTTGTACATATTTTGTTAGAGTTATACCTAAGTATTGTTTCATTTTTTGTGCTAATATCAGTGATATTGTGTCCTTAATCTCAAATTCCAATTTTTTATTGCTGTTATATAGGAAAATGGTTGGCTTTTGTATGTTAACCTTGAATCCTGCAACCTTGCTATAATTGCTTATTAGTTTTAGGGTTTTTTTTTTTTTTTTGGTCAATTCTTTGGGACTTTCTACATAACCATGTCACCTGTGAACAAAACCAGTTTTGTTTCTTCCTTCCCATTGCAGTTATTTTTTTTTCCATTGCAATTATTTTTAAATGTCTATTAGACCACAAACTCTGAGGGCAAAGTTTTCATCTTATTGTCATCTCTTTTATGCTCAGATTTTTATTTTACCATAGATTATTATGGCACTAAATAATTTAGCTAGAAATGCTTCTAAGTTAATGCTATTTTGTCAAGTACTCTGTTACTCCATGGTTAGTACGGAAAACTTAGGCAAACTGTGCCTCAGTGTCTTTGCATGTTAAAGAAGATGTTGTATCTGTCTTTGATGTAAGGACCAAATAAGACTGCTCTATACATCAGGTTCTTAGGACAGTGCTTGGAACGTAGCCCTTAAGAAATACAGTTTTTCAGTTTTTGTATTAGGATAAAGCTATTACTTTTGTGCACTACCACACATAACCTTCAACAACCAGCAAACTTCAGCTCAGACGGACAAAGAGTAATAAATGCCAAAGAAAAAAGTTGTAACGCAAAGAAGGCAGGAGTCGAGAAGGGTTAGTGGGAGGAATGTTGCAGAGCCCGTGGGTGTGGTGGAAGTTTTAGGGCTGGCTGGGAAATGGGCGAACGGTAGGTTCTCGGGACTCTCGATGTGTCGGTGGGGATGGGGACTAAGTGACCGTGAGTGCGGAGGAACCGCAGTGAGGTGGCGGTACCCGGCCGGTCGGCAGGGAACTGTCTAGAGAGCGGAGCAGGTGGGCGGGAGCAGCGGAGCAGGCGCACGACTCGCCCCGCCCCCGCCCTGTTACCATGGGGAGCGGGTCACCTGACCGAGCGCAGAGACGGAAGGCGTGGGGGGAAGGTGCGGGCGGAAGGCGGGGACGCGCGGTGCGGGCGGGGGTTCGGGCGCGCACTGTCCTCCTCTCTGTGGGTCTCGGAAGTCTGAGCCAGTGACCGGCGGCAGCTGCAGCGCGTGGGTCCCCGCGGCCTCGGTGAGCAGCCCTGCGGGGAACGGGGGACGCTCACGCGGCGTCCCGGGCGCGGGCGTGGGGCCCCGGGCTGCTGGGCGGAGGGCGTCTCGGTGCCGCCTTCCCCTCCGTGGGCTCCGCTCCGCGTCCTTGCCGGCGCCGGGCCGGGCCCGGGGCGAAAGTTTGCGCGAGCGGCGTCCTCCGAGCTCCCACGACCCTGCGGGTTTCGGGGTCCTGTCCGGGTATGGAAGGCGAGCCTGGGGCCCGGCCGGGGGCGACGCCCGCCGCCCCCAGTCCCCGTCCGCCTCGGCCCTTTTTGTTCGTGTCGGGTGAGCTTCCCGGGGCCGGTGAGGGGGAGAGTCGCCGGCTGCGGGCCGTCCCGGTGCCGCGTCCCCGGGCTGGGCTGCGTCGCGTTCCTCGGCGGCCGCTTCGGAACGTCGGGTCGTGGACGGAGGAAGGAGGTGTTCGTTGCGCGGGCGAAGCCTTGCTTTTCGGGAGGGGGAGGGGGGGGAGGTGTTCGCGGGGCGCTGGCTTCTGGAGAAGTTGGAGGAAGGGGAGAAACGCCCCCAGCAGGGTGCGCTCAGCAGGAACCCTCCCTCGAAGGTCGCGATTCTCGGCTTTCGTTTCGGGATTCGCTTGTAATACGGGGCAGGCGGAGGCATGTAGATGTGGATGAAGTTTTCCCTTTTTACCAAAATGGATTCATTTAAGCAGGGAGTCTCCTAAGGTGCTAGTTTTTAACGGGAGGTTTCTAGGTTTATCTGGTCTGTGTATATATCTGTATAGCCGTTCACGGTTATTTTTAATATTATGTACCTCTCTTAGGAAGTATGTTTGGTTTACGAGAAACTCACAACATCCAGTTGTTTGAAAGAAGAAACAGTTGATTACAAAGGAAAGTTACAGGGGAACCCAGCTGCAGCCTGGTTAGCTTTATCGCCAGTATATACAAATGGTGAAATAAAATGTGTCCATTCTTTTAAGTTTTTCTCTTTTGAGGTTGAGGGCAAACGGTGAAAATGTGTTGTTTTTTTTTCATCTTCTCTGTTACCAACTTCGTTCTGCGAACTTCTGTTCTTCGAACGGTGTGTAAATATTATAGATCAGATAGTTTCTGTTGCAGGATAAAAATAAGGAATTGGAATGTCTTTTAATAGGTTCAGGAAAAAGTCATTCTATTATAATCCACATTTAACTTTGGCACTATTAATTTATAAGTTACGTTTGGGCGTTATAAGAAAGGATATGAAAATCGTGACTAAAAGAGGAAGCATTTACTAGTTGGCGGTTGCGTGTACTATTCAGTAAACAGTTCTTAAATTGAGCATGACTCAACTATTTTTTCTTTCCTGTTTCTGTCGGATTTAGATAGTAAGTGCCATAAGTTTCTAAAAAGAAAAATCCCCCCCCCCAAAAGAACAACAACTGTTACATCTAGTCAGTTATATTCACATTTATTCATTTCTTTCCAAGTGCTGTCAAGATTTTTTGCACATTTATTTAGTTTTTGAGGAGGTAAGCAGTTACAGGGCTCAACATTTAAGCAAAAAAAGGGTATACGGTGTAAAGTTTCCTTCCTTCAAGGTCGTCTAGCCAACCGTATTCTCTTCCTGTAGGGGCCAGCTGTTCGGCATTTCTTAGGTATCGTTCCAGGGATGTTTTATACCTGTACAAACATAGAAATATGTTTTCCTCCCTTCTGTTTTCTTTTTTTTATTATGGTAAAGTACAGGTAAATTTTACCCTCTTAACCATTGTTAAGTGTGCAGTTCAGAGATATTAAATACACTGACATCGGCGTGCAGCCATCACCACCGTCCGTCCCCTTGAGTCTTGTAACACGGGACGTCTCTGTGCGTTAAGCAGTAACGCCCCATTCTCTCCTTCCCCCAGCCCCTGGCAGCCATTGCTGTACTTTGTGTCTTCATGATTTTGATACTGCAAGTATCTCATGTAATTGGGATCGTAGTACATTGCAGAGTTTCCTTCCATTTTTAAGGCAGGATAAAGTTCCATTGTGTGTGCGTGTGCGGGCACATATGTGTATGTGTTGACGTTTTGTTTATCCATTCATCTGTCGATAGAAACTTGGGTTGCTTCCACGTTTGAGCTGTTGCGAATAATGCTGCTGTGAACGTAGGTATACAAATACCGCTTCATATCCAGATTTCGATTCTTTTGGGTGTATACTCAGAAATGGAATTGCTGGATCATACGGAATTCTATTTTTAATTATGGGGGGAACTGCCATACTGTGTTTTATAGCACCTGTACCATTTTCCATTCTCGCCAGCAGTGAATAAGGGTTCTAATTTCTCCACATCCTTGCCAACACTTGTTTTCTTTTATTTTGATAGTTGTCACTCTAGTGGGTGTGAGGTGGTATCTCATAGTTCTGATTTGCGTTTCCGTAATGATCAGTGATGTTGAGCATCCTTTCATGTGCTTATTGGCTGTTCCTCTATATTTTTTGGAGAAATGTCTGTTCATGTTCTTTGTCGATTTTTTTGTTTTGTTTTAGTTCTCTAAATATTCTGGATATTAATCCCTTATCAGATATGATTTGCAAATATTTTATCGCATTCAGTGGGTTGCCTTTTTACGCTATTGATAGTGTCCTTTGATGCACAAATTTTTTAAAATTTTCATTAAGTCCAATATGTATTTTTTCTTTTGTGACCTGTGCCTTTGGTGTCATATCGAAGAAACCCATTGCCAAATCCAATGTCAGGAATGTTTTGTCCTATGTTTTCTTCTAAGAGTTTTATTGTTTTAGGTCTTAACTTTAGATCCTGGATCCATTTTGAGTTAACTTTTGTATATATTGTGTTAGGTAAGGGTCTACCTTCATTCTTTTGCATGTGGATATCTAATTTTCCCAGTGCCATTTGTTGAAAAGACTGTCTTTTCCATTGAATGGTCTTGGCACCCTTGTCAGAAATCATTTGACCATGTATACGAGGGTTTATTTTAGGCTGTCTGTTCTATTCCATTGGTTTATGTTTGTCTTTATGCTAATACTATACCATTTTGATTAGTTTAAAAAAAATTTTTTTTTAAATTTTTGGCTGTGTTGGGTCTTTGTTGCTGCACGTGGGCTTTCTCTAGTTGCAGCGAGTGGGGGCTACTCTTCATTGCGGTGCGCGGGCTTCTCATTGTGGTGGCTTCTCGTTGCGGAGCACGGGCTCTGGGCATGTGAGCTTCAGTATTTACCATTTTGAATACTCTAGCTTTATAGTAAATTTTGAAATCAGGAAGTGTGAGTTCTCCAGTTTTGTTTCTGAGATTGTTTTCAGTTTCTTTCAGCAGTGTTTTGTAGCGTCATTGTACAAGTTTTTTACCTTCTTGATTAGATTCGTTAAGTAGTTTATTCTTTTTGATGCTATTGTAAATGGATTTGGTTTTGTGTTTTCCTTTTCAGATTGCTTGTTATTTATGTATAAAAGTGCAACTGATTTTTGTGCATTGACTGTATCCTGTTACGTTGCTGAATTTGTTTTTTAGTTTTAATGCTTTTTTGTGGAGTCTTTAAGGTTTTCTAAACCCTAAACATATAAGGTCATATCTGAAAACAGATAATTTTACTCCTTTTACAGTTTGGATGCCTTTCATTTCTTTTTCTTGCTCTGGCTAGAACTTCCAGGACTGTGTTGAAGAGTAGTGTTGAAAGTGGGCATGCTTGCCTTGTTCCTGACCTTAGTGGAAAAATATTCAGTCTTTCACCATTGAGTATGATGTTTGCTGTGGGTTTTGCGCATATGGCTTTTATTATGTGGAAGTTGTTTTCTTCTACTCCTATTCTGTTGTGTGTTTTTATCATAAAGCGGTGTTGAATTTTGTCAAATGCTTTTCCTACATCAATTCAGATGATCTTGGTTTTTTTCACTTCATTTTGTTGATATGTATTGCTTTGAACAATTTTTGTATGTTGAACCATCTTTGTATTCCAGAAATAAATCCCATTTGTTAAAAGGTGTCTAATCCTTTTAACATGCTGTTGAATTCTTTTTGCTAGTATTTTGTTGAAGATTGCATCAATGTTCATAAGGGGTGTTGGTCTATAGTTTTCTTTTTTTTGTCTTTGTCTGGCTTTGGTATCAGCTAATGCTGTCCTCAGAATGAAAGTGTCCCCTTTTCAATTGTTTTGCAAAATTTTGAGATGGATTGGTATTCTTCTTTAAATGTTCAGTAGAGTTCACCAATGAAGCTATCAGGTTCAGGGCTTTTCCTTGTTGAGAGATTTTTGATTACTGATTCAGTCTCTTTACTAGTTATGGGTCTATTTAGATTTTCTATTTCTTAGTTAGTCTTGATAGGTTTTGTGTTTCTAGGAATGTGTCCATTTCATCTAGTTTATCCAGTTTTTTAGTGTACAGTTGTTTATAGTGCTCTCTTGTAGAGAGACTTAATGTTTTATTTCTGTAGAAACTCTGATAGTATTCCCACTTTCATTTTAACATGTTGAGTTTTCTCTTTTTTTTTTTTTTTTGGTATGCAGGCCTCACACTGTTGTGGCCTCTCCCGTTGCAGAGCGCAGGCTCCGGAAGCACAGGCTCAGTGGCCATGGCTCACGGGCCCAGCTGCTCCGTGGCATGTGGGATCTTCCCAGACCGGGGCACGAACCCGTGTCCCCTGCATTGGCAGGCGGATTCTCAACCACTGCGCCACCAGGGAAGCCCGAGTTTTCTCTTTTTATTTCTTAGTCTATTTAGCTAAAGGTTTGTCAATTTTGTTGATCTTTTTAAAGAACTAAATTTAGTTTTCATTGATTTTTCTTTATTTTTTCTGTTCTGTATTTTATTTATCTCTGTTCTAATCTCTGTTACTTCCTTACTTCTGCTAGCTTTGGGTTTAGTTTGTGTTTCTTTTTCTGGTTCCTTAAGTTTCCCCTTCCTTTTAACACAAATTTGAGGATACTTTATATACTGCACTAAATAATGCTTTGTTTTTTCCAGTTAACGATAATATTTTGGACCTCATTCACTATTTTGTGTAGCTAGTACTTCTTCCTTTGTTTAAAGAATTTTGCTATTACAGTTAGTGCTTCAGTGAATAAAATTTTACATTTGTTGCTTTTTGTATGTAGGTATATTTATAGACTAAAACCTGAAGTGCTACTGCTGGGTTGGAGGGTATCTGCATTTACAATTTTCGTAGATATTGCACACTCACTCTTTGTGGAAATTATACTAGTTTACAGTTTTACCAGTAATGTATGAGTGTTTCTCAAAGCTTCATTATCAGAGAGTGTTGTCCAGCTTTGGATTTTTGCCAGTTCAGTAGGTGGGAAATGGAATCTTATGAGTAAAAAGAAGTTATACTTAGAGTAGACTTCATATGACCATATTTCTCAAATTGCTTATCATCATAGTCTCCTGGGATATTTATTAAAAGAATAATTCCTATGTCCTTCCATGAAATCTGTGTCAGCTTGGTAAGGTATTTTTAACTAGTGCCCAAATAATTCTGATCTGGTGGTGAGCCAAGTTTGAGAAACACTGCCATGAAGACTGTTTAGGACTTTATCAAAGTGTGTTGCTTGACACCATATATGAATCATCTGGAATGCTTATGAATCCACAGTATACTAGAAAACGTGATCATTACTATTTATCTGGGTCCAGTGGATATTTTTTATTTATTTTTTTATAATTTAGGTCATTTTATGAATAACTTGCAGAAGTGAAGATAAAGGCATAGGGAAACACGGTTTTACTAGAAACAGAATTTTAATAACAACTTGAACATAAGAGACCAAAAATTTTCTTCTAAGTTTTCCTAGTTTTGAAGGTATGTATAGCTGAAACGGGCAACATCTTTGAGTACAACTAATGGCTCATCAACTGTCATCCATACAGTTGGGAGATACCCTTTTTATAAATATTGTTCCAGATTTCAGTTACATCTCTAATATATCTTAGCTTATCATTACTTTTAATTTTTCTTCATGCACTTGGTTGTCAAAACACAGTACTGGTTTTAGATTTCATATCCATCTCTAAAAGGTTCTAACGTTACTGTTTGGTAATTTTCGTACTTGCATTGTCAAAATGCAGTATTTTTGCAAACTTTCATGGTTCATGATTTTACGGGGATGACCATCTAACTTACATTTGCAAAGAATTTTCATTTATACTTTTATAAGTACCAATTAGCATAGTCAGTGCAACAGATTTTTAAAATTTTTTCTATATTGCTGTTTTCATCTGGTCACCTTTGTTTAAATACCTGCCTTCATTTGGCTACTTACAAACCAAATCAAGTAAGTTTTGCTGTATAGATATAAAAGAGGAAAGAAGATGATAAATATCCTTTTAAACAGGATCTAGGGACTTGTTTCAAAATATTGCATGATAAAGTGCTTCCTTTGGAATAACTAACTGAAAAATCGCATTTTTTTTTTATTAAGTATAGGCACATTGTTTACTCATTGATCTTTAAGTTTGAGGAATTTCAATTAGGATATCTTCATCTGAAAACTCAGTCTGAGGTTTGCTTATGATCAATTCCAGCATTATCATAAAAGTCTAGAGTACACCTATTTGTTTCTTTGTATTCATCTCTGATTTGTCTAATAAATGTCTTCCTCCAGTTTATCCTCTATGCCATCATGGGTGAAAAATGAAAAATCCCACATTTTCTACTGTGTTCAAAGAATACAGTTTAGAAAAAAGGCTACAAAGATGGTGTCTCCAGACTTTATACATTTTTGGAAGAGGATGCAGTACTTTGGGCAACACATACTGAAGGATGACATGATGTATTCCTAGAATGAATAAGAATAATTCGACTTTTTGTTCCTATTGTCATTTTAGTTTTTTCTTTAGCATACTTGGGAATAATGGATGAATAATGATTAAGTAATTCCTAGATAAAGTACCAAAACTGTTTCAAGATATGGGAAAAATAAGTTCACTAAGATTCCGTAACGGATCTTAGATTTATAAAGGAGTCCAGTTGAACCCTTGTGATATTTGTAAGGTAGAGTGATTTTACTCTATTTAAAGACTTTTTTTTTTCCCAGTTCATACCTCCCTCCCTTTCTTTTGTCTAAGAAAGAATAAAAGTCATGAAATAGAACTTCTGAAAAAAGAAACTGAGAATTTTAAATCGTGTCCATTGGATGCTGATGGTATACAAAGGGTTAAAGGGCAGATTTCTGGACTCTACTCCAGACTTACTCTTTTAGTTTCTGGGGGCTAGAACTCAAGAATCTGTGTTATTAACAAGATTTCCAGGTTATCCTTATGGACTTAAAGACACGATGTTTTAGGACCTTAAGAAGGTCTTTACTACCATATGGAAGTACTTTAGGTTACTTCTCTGATAGAGCATTTCAATTATTTCCTGTGCTGTGAGGTGATATCTCACTGTGGTTTTGATGTGCATTTCCCTGATGATGTTGAACACCATTTCATGTATCTTTTGACCATCTGTATGTCTTCTTTGGGAAAATGTCTGTTCAGCTCCTCTACCCTTTTTTTAATTGGATTTTTTATTTTATTTTTTTCATTGTGGAGTTATGAGTTCTTTTTTTTAGCTTGGCTGTTAATCCTTATCAGATGCATGATTTGCATATATTTTCTACCATTTGGTAGGTTGCCTTTTTATTGTTTCTTTTGCTGTACAGAACCTTTTTAGTTTGATGTAGTACCACTTGTTTATTTTTCTTCTGTTGCCTTTGCTTTTGGTGTTAAATCCAAATAGTTATCACCAAGACTAATGTCAAATGGCTTATTGCCAACGTTTCCTTCTAGAAATTTTATGGTTTCAGGTCTTATGTTCAAGTTTTAATACATTTTGAGTTGATATTTGTGTATGGTGTAAGATAGGGGTCCGATTTCATTCTTTTCCATGTCGTTGTCCAGTTTTCCCATTTATTGAAGAGAATGTACTTTTCCCATTGTATATTTTTGACACCTTTGTCACAAATTAATTGACCATACATGAGTGGGTGTTTTGGGGCTCTTTATTCTCTTCTGTTGGTCTATGTGTGTGTTTTTATGCAGTATCATACTGTTTTGATTACTATAGCTCTGTAATATAGTACGAAGTGAAAGTGTGATGCTTCTAGCTTTGTTTTTTCCCTCAAGTTTGCTTTGACTATTTGGGTTTTCTATGATTGCATGCAAATTTTAGGGTCGTTTATTTTTTCTTTTAAAAATGCCATTGGAACTTTGACAGAGATTGCCTTAAATCTTTAGATTACTTTGGATAGTATGGGACATTTTAACAATATTAATTCCTCCAGTCCAAGAGCATGGAATATCTTTCCATTTATTTGTGTTGTCTTTCATCAATGTGCTATAGTTTCAGTGTACAGGTCTTTCACCTCCTTATTTAAATTTATTTCTCTGATGCAGTTGTAAATGGAATTGTTTTCTTAATTTCTGTTTCTGGTAGTTAATTGTTAGTGTATAGAAAGGCAGCAGATTTTTGTGTGTTGGTTTTGTATCTTCCAGCTTTACTGAATTTATTAGTTCTAACAGGTTTTTGGTGATTTTTTGCAGCTTTTCTACATATTAGTAACATTTCACCTGCAAATACTGACAGTTTTACTTACTCCTTTCCAATTTGGGTGCCTTTTATTTCTTTTTCTTGCCTAGTTGCTCTGGCTGGGACTTCCAAGAGTATGTTGAATAAAAGTGGCAAGGTGGGCATCCTTGTGACTACATTTTTACATCCCCCACCCCCGTTTATACTTTTGATGTCAGAGTTTACATCCTTTTATCTGTGTTTCCCTTAATAAATGGTTGTAGTTAGTTGTGGTTTTTTTTTTTAACTTTTGTCTTTTAACCTTTATTCTAGCTTTGTGATTAATCCACCACGTTTACAGCTTTAGGTTATTCTGATTTTTTTAAAAAATATTTTTACTTTTATCATTGGGATTTATACTTTATGTTTTCCTGTTACTAATTAGCACCTTTTTGTTTCAACTTAAATCTCTATAAAATTTCTTATAAGGCTGGTCTAGTAGTGATGAACTCTGTTAGCTTTTGCCTGTCTGAGAAACTCTTTACCTTGCCTTCAAATCTGAAGGACAACTTTTCTGAGTGGAGTATTTTTTTTTTAAGATTTAATTTATTTTTGGCTGCATTGGGTCTTCGTTGCAGTACGCGGGCTTCTTCTTGCGGTGGCTTCTCTTGTTGTGGAGTGTGGGCTCTAGGCGCGTGGGCTTCAGTAGTTGTGGCTCACGAGCTCTAGAGCTCAGGCTCACTAGTTGTGGTGTGCGGACTTAGTTGCTCCGTGGGATGTGGGACCTTCCCAGACCAGGGCTCAAACCCATGTTCCCTGCATTGGCAGGCGGATTCTTAACCGCTAGGCCACCGGGGAAGCTCCTGAGTGCAGTATTCTTGGCGGCAGTTTTTTTCTTTCAGTGCTTTGAGTTATATCATGCCACTCCCTTCTGGCCTGCAGTTTCTGCTGAAAAATCTGCTCATAGTCTCTTGGGGAGTTCTCTTGTAACTAACAAGTTGTTTTTCTCCTGTTACTTTTTAAGATTCTCTCCTCCTCTTGATATTTTAATTATAATACGTATTGGTGTGGGTATCTTCACCTCTTTTTTGGAACTCCCTGAACTTCCTGGATCTGGATGTCTGTTTCCTTCCCCAAATTAGGGAAATTTTCAGCTATTGTTTCTTCTTTCTTATGTGAAGGGAAGTTTCCTCACGAAAGTTTTCTGCCTCTCTCTCCTTTGCTTCAGAGAACCTTACGATGCAAATGTTGGTTAGCGCGTGTTGTCTCGGAAGAGTCTTCGTAAGCTATCTTCATTCCTTTTTCTGTTTGCGGCTCTGATCAGATGAGTTACGCTGCCCTGTCTTCTGGCTTGTCTCTTCCTTTCTTCAGATTCATTTCTTCCTTTATCCTGCTTTGTCTAGTCTGCTGTTGAATTCCTCTATTGTGTTTTTTAGTTAAGTTATTGGATTTTTTAGCCTTATGGTTTCTACTTGGTGCCTTCTTATATTTTCTGTATCTTCTGAAATTCTTACTTTGTTCATCCATTGTTCTTCTGAGCTTGGTGAGCATCTTTACGACTGTAATTTAAAACGCTTTGTCAGGTGAATCACTTTCATTACGGTCTTTTTTACTGAGCTTTTATCTTGGTCTTTGGTTTGGATCATATTCTTCTGTTTCTTCATTTTCCTTGACTCTCTGTGTTTAGATAAACGGCCGTCTCTCCTGGTCTTAAACGACGGGCCTCGTATAGGTGAGCCTTCTCGTCGGACCCCGCGCCAGCTGCTGGTTGTGTCTCATAACCTTTCGCCTTTCCGAGCAGCCTGCTTTATTATTGCTTTTGGCTCCCAGTAGTTGAGGGTGTGTCAAGGTCTGTCGCTGGGCCAAAGGGGAGGATCGCGGTCAGCACCTCGATTCAGGCCGTTGGGAAGCCACACTCTCAGGCAGCAGTTTTAAAAGTATGCGAATTCACCTGTTTCAGGGGACGATTGGGAAATAGGCATTTCTGTCTGCTCCCTCTGCACTGAGCCCTGGTAGGACTGCCAGTAACTGTGGCTTTGTTTGCTACAGTCCTGTTGAACTGGCGAATCCAAGCCCCGCTGGCCACCAGGGCCAGGCTAGCCGGGGGCGTCCCCTGTGGGCGGCAGACGTGTTCACTGGCACTAGGTCCTTCCTCAGAGACGCCGGCTGCCTCGGATGGGCCGGAGGGAGAGTGCACAGATGGTATCTGCTGGCCCTCGCGGTTTCTGGAGAGCATTACAGCCCCCGGGTGTGAGTTTAATTACAAGCCTGCTTGCTCTTCAGGCCCCAGCTTTGAAGATAAGGTAACCAGCCTCTTTTATAGGGAGTCTGGGGTGCGTTTCAGTCTGCTGTCTTTACACTGTGCCCCGGAGGAGAACCTGTTAAGAACTGTTTTCTCGGTCGGCCAGCTGGTGGGGCACCAGCTTGTGTGGGTTCCACAGTTAGGTCATCACTGGGCCGCACCCTTGGGCCGCCAGAGCCAGACGGTGGCACCGTTGTCCTCTCCACGGCTGCAGCGCAATGTAGGCTTGGTGGTGGTGGTGGAGGGGACTCGGGTAGGGTCTTCCTCACGCCTGAATCTGCCTTCGGGGGGAGCGTGTCATGCAGGTCCAGCCCCTTCCATGCAGCCATCAGTGGGAGCGCTCGCTGTAGTCCTGTGGGACCTGTGAACGTACGTCCTGCTGGCAGCCAGAGCCAGGTGATCAAGGGGTTGTCCCCTGGGCGGCAGCCACAAAAACCAGAGCACCAGATGTGTTGCACCCTATTTTTTTTTTTTTTTTTTAAGATCAGTGTTTCTGCAGTCCTGAATTTTCATCATCCCAAGATTTTTTAAAAACAACTTAGACTAAACAAGCTGACAAACGTTATTTTAACTTGAACGATCACACCATTTTTAAAAGGGGAGGCCAGTCGTAGTGGGTGGTTTGGGAGAAGGAATGAGTCAGTCGCTCAGAAAATGAGGAGTGCTGCCATTTAGGTGACATTAACTGGACGGCTTTACTGGTGTGTTTTCTGCTTTGTTAATCAGCATTGCTGCTAGGAAGCAAATTAACTAGGTGTTCCAAAATATCACACACAGTATCTGAATTTCAGAGTTCTTTGGTCTGTGCACGTATTTAAGGACTAAGGAAGTTACCCTAACATTACCCTGAGGAGGTAGGGGGTCAGATGGAAAACTTGATACTGAGACCCTGAAACTGTTCTAAGCACTGAGAAATCTCTTAGTAGTAATTGATTTGGGGGGTTATTTTCTAAAGGCCTGCACCATGGCGTGCAGAGGCGTTTAGTGAGGCATGAGCTGTGAGGAGGTTGCCGGAAGCATAGAGCGGCCAAGCCTGGGTTTTAGAGGTCAGTGAAGAGCACCAGCTCTTTCCAGGAATTAGACCAATGAAACAACGTTGTTACTTTGTCAGGAATGTTGTGAGCAGACTGTTAGAGTAGACGGCAGAGGTTGTGCCTACCCATCTCAGGAGCAGCGAGAGCTCTAAGCTCTCCCTTCTCACTGACTGCTCCATCCGCTGAAGGGAAGGCCTGCAAAAAGCATTTTGTCTTTAGTTGGTACGGTCATAGTGTTTGATAGAGTTTTAAGTGAGAGTAAAATGGGAATTCTCATGCTGATGTAATGGAATTATTTTCAGAGTTCTCTTAAATCTCATTATCCATCATTCTGAAATTCCAAACATAATTGAAAGGATTTTGAGAGTAGCTTTGTGGTTCTTCAAAAAGGGCTAAGTATTTTTTTTAAAAAAATATTTATTTATTTATTTGGTTGCACTGGGTCTTAGTTGTGGCAGGCAGGCTCCCCAGTTGCGGCTCATGGGCTCCTTAGCTGTGGCACACGGTCTTCCCAGTTGTGGCATGTGAACTCTTAGTTGCGGCAGGCATGTGGGATCTAGTTGCCAGACCAGGGATTGAACCCGGGCCCCCTGCATTTGGAGCGTGGAGTCTTATCCCCTGCGCCACCAGGGAAGGCCCCAGGGCTAAGTATTTTTGACACTGAGCTTTAGGTCAAAGGTTTAAATATACCATACAAGTGAGTTAATGGAGTCCTTCAAGAAAAATAATATAAAAATTAATTATTTTCCTGGAACGCTTTTAACTGTGTTGTTCAAAGTAGTAGATTTGTTGGGAGTTCCCTGGTGGCTTAGTGGTTAGGATTCCAGGCTTTTATGGCCCTGGCCGGGATTTAATCCCTGTGTTGGGAACTGAGATCCCATAAGTTGCTCAACATGGTAAAAGCAAAACAAAACAAAGCAAAAAACCCCAAAAAACAAACAGAAAAACCCAAACCCAACAAAGTAGTAGACTTGCAAGGTGAGACAATTAGAACTTTCCAATAAAAGTTTTAACCATATCTTGTTTACTGCAATTTTGATAGTATTGGCTAAAATATTTAATAAACATTTGTTTCCTGTCAGGATAAGGTATTGTGTTAGATAAATAAAAAAGTTAAGTGTGGACCTTGATCTCAAGTAGCAGAGTTAAACTAGCTGTGATGAAAGGCAGAGTGAAACTGCTAAACTGAGAGAAACAGATAATGTCAAATAATGTCAGACTGAAGTCGTCAAAGGTGACCTCACATCAAAGGTGACCTCACTTGACCTAGTCAAGTCACCTTGACTAGGATTTTGATAGAAAAGTCCTGGGAGAATATTCCAGGAAGAAGACAAAGCTTTTATAAAGATGTGGAGACACAGAAACACTTGACCTGGGTAGGAGATGGCAAATCATTTGTGGCTGGAACCTTGTAATGTTTGGAAAGAAACTGGATGAAATGAGACCAAGAAATAGTTTGAAGTAAAAACATTGAGGAATCCTTTGTATTTTAGAAGAATGGTGAGATTTAATCAAGGTCAACATACTTAAAATGAACAAACTAAATTTTTTAAAAAGTATAGTTGGGGTGATGTTTGTTATTTTTTAAAAACTTCTGCAAAGCCCATTTCTTTTCTTGGCCTGAGTGTGTGGGTATGAGTGACCTCAGAGTTGTTGAGACAACTTCAGTTAATATTAGTTTGAAGAAAAGCTTCTATGGGGAAAAAAATTGAGAAAACTGCTCCGTGAGTTTTGGAATGAGCCAGTCATCCATTTTTCATGAGGAAAAATGGGCTCTTTTATGTGCCCAGTGGCAGAACCAAAAACAGAAATAACACCTGGATTCCTGGTCAGCATTCGTTACCGTGAATTTAAAATGATTGTGTTTATGATGTCGATAAAATGGTTGAAAGTTTAAATAAAATGTGTTTAAGGAGAAAGCTTCTAGGGAAGTGATCTTTTGAGACACAAAAGGTACTTCATTTTGTTTCCCCGGATTAATAGAGTTAAGCCGTGTTTGATTGTGCTTTCTCAAGAATTTTCATTTTATTCACAAACCTCACCCCGTTTTCCTCTTCAAAACTGTGTCAGGCCACTGCTCTTCAGCATTTTATTGGAGGTTCTACCCCAGGGCAATTAGGCAAGAAAAAGAAATAACATGGGCGGAGGATTTAAATAGACATTTCTCCAAAGAAGATACACGACTAGCTACTAGGCACATGAAAGGTGCTCAACATTACTAGTCATTTTAGGGAAACACAGATCAAAACTACAACTATGGTTTTCCCTGGTGGCGCCGTGGTTGAGAGTCCGCCTGCCGATGCGGGGGACGCGGGTTCGTGCCCCGGTCCGGGAGGATCCCACGTGCCGCGGAGCGGCTGGGCCCGTGAGCCGTGGCCGCTGCGCCTGCGCGTCCGGAGCCTGTGCTCCGCAACGGGAGAGGCCACGACAGTGAGAGGCCTGCGTACCGCAAAAAACCCCCAAAAAACTACAATGAGATGCTGCTTCATATGCACTAGGATTGCTGTAATTAAAAAAACAGACGATCACGAGTATGTACTACGCCGTTTTATGTCAGGGCCTTGAGCCTTCACAGATTTTAGTGTATGCGGGGGTGGGGAGCAGAGCTCTTAGAACCAGTGCCCTGCAGATGCCGAGGGACAGCCACACTGGCCGAGAGAGAGAGAAGCTGGAACCCTCTCATGCGCTGGTGGGAATGTACAGTGGTGCAGTCACTTCAGAAGCCAGTTCACTTCCTCAAAAAGTTAAAGTGTGCGCCCACGTAACCTGGCAGTTTTACTCGTAGCCGTATATACCAAGACAGTTAAGCACGACATGTTCACACACAAATTGAGATATAAATGCTCGTTGGCATTAGTAGCAGCATTGTTCGTAAGTCAGAAAGTGTAAAGCCACCCAAAACGTCATCGACTGATACCCAGAAGTGCCATGTCCGTACAGCCATTAAAAAGGAGTGAGGTACTGGTACCTGCTACAGCATGAATGAACTTTGCAAGCATTACACTAAGTGAAAGAAACTATAGACACAAAAGGCCACATGTCCTGTGATTCCAAGTTAAAAGTCCAGAACAGGCAAATCGAGAGGCAGAAAGTAGATTAATACTTGCTGGGAGCTGGCGGGATGGGAGAATGGGTGGGCATGGGGTTTCTTTCTGGGGTGATGGAAATGTTATAATGTTAGACGATAGGGATGGTTGCACAACTCAGAATGTACTAAAAACTGTCAAATTGTATACTTTAAAAGAGTGAATTTTGTGGTATGTGAAGTGTATCAATTTATAAAAGAACTGTCATGTAGTATCCAAGTAGGAGACAGAAACCACATAGTAATTTGAACAGTGAAAGTTTAGTGTACAGAATTTTTAACGATACCATGATTGAAAACACAGGGATTGGCCAGTCAGAAGTAAAGAGAACTTTAAAGAATACAGGAGGAGCACATTTAGTAAGTGTCTGCTCACGCCAGGGCTGAGATAGAGTGCCCCAGGATGAGCCGTCCTCTTCCTGTATCGGGATCCAGGCTTTGTTGGAGCGAGTGCAGCCGTCACTCAGCGGACGGTGAAGTTGCTGAGATACCAGACTTACTGAATGAGTCTCCCTTTTGGGTGCTGCACCTTGGAACTCGCCGCAAGCCACGGGGAGGGGTGCTAGGGAAAGCTACTCAAGGGATGCCTTGCTGGTGACACCGTGCTGGGAACGTGCTCGACAGAGTATTGGGGGCGGTTGGCTGCTGTGCCCTGCGGGAGCTGGGTGCTTACGCTGCTCCAAGCTGGCGCCGTACGCGGGAACTTGGAAAAGAAAATACCCTTTCTCCTGCGGTGTGCCTCCAGCTTCCTCTGCTGGCAGAGCTCAGCACCTTGCCACCTGGCAGAAGGGCAGATAATTAGAGGGCCCATCTCCATTTCCACAGAGCAGCCAGTTATGGGTGGATTTTGATTGGGAGGTAATAAATTGGTATGTCAAACCCTGTACCAGTTTAGAATATATTGTTTTGTTGTTCATCTCAAAACAGCTAAACAAAATTTTGGAGTGTATATCCCTGTAATTCTTTTAGAGAATTTTGTTTTAAAATTACTAGAAAAAGCAATTCATGGTCACTAAAAATCATTGAACGATATAGGAATGTTTAAAATATAAAAATGTCCCTCTTATCCCCCAGTCCCTTACTGTCTATCTCATTCATTTCTCTTAAAGATAGAACTACTGTTAACAGTTGGTCTATATTATTTTTTACATATACATATTTATGTAATATGTGTATATATATTCCTAATAATAGAGGTTTTATATGTAGATAACGCATGTGAGCTGTTGTAGATTTTTGTTAGAAGAATGTAATAATACTTGCTCAGTTGCCAAGCCCTTGTGTAAGCTAGGTGAGTCACATAATCGTTCTCTTTGACTTTCTAAACTTCAGAAATGAAGGGGCTTTTTACTAAGGGAAGTTTAAGATCTGTAATGGATGTAGTTTGATCACAGAAGGGACGGAGAGGTAGTTTGGCAACCGTTCATCAGCCAGCAGTTTTTAGTATAGCTACACGCTCATATTTTTCCACGTGTTTTGCAAATTAAATGTCTCTTGTGTTAAACGTTTATACACATTTATGCGTATGTTGCTGGCTGCATGTACTGTTTAAATTTCAATAAAATCTGAATCATAGAATTTTTTTTTTTCTTTAGGAAAATCCTGCAAAAATGTCTCTGTACCCATCTCTTGAAGACCTGAAGGTGGACAAGGTGATTCAGGTATGTTTAAGTCCTTTAATTTAAGTACGTTTTTTTTTTCCATGTACTCTGCCATACTTTCTGGTTATAGGTGAAGTGAAGCAAGAAACTTAAATAGTGGATGTATTTGTCTGTTTTTACACTTTATAAACTTTTCAATTTTTTCTAAAGTTTTTCTAACTAAAAAGTTAGAAAAGCTAGAGATTCTTCATTTCACTGTGGATTAATGGGTACAGGTTATTTCTTTGAAATGGGACTTAAACTCTTCAAAGATAGCTTGGTTTTATAACTAAGGTTGAAATTAAATACATTTTTAATTCGGTAAAATATACTCCAACTTCTTCTTGTTTAAAATTCGTACGTTCTTTTGGGTTTTCAGGTATGACCAGTCTTTAACATAATTGTCTTCTCTGAAGTTAAAAATCATAGAAATAGGGAGGTACATGCTGCTTTAGGAAGAGTAGTAGTGTAAATGCACAATGAAAGTGTAGTGATTTGTTTCTTTTTAAATGTAAGCAGCAGTTTACTTGTTCCTGCTCTAAGTGGCTGTATTAGTACAGTTTTTCTAATTTCATTAAGTCAGAAATTTTTGTATTCCTTTAGGTAAGTATTAGTTTTGAAGATAGATGCTTCTGCTTAAGAAGAAAGTTTGCGATTGGGATCAATTCTTGCTGTTTTGCAAATTTTATTTTTCTTTTTAACTAGAGATAATTGTGTTTAATGAACCCATCGTGTTTCCAGTTTACTTTCAACTTGTTCTCTCAAAGTCAGAATTTTTTCAGCTGTTATTTGTTCTTCTAATTTGACAAGATAAATTGAACTCCCTGTTACACTTCTTTATTCCTAAAATCTTTTTGATATGATAAATATGATGAAATTCTTTCATTTTGAGTTGTTTAGTACTTGGAAGCTTCTTCCCCTAAAGATCATTTTACTTGAGGTCTTGACCTCAGTTTACTCTAAATGAGATTTACTTCTTAACAATTATTTAATGAACATAAAATGTTTATTAGAAACTTGTGAGAATACAAGAATACAAGTGTTTTTTAGGCAAAATGTTGGCCCTTTTATGGAGGAAAAAACAACCCAGCAAAAATAGTAACAAATGTGTAGCTGAAATTGTTAGGCCCTGTAGCAGTGATTGGATAAAAATGGGGGGAGGTCATAAGCACTTGTTTTCCATCGTCACCCCGGATGGATGTTGATGGGTGGCTTCTAAAATCCCTGACATCTGTTCAGCTGCAAAGGCTTCGATGCCGGGGACCATGTGAAGTGGACTGTTCGGTCATCTGAAGTCTCTGCTTTTTTCTTTGGTATTTTGTCATTGTTTTTCTCATGGTTTTTATTTCCACAAAGTTCATCTGAACGGGCACTTTCTTTTTAAAAAGCTTTTATTTGAAATATTTACCCTTCAAGAATAACAGTTAAGCCTAAATTAATGTGATATCAGAGCTCTAAGTGACAGGATTTGCACATGGGTCTGAGAAAATGACTAATTTCCTTTTCGTCCTTTTTTGTTAGTTTTTATGGAATTGAACTTTAACCATAGTAGACTTTGAGCAGAGGTTTTTTATTTTGAAAGCAGCAGAAAGAGAAGGAAATATTTGATACTGGCAAATGTTGGATTGGAAAATAAAGAGGGCTGCATTCTACATCAGGCTGACCTCTTTAAGGAGAAGCAAATTATATGGGTATTTCCATTAGAAGACTTTTTATGTCCTGAGCAGAAAGCTAGCTGCCTGGAGATGTAACAGCAAGTAAGGAGGGGGACACATGGTTGTTCAATTCTCACTGGATTTAAAAAGATTCCTAACCCAGCCACCGCAGTCTGGGGCTGCTTTTGTTTTATTTTTTTCCTTCATTTTCTATGGTAGGTGATACTTGGGTTTTTGGTTTTGAGATGCCTCTGTAAAGGTGGTATTCGCTTTCTCATCTTTTGGCCTTTCATACCACGGCAACAGTAAATTGCAGCGGTGAGCTGGCAGTTCATATTTTGTAGACTGTTTTACAATAACCATCAGGCTTGTGGCTTTCAGTGTCATGCAGTCCCTGAACCTCCGTGTCCACTGTAAGTCTTGGACAGGGGCCTGTGGTTGCCACGCCTGTGCAAAACAAGCTGCTAAGAAACCGTGATTTCATCACTTTCCCGTCACAGCGAGCAGAGGCTGACACTGGCGGCTCCACGAGCTTTCTGTAGTGTCAGTAACAACACGCTGTGACATAACTGCGCGCTCCGTGGGACCCCCCCCCGCCTCCAGACGCCACCCCCCCACCCTTTTTAAAAATAGTTTGAGATTTCAAGTATGTGTGAGATGATGTGCTACGTTTAACGGCTTATAGTCCTTAAGCCCTTACTGCACCATCTTTCTTTGGTTTTTAGTACAGAATATATAGTAACTATATCACTTCGTTTGCAGAGAGCTCTTTATATATGTTCTCACTTCAGTCTTCCTTGGATGAGAACAATAGCAGTGAATGAAAGAACGAAAATAATAGACCAGTGTAAAAAAGGACCAACTTTTTTAAATTAGTGAATTCTATTTTTTCAGAGCAGTTTGTAGGTTCACAGCAAAATTGAATGAAAGGTGGTTTCCGTGCCAGTGACCCCTCCCTATGCACCTCCCCCGGACTCCACCCGCACACAGTGCCTGCCTCCCCGCCGCCAGCATCCCCGCCGCCAGCATCCCCGCCGGAACGGTGTGTTGGTGTGTTGACACGGGATTGCTGCCCCAGGTCCCGAGTTAACTTGACGTCCACTCTTGAGGTTGTTCATTCTGTCGGGTTGGACCGACATGTGGTGGCATATGTGGCCGCTTGTCGTGCGCCACGCAGGGTATGCTCACCGCCCCCGCAGTCCTCTGTGCTCTGTCCGTCCCCCCTCCTTTTCCAGAATGTCCTGTAGTTGGAGTCATACAGTATGGAGCCTTTTCAGGTTGCTGTCTTTTGCTTAGTGATGTGCATTTAAGATTCCACCAGTGGTGGCTTTTCATGGCAAGCTCATTTCTTTTTAGCGCTGACAGTATGTTTTTTCTTAGAGACTAGCCAAGAAGCAGTCCACTGGCCACTAGTTCCTTTTAGCTGATAGTTGGTGAAAGAATTTTCCTAATTCAGCATACTTTGAGTCTGGATATATTTAAAATTATAAAGATTTTCATGCTGCATTTTATTTCAATTTAGATTGTGACAAATTATGAAACAGTAAATATTAAAGAATGACTCAGTAACAGGCATATCAGAACATTTACAGTCCAGAGAGTGAAGTACCTTCAGTGGTTTTGTAGACTTTCCTTATTTAATTAATTAAGCTTCCGTCTCTCCAAGCATCTTTGGGACGACTCTTATCATTAATTTCAGTGCTAGGTTGATACGTAGGTATAAACTTCATTGCTTAATCGACAGGTTTCTGACTAAGTAAAAAATGATATTAGAGATGGATCTTACAACTTACTGCCAACCAGTGACCTGTGTCTGTTTTAGAAAGTCAGAGGTATCTGTCAAGGAAAAAGGAGTTCCTTCAGTGGAATACTTAAAACGACACAGGCTGCAAAGGCGGCCCTGGGAGGAGATCGTGGCGAGCTTGCGCTTGAGCCGTACCGATAAGTGTGTGCGCTGTCAAAGTTTCCGCAAGCTTGACGGTTATGAGTTACATGACTTCACCGTCAGTCTATGTCAGTGGTACAGTATGTGCTTTGCATACTTTGTAGTATTTATGTATTTAGGATAACATAACCCCTTCTCATACTTGCTAAAATGTAGATAGAGATTATTTCAGTGGGATATGCTAAAATAAATATAAGTAACTTAATAAATATTTAAATTTTTAGGTGTTTTTCTGATATATGAGGTTTTATATAAATACAGTTAAGCTTTTTTCATATGTAAATAAGATACTTAGACTACATAGCAAAAGAATAATGAAAATGTAATGTGTGTAACCTTCATTTTATAATGCATTTTGAAAATATTAATTTGCAGTAGCACTGTGAAATATTGATTATATTATACGTAGAATGGTGCTAAGTCAAGTTTTATACGATAGTGTGAAATATAACATGAAATACATTTTTGATTTGTGGGTTTCTTTTGAAAAATATATTGCTGAAAGTGTTTGAAATTAAAATTTCTTGAATAAAACTAAAGTGTTGTAGTTTCTTTTTGGAATTACTGGATTTAATTTATAAATTATATAAGAAGTTGAAGTGATAAATTATATAAGAAGTTGAAGTGTCTGTACAGCGTTGGTGTTAGAATTTTCTTCTTTTCTGTTTCAGGCTCAAGCTGCCTTTTCTGCAAACCCCGCCGCCAACCCAGCAGTTGTGTCTGACGCTTCTGCTCCCATCTCCCAAGATGGAAGTAGGTTACACGTTGGGTTCCTTCTTGAACAGAGATACTTGTTAAGCCTCCTTTTGCTGAAATAGGGAATCCAGGATTTTTCCTTTTTTCTTTTTCTTTTTTTTTTTTTTTTTTTAACATATACGGCATGAAATGGTGGTTAAAGCTCTAATAGTAAGAAGAAAAAAAATGTTCATTTCAAAAAATAACCCTTTAATCAAGAAAGTGAACTGTGAATATGAAGGTGTGTTTTATGACTTAATGAAAATTAAGTTAAATGGAACTCGCTGGCTGAACTGTCCTCTGTCTTTGCAGGGCTCGGGGGTTGGTAGAGTTGAAATTTCCAACCACCTCCTTTTGAGGGAACTTCCCAAATCCTGGAATCTCTCCCTGGGTTCCATATGCTTCTTCCTGGTCCCTTTTCCTTCTAAGTTCATAGGGATTCAGGACAGAACCCTTAAATAACATGACTTAAGATACAAAAGGAGTGTTAAATGGGTTTTTATGGCCTGTTATCTTACAATATTGTGTCTTTTAGAAGATTCATTTTAAGTCACAGAGCATGTCAAAAAGAGCTTTTGGAAATAGTACCTGACTTTACTACTCAGTTAAATACTGTTAGGATTGAAATGTACTGTTTCCAAGATTTCATTGGTATGTGGTTAACATTCTTAAAATGATAGGACACTAAATAAATTTACAAGCTTTCAGTTTGTTTTTTTGTAGTTCAGAAGAATCATTTCTTAGCTGAGTTTACTGAATGAATTTAAAAAGTAGCTGACTGGACAGTGTACATCTTGGTCAGTTGTTCTTAAGTGGAGAATCAGTGGTATGTTTACAAAATTCCTAATCAAATAGGTTTAAGAAAAAGGAAAGGCAAGGTAATTTGGAAAAATGATTTCTACTCTTGAGTATTGTGAAATCTGAGGTTTCAGTTCAAATGTCTTATTTTACTTTAATCTTTAACTTTTTTATATTTTCAATTTCTAATTGTCATTACAGAGAGAGTGGGATTTTCCAAATTGCTAATTTAAATCCATCTTAGATTTCATAAGTTAAATGTAACTTTTTTAACACCAGTAAAAGTCCATAATAACAACAGTTTTTGAATATTCTACCAATGTTTTTTCTTTATTCATTTATTTGTTTATATTAGATCTCTATCCTAAACTGTATCCAGAGCTCTCTCAGTACATGGGCCTGAGTTTAAATGAAGAAGAAATATGTGCAAATATGGCCATGGTCCCTGGAGCACCAAGTCAGGGGGTATGTATAGTGTGATTTTGAATTATATTAAATCATACTTTACACATAGATACAAGCTAACTCGTTTTTGTGGCTAACTCACGCATTTGTAACTTTAGCATTGACCTCTTCTCGGGAATTTTAGATTGCCTTCTGGATGTCACTTTTTACGTAATCTACTTATGTGCTATGACCACTTTTCTAATTTATTAGGAGTTAAAGATTCAGATGCCTCTGACTGGTCCATTCTCCTTCATCTTCTGCATTTAGTCAGTTAAAGACCTAGTGATTCTGTTTCTACTGTGTTTCTTCTATTCATGTAATCCATTCCAGTCCTGGTATAACCCTATTCAGGGTTTCTGTACTTGTAACCTAGATTATTATAGTAGTCTCTGACTTTTCCTCTCGTAACTTCTTATATCAAACAGTACTAGGCTGCTGCTAGACTCACCATTCTGAAATACAGGTCTGTCATACCTTCTTTTTGCTCATAATCGTCTAACATTAAGTCTAAAGTTCCTTGTAATTAGACACCAAATTCTCGGCTTAAATATAGTGTATCTCAGTCTTTTGTTAAGATTATTGCGATAAGACCATAGTACTTTATAGCACTTGTCATAATTACAGGTAAATGCTTACCTTCATGAAGACGGGGTCCATGTCTGTGTTGTTGCTATGACCCCAGTGCTTAACACAGTACCTGGCTTTTATTTATTCACCAAATATTTATTAAAAACTTACTTGCATCAGTCAGGACAGCTGGGACAATAGAAACCACACTAGATTTTTCAACAGAGATAACTTAAGAAATCAGACAGACAGGTTGAAGAATTTAGAAAAGCAAAAGTGGAACACAGATGTAATTGCAGAAAGTAGCTGCTTCTCCTAGGTAGGACTGGGGCGCTACACAGGGTAGAGGTTGGAATTAGCAGAGCTGACAAGCACGGTGGAAGAGCCCTGTGGCCTGCGCCTCGGAGGGGGGTCCCTGGCTGTGGGTACTGGTGCTTCTGAGGGGTTGTACCAGGGAGGCTGGCCCCGGGGGTGTCAGTGAAATCTGGAGAATGGAATCAACTGCTGTCGACAGCGTTAAGGGCTGGACCCAGGCAGTGCCGCCAGGAGCAGGGGGCAGGCAGGAGGAACGAGACACTTGCCCTCTTCCGCGTGGGCTGAGTGCTGACCAGAAACACCTGACAGAGGAGTGTGTCATTTGCACGGTCAGGCCCCAGCCTCACCAGCTAGGGTGGGTTTGGAGCTGACAGTAGCTTATACCTGGTGCTGCCTTCTCCTCTGACCATTCAGTATATTCACACACTTTCTTATAGTTTCCCCTTCAAAGATGCAGTTCTTCCTAAGATTGAGGTTTAGCAAATATTTTCTATTAAGGGAACCACGGTAAGTGTTTTGGGCTTTGCTAGCCACATATGTCAGTACAGACAGAGAACTCGAAGGCCTTCAGGCAGACGTGAACTTGGCAGACCTGAGAGACAAGGCCTAGGTGATGGGCAGACAAGGCAGAACATGGTAGCAGATGGCGTTGGAGGGGCTGGCATTGGAGGGGCTGGCATGGAGGGGGTTGGCGTCGGAAGGGTAGTCAGGGCCAGGTGGTCTGCAGCCTCGTAGACCGTGGTAAGGGATTGGGCTCTGAGTTGTGGGACTGACATAATCTGATTTATGTTGAAAAGGTTTCTGTGCTTGCTGTGTGGCGAATGAATAGAGGGCAAGATGGAAGCAGGGAGACTGTCTGGAACGTTATTGTAGCTGCCCTTGGCAGGAGCGGGCAGAGGTCACGGAGTGTTGATCACGCGGTCTTAGTAAGAACACTAGGCAAGTGCTTAACAAAACTTGCTGGAAAGAATGAAGGTTTCTTTTCCAAAAGTAAAGCCACTCCAGAGCTGCTCCGTTTTTTGTCCTATATTCCAGCTAAACTAAATAATTCATTTGCTTTTTTCTTTTTCTATCCTATTACCTAATTTTCCTGTGCTCTTATAGCTGTAATCATTGACTTTTTGTAATTCTTCAGAAGTTATATTTTCTGGTATTGTGTTCTGATTTGTAGCATAGCTCTGTGTGTTACTCCGATAGACCATCAACTTTAGAATATGGTATCATCATTGCCGTGAATTCTGAAGGAAAACATTTGCAGCCCGTGGATTGTGTGTAACTGAGGTTCCTCTTTCCCCATCACTGCTGCTCTGAGCATCACAGGTGTTAGGTCGATCAGAGCTTTTTAGGACAGACTCCAATTAAGAAGCCTTGGTAATAAATAAGCTCTTCCCTCACTGTCTCTGGTAGAGGAAAGGGTCCACTTAAAACAATAAACCGATTTTGGTCAAGAAAACTGGAAAAAAAGGGAGGAACTTGAAACAGTGGTACCTGACAGAGTCCCTAGTACAGCTGTTCTAGGGCTGTCGTACAGCTGCTTAGTCCACAGGCGTTTATCACGGGGGATAAGAAACACCACGTGACGGTCTTGTGTGTGTCAGCGCTCGTATAATGTGCACAGTGGAGCTGTGAGGTAAGTTTTCCCCTTGTATAGAAACTCTGAAAGCGGAAGTAGATTGTTGAAAATCAGGCCATATAAAAGAACCCTCTGGAAAATGCTGAGTGAATTTCAAAAGTGTGATGCGGCCTTTCTGTTTTTTTTTTGTACGTGGGCCTCTCACTGTTGTGGCTCCGGATGCGCAGGCTTAGTGGTCAATCCGCTCCGCGGCATGTGGGATCCTCCCGGACTGGGACACGAACCCGCGTCCCCTGCATCGGCAGGCGGACTCTCAACCACTGCGCCACCAGGAAAGCCCAAAAGTGTGATGCGGCCTTTATAGCGTTCAAGGATAATATATTTGAGCTGAAGACAAGCCGCAGTACACATGAAATAAATGCCAGTGGATTCATGAGGCAGCGGACAGAGAGAGGCTCTGGGAGACACAGATGGGGGAATAAGTTACCTGAAGAATTAGTTTTTAAAAAAAAAGTCGTTTTTGCAAAAAATCAAATTTTATCTGAAGGAAATAATTTTCAGATTATATTTTGGGAAACCACAACTGAATATATTCAAGTAAATTATCATTTTAGATTTTTTCAGGGAGAATGTTTCTAAATATTGACAGGTTGTGTATGTTTCTGTCAGCAGTTGGTAGCCAGAGCTTCCAGTATGAACTACATGGTGGCTCCTGTAACTGGTAATGATGCTGGAATCCGCAGAGCAGAAATCAAGCAAGGGATTCGGGAAGTCATTTTGTGTAAGGATCAAGACGGAAAGATTGGGCTCAGGCTTAAATCCATCGATAATGTAAGTATTTTTTACTATTTATTTGAATTTGTGTAAATAGTTATTAAGTGATCAACGTTAGAATAATTTTAAATGTAGATGCTTTAATTAATTTTAATGGTGCTCTGTGATCGAGAATATTTTAAATCAGACTTTCCACTTGGAGATGCCGCCCTGCCCTGTTCTGAAGAGGCAGTTGGGACATCCAGCATTACCTTGAATGAAATGTTTTTTTCTTTTTTGAGTCCTTTTCTTGGAATAAAGTTGACTAGTCTGCGTGTAAACATAACATAGTTTATACAAGTAGAATTCTGGCATTGAAACAGGGCAACACACGTGGAAGTCAAGGGAAGACTGACCGGTGAGAATCGGTGGTCTTACGATGTGTGTTTTTAAACTAAATGAAGATCATATAACTTGTTGTGATGTGGTTTTACAGGTTTCTTACTTCCATCCTTCAGTTTGGGTTTAATGAGGCATTTTCTAGGCAACAGTGACTTTTCAAAAGTACTTTAGAGTTACTTTGGCTGCTCACCTTACCAGATTGAAGAAGTTAAACCCAGTTACTCTGAGGAAGCATTTAGGAATGTTGAGAATGAGCTAAGTCTTTACCCCGACTTGTGGGTTTATGCATTATTTATTGGGTTCCTTTTCAGTCTTCGGTCTTGTTAGCTCAGTGTGACCACCCTGGCACATAGAAAAGGATGGTGTGGCCCATGGCGAAGGTGGCTGAGGGCCTTGTGTCTGTCTTTGCACACTCGTGGCTTGTGCAAGACACGTGAGCGTGCTGCTCTGGGAAGCTCTCCCTTCCTCTGTCCTAAAGGAGGAGACCACACTCCTGGCAGCCCGTCCCCCATGGCGGTTACCCCTGCCGTGCGTGTGTCCCCTGGGCTGAAGCTCTCGCTGCTGCAGCCCCGTTGCTGGCTGCCGCCTAGTTTTCAGGCCCTGCCCTGAAGTGTAAGACATGCGACATCAGGTCTGACCCGGCTTAAGATGGGAGAAAGGGTCTAGCCTTATAAATGCTTTCGTATTGATGTTTACCGTGCTTCCTTTTCGCTCACGCTTACTTACTTATATTGTGTTCAGCATCTGAGATGGAGAGTTTACGTAAGTAAAAATATCCCTGTGGGTTTAGTTCTCAGTTAACTGTGCTTGAGTTTTCTGTATTTACTTCATAGCAGATTCTTTTAAGGACTGGAATGGCATATTGATTGTGCACACCTTTTTAGGCTGTTAAATCTAATCGTAGTGATTATGCATAATTTAGCAAGTGGGTAAAGGAATTCTTCAGCTCGAAAGGTAGAGTTCTGACCTTAGACTATTATTTTTTAAACGGTAAGAGAAATCACACAACATCTAACACTTTACTCCCTTTCCCCCTAAATAATGATCAATACTTGTTTGGTATTTAACTCACGGACGCTTACATTTATTATAGTAATCCGACTTTATTTTTCTTAGTCTTTTTATTCCAAGATGGAGGGGGTGATGGAGGTTGGGCGGGTGGGTCATGATTTGAGGTAGAAATGACCACTGAAATCTCACTTTTTTACCTATTTCGTAGGGTACTGCCTTGATAAAATTTTCAATTTCTTTCTTGGGGATAATGACACATACTCATGTAACTTTTTTTTTTTTAGTAAGGTAGATTCCTAACCAGTTGGTTCGTAATTTTCCAGCATTTTAAAACACGTAACAGTGGTAAATGACCAGTGATTTTCCTGTTCTCTAGGGTGTATTTGTTCAGCTAGTCCAGGCAAATTCTCCGTCCTCACTGGTTGGTCTGCGATTCGGGGACCAGGTGCTCCAGATCAACGGGGAGAACTGTGCCGGCTGGAGCTCCGACCGAGCGCACAAGGTGCTCAAGCAGGCTTTCGGAGAGAAGATTTCTATGACCGTTCGGGACAGGTGAGCAGACTAAGCAGTGCACGGGGAAACTCAAGGCTAGTTTTCCTGTTCTTGGGCTTTTAAGATTCTGTGAATATAATATTTTGTTGCAGAAAATGATCAAATGTTATTGATTAGCCTTATACTCTTGCAGTTGTGCAGTGCAGGTTTTTCTTACATGGTTTGACTTTTTAAAAATAGCATTCTGGTTGAGCATACTTTTTTTCAGAGCTTATAGAAATTTGTCCTCTAAGAAGTTACTTTCCTTTCTTGGGCTTCCCTGGTGGCGCAGTGGTTGAGAGTCCGCCTGCTGATGCAGGGGACGCGGGTTCGTGCCCCGGTCCGGGAAGATCCCACATGCCCGCGGAGCGGCTGGGCCCGTGAGCCGTGGCCACTGAGCCTGCGCTCCGCAACGGGAGAGGCCACGGCGGTGAGAGGCCCGCGTACCGCAAAAAGACAACAACAACAACAACAACAAACCAAGAAGTTACTTTCCTTTCTTAATCTGTTTCTCTAGAAAACAGTAAAGAAGGGTAGAAAGGTAACTAAGCGGCAGGCGTCTCAGCCTTGCTTTCCGGTTTCCTGCTCAGGGTAGACACGGGGTGCAGGGCCCCTGCAGAACTCCACGGTGTCTGCGGGTTCAGAAAGCCCCATCTGGCCTTGTGGGAGGCTGGAACGCTTTCTTTAGCTTGTTTATTTATAATGGAAACATTCAGCACACGTACTGCGGGCTAGGATCCTTCCCGGCCACATGGGCGTCGAGGGCGGAGCTGTATCACACTGTTGGCTTTGGGGGTTTTATTCGTCTTAGTTCAACTTGTTTTACCGACCTGTGTGTTTCCATTTCTCACACATGGTAGGTGTTGAGTAAACATTTTGTAGACGAATGCCACCTTTGCTTTATATCTAAGGAAAATTTCAAACAGTAACTTGGACTAACACGAAGACATGACTTGTGAAGTTTATAACGTGCAGTTCGTATTTGGTTATGAAAGCTGTGCAATCACGTGGCAGCAGAGCTGCAGCTGGTGGGCGGCCGGCGCACACGCACGTGGCCGTCTGTCCGACCCGCCTTTTCTCCTAAGGACCTGGGGAGCTTCTGTGTCACTGCTTCTGTGGTTCTTCTAGAGCAGAGCAAAAATATCTTCTATAGAGTTTTCAAAATCAAGATGTGAGAAATATTTTAAAGGTTCTAAACAAAATAAGTATTTCCTAAGAAAAATTAAGCTCCAGGAAATACTAACAAGTTAAAAAAGGTAAAAATTCATTTTTAAGACTGGTTTTTGTTCAAACCTATCTTCATGTTAAATTACAGTGAGTACTGTAATGTCAGGGAAAGAGCATATTGATAAACTGCATGGAGCGTTAAGTCTTTGATGCTTATAAGAAGGAAATTGTAAATTAGGCAAACCATAATGGAGAGAATTTCTGAAAAAGTCATCTTTTGCATGAAGATGTACAAAATCCGTGTCATACGTACTAAGTAGC
The DNA here is from genome assembly GCF_026419965.1 of Kogia breviceps. Taxonomy (NCBI): domain Eukaryota; kingdom Metazoa; phylum Chordata; class Mammalia; order Artiodactyla; family Physeteridae; genus Kogia; species Kogia breviceps. Next base: position 5,451,627 of record NC_081326.1, read on the forward strand.
TCTTATTGGAAACAGTGAGTTTATTGTAACAAAGTTTCCAGTCTGTCAGAATGGAAATCCATGAAAACGCCTACTTTGGAATTAAAGTTTTAATTGAAGCCATTACGTTTACAGGCCCTTTGAACGGACAATCACCATGCATAAGGACAGTACTGGACATGTTGGCTTTGTCTTTAAGAATGGAAAAATCACGTCCATAGTGAAAGACAGTTCTGCAGCTAGAAACGGTCTTCTCACGGAACACAACATCTGTGAGGTCAACGGACAGAACGTCATTGGACTGAAGGTCAGGAGCGGAACTTCGGGCTCCTTCTGCTGTGTTCTTGCAGCAAGCGTCTCTCACTTGTCCGTATCACTGGGGCGGTTGTTGACCACAACGTAGAAATGCAGGGCGGTGCTGGGCTCTTGTGCTGGCCGTGCTCGCAGGCTGGGGCTGCCACCTGGAACTGTGGCCTCTGTAGCTGGGGGGCTATTAGGCTAGATCTCTGACGTCCCTTGACCTAGAGCTGTGGAGACCTGAAGATTTTGAGGACACTCTGGCTGAATGATTGCTTTTTTCAATCCAGGAGTTGTAGGAAATGTGTAATAGTTTATGTTCAGATTAGTACTTCATTCTTATGGTTTATTCCCTCCACATATTCCTAAATAGAACTACTTTGAGGTCTAAAGGTTTTCATCAAGGCCTGCTCGTTTCATTAACCTGGGTTAAGAATACACAGTTAGCCGAGGGGCTCTGGTAATATTGTATATGGGGACAGTGATTTAATCGTAAGTGATGAAAAGAATGATTGTTAGCTCATGTTTTCAACTCAGTTTACTTAACAGTTTTGTTACCACTGATGAAATTGTGATTCTGTTGAATTAAAACTTGGTAAAGGAACTAGAAAAACTATAAATCCCAAGGGTCAGGATTTTAGAGACATTAGCAAAACCTGAAAGGACATATGTATATATATTTTTTTTAACCAAGAATAACTTATTTTATATGTATTTAATAGAGCCTCAGTAGAATTTCATTGTGTTTTCAACAGGACTCTCAAATCGCAGACATACTGGCAACAGCTGGGAATGTAGTTACTATTACAATCATGCCTGCTTTTATATTTGAACATATTATTAAACGGTAAGTAGACTGATTCTTCAACCTGATGCTACGCTCATGTGACTTCACAGAAGCACTGTGTTTCTTGTAATTCTCAAACCTTTGGATTTTTTTACCTGACAGATGACAATGGCATTATCTAGAAATTTGAAGTAAATTATTTAAATCAGAGCAGTTGGTTGGTAAGGATGACCCCTCACAAAGGCCCAAGTATGGAATAAAAGCCACTTCCTAAATGTTGATGTTTCCCAGGAGGAGGTACACAGCAGAGGTGGGCAGGCTCCCAGCTCAGTCAGTTTGCAGTGAACTCGTAGTTGTGGTCTGCCTGCAGCTCCACCTACTTGTGGTTCATGAAGAACTCTTACATGTGCGGTGTTGGAGGAACAGTCTTTTTATTATTTCTTTTTTTGGACTGCGTTGGGTCTCCGTTGCTGCGCACCGGCTTTCTCTAGTTGTGGCGAGCGGGGGCTACTCTTCATTGCGGTGTGCGGGCTTCTCGTTGCGGAGCACGGGCTCTAGGCGCGCGGGCTTCAGTAGTTGTGGCGCGCGGGCTCAGCTGCTCGGCGGCATGTGGGATCTTCCCGTGTCCCTGCGCTTGCAGGCGGATTCTTAACCCCTGCGCCACCAGGGAAGCCCTGCGGGGAGAGTCTTGATTCCCGGGAGCAGCAAAGCGTGTGGGGTGCGCTCTCCGTCCTCAGGAACGGGGACTGGAAAGCTGAGGAGGGAGAACAGGCGGGGGCGGCCAGGGCTCTGTCTGCCCCGCAGCGTGTACACTCTGGCTTGGCTGAGCCAGCGTGGAATTCTTCTTTCAGAATGCACCTTGCATGTGGAAATAGAATTTAAAATATTAAAAACATACCACGTGTAATGAAGTTTGTTTCAGCTTCTGGGTAGAACGCAGCGAGACGGTCTTGGTGGGGAGAGTTGTCAGGACTGATCCTGCAAGAGCTCACTTTTCTTAAACCAGTAATAGCTTCCGCCCGCTTCCCGCCAACAATAGTGGCTTTGTCGTTTGGTGTCTTTCTTTTTAACCACCCAGCCTAATACACAAAGATACAAGGACTTTCCTGTATCTTATCTAACCTTACTAGCCAGGACTCAGATAGCTTTTCACACGGGGTATTTTGCAAACAGCTAGATTACCTGAGACCCTTAGATCTGAACTCATTAAAACAAACAAACCTTCCCCCGCATTCCCACTTGATGGTAACAGTGCTGTGTTTGGATTGGAGTTTCCTGGGAACCCAACCCTCAGTATCTAATACAAGTGACTCTTGTAGGATGGCGCCAAGCATTATGAAAAGCTTGATGGATCACACCATTCCTGAGGTTTAGAAGTCGCGGCCCAGTGGAAACGTCACTGAAGTTCTCCCGTTTACGTCTCCGGCAACTTGCCTTTATCTTATGCACACGAAGCTTTGTAGGAGCCAGCGAGCATATGCTGCATGAGGACCTTCCTGTCTTACAGTAGGGCTGGGAATCTCACCGTTTGATCTGATATCTTGTTCAGACTTCTTATCCTGATTTTACAGTGGAAAGACTTACTTTCGTAGATTAGTGTCTTTACTGGAAACCCGATGCTTTTACGCCCGTGTCATGAGGATGGCTGATACAGGCTCAGTCACCTTCAGTCCTGGGTATCAGGTAGTGCTGTTCATATCACTTTAGTTCTATGGTATATGTGCATTTTTACTGTTACCAGTCCATTTAGAATGATTTTTTTTCAGTTCTGTTTGTATAAACCACCAATTAAGTAACGCTGGTTTCATTCCATGTAATAAGCATTATCGTACAGTGTGTGTACGCTGCAAGAGACTGTATTGACTATCATTATTACATTTTAACTATCATTACATTTTAACTACCTTTACTGAATATGCTTGGACTGTCGCCTTAACAAACAACGTTAAGCATCTAGAGTAAAAGCCAAACTCTTGCTGCCTTTCTAAAACCCCAGATGCAGTTAGTTCTGTTACACTGAGGTGGACGCTAGCCCAGAGCAGCGTAAGGGGACATACGGAGGAACAGCACAGCTGCTTAGCTGCCTTTGAGATTTTCTAGTCCTTGTGTAATGGAAACTTTTCCTCTAAAAGTTACTGGTCTCACTTTCTGAGAAATGAATCACTATATATTTAATGTAAAAATTCTTGCACTAAATAGGATAAACTTTGCTTCTTTTTCATGTGTAGATTAAGTGGGATAATACCTGGTTTGGGCACTTACATGTAACCCAGCTGCTTTGGGGTGTCGGGAATGCCATCCTGGTCATTTGTTCCATTTCCTGACCCCCTCCCTGCAAACAGAATGACAGTTACACTTCATCCTGATTTGTTTTTCCTTCTCTTTGGTTTATGCCTATTCTATTTTAATTGAAAATGTATAAATAAAGTTAGATTTTAGTCAGTCTGTCATTGCATCATTGGAAACATTAGGCCTGGGGGAGAGAGTCATCTCCCAGAGCGGCCGACACCTGGGAGGCTGAGGAAAGCCCCTCTGTACCGAGAGGCTCCGAGTGGCGGGAGAAGTGCTTCCAGCCGGGAAGCCCAGACCCACTTCCGGCTGAGCAGCAGGGCCTCACTGTCCCTGGAGGCGCCCAGGCCGAGTCACAGCCAACATTCACGATACAGCGGGGCTTTCAAACAGTGTAGAAAAATCTTACATCGCGTACTTCCTGTGGTTCAGAGGTCGCCAGTGCTACCGCTTCACAGCTTACCTCGTGGGAAGTTGGAAAAGCCCAGCAAGGCACGCTTCTCGGCTTGGTTCTCTACCTCGTTACCGGACTCCGGTCTGCAGCTATAGGCACAGACGTTTAGCACGGCGCTCGCGATTCTCAGTATGGTCTTCGAGAAGGAACAGTGCTTGAAGTACCCAGTACTTCGTTAGTAAATCGTTTAAATGAGAAAAGGAAAGCTGCTTTCATTACAGAAAAATATTTTTAATGTCATAGAAAAGATGAGCATTTAAGCGCTGTAATGAAATAAACCGTCCCCCGTACACAGTGAGGTGTCACAGGAACTGCTAATCCTGCCCAGGTTCTCGGCCCCTGGGGCCAGTCGGTTAGAGCAAGTCACCACTCCATGGAAACACGTCCCCAAGCCCAGTGGGCAGCAATTGTGTCGACTGGGAAGACACAAGAGAGTGACTCAGCAGCAGAGGATACTCACATTTTCTCGGAAAGTCCTTAAACTGTCCAGTGCGTCGGGGACGTTGCCGCCGCCGGTTTGGCATCTCTCAGCTACGCTCTTTGCCACCCAAACCAGCGCCATCCCGGGATGGCCGCCTGCCTTACAGGCGTTAACGTTTTCCTCCCCGGGGCCGCCACATCTTCATCTGCCTTAGAGGGTGACAGACAGCTAATGGCTCTCAGTGAAGTCCCCGTGATGGATAAGGTTTAAAACCACAGATGTCTCATGTGGTAAGACTTCTCATTACTGTAATTGCACATTCACCAGTTCATTTAAAAGTTTGGTTTAAAAATGCGTTACACAGGGTTCACTAATATCCGAAGAAAAGGCACTTAATACTGCAATTTCCAGAACATAATCTGTCTGTCTTCCCCTCCCGTGATGACACTGCTACACTGTCCGTTCATCCACATACACGTCACGGCGCCTGTGAGAAGAGACGTGTGGTTAGGGGCTGAGCCGACCAGGAGGTGCCACGTGCTCTCGTCCTACAATACAACCTGCGTGAACTCAGAATAACTACTCAGTACAGAGAACTTGGGAGGAATGGGAAACTATTTGAACGTAAAGCTAAAGCAACTGGGAACTGCAGAACAGAGTACACACGTATTATATACACCCGGGACAAAAGGCAGGCAGCAGAGAGAAGTAGGGAGTTGGTGCGAGTTTGCCGGTTTACTTCCATTTCTGTCAGGAGTCAAAGTGTTATTTAAAGCTTGTGAGCCGGGGAAGAAAGGCACAGACAAGTCACTCCAACGTCTAACGTTACAAAGAAAGAACCACACACAACAGTGACGGAGGGAAGAGAGTGAAGGGGGCAGTCAGGAGACGCTTAGGGAACCGTAGCCGTTCCAGGAAGCCACCGCCAACCCTCCAAGCGCTCGAGAGGAGAGGGAGACGTGCAAATGTACGCAGAGTGAAAAACCAGCGGGCGGCGCGCCCTCCGATCGTACGCGGCACCTCCAGAAACCCAGCTGCACAGGCTGCCCGCGAGGAGGCCCGGGAGGGGGTCTGTGGGAGGGAGACTTCATTTCCACTGTAATTCGTTACTTTTGTACCGTTTCCCTTACTTTTGTATTGTCTCTTTCTACCGTGCGCATGTATTAAATGCACACACGGCTTTTACTTGGCTTCTAATTCTCCATGTGGAAGTTTAAAAACTTCCATTCTGGAGTCCAGTGTCTCTCAACCCAAGAGATGCAGATGGCCTGGCCAGCCGGGATCTGGAGGGGAACGTCCACGGCCCAGAGGACACACGGGGAGTTTGCCGCTGCAGAAGGGCACGTCCGCTGGTGGGAAAAGCAGGTTTGGTGGAGTCAGGTCAGCGGCGGACAGCTTACCTGTGTGGCCCTGGATTCTCTCCCTGATCTTCCCCCCGAGGAGGTCCCAGACGAGCAGCTCACCGGACCGGCTCCCGGATAAAACAGAATTTCCATCCCAGAGAAAGCACCTGCAAGAGGATTCAGAAATCACCCTTTCATCGTTGGGCATGAAGGGAGGGCCGAAGCAGGCCCTGCTCCGTGATCGTGAGCCTGTCCGTAAATGTCTTCACCACGAGTAACTCGAGAAAGTGCACCTCTGGGGCTCGTCCGACGTCAGAGAAGAGATGAGCATTCCCGTCTGCACATCGACGACGTGTAGACAGCCGTCCTCTCCTGCGCTGAGGACGTGGCGACCGTCTGTAACACAGGGCGGAACGTGGAGATGGGTTACAGCCTCAGAAGTGTGGTTTACATTAATCTGAGATTTTACTTTTGAGTCCAGGGGCCAAATGTTCGCTCGAGCTGCAGCTACTTGTTGTATTTAACCAATGATGACTAGCCTCTCGCTGAAATGCTTGTTTTTAAGACGCGGGGCTGATGACCCTTTGCTGTGAACTCATTGACACCTTATAAATTAATTTCTCCAGTGAGGTGAGGAATTAAGAACAGGACCCGATACTGCTTTTCTAATAGATACAAATACCACATATACTGTATTTTACCACGAAGCAGCCTTACCCGTAGGCAAAACCTCTTTCATCAGCAAACAGTGCTTTTCTTTTTATGTTATTGCTAGATAGTTCACAATAGTAATTCCCATCCCCCTGGTGTTATCCGTATTAAAGAGGCTAATCCTACCTGGGCTGAAGGCAGTATCACATACAGTCCCCGAGTGACATGGAATCTGGTGCAATATGGCGGCTGCAGTGAGGTCCCAAATGGTCACTGTGCCTTCTTTGGTGCCTGAAACCAACAGCGTGCTTGCAGCGTTTAAACTGATTGTCTCGACCTAGAGAAGAAAACAGACGGTACTGCATTCAGAATCACGGTCATTCAGCTGTGTTTCCCCAGCCCATTCTTTCAGCACCACCTACCGAGTGATAATTCACTTAAAAGTGAAATTCTTCATATGCCAGTGAGTACAGTGAGGTATGGCTGGGGTAAATGTAACACTGTTTTAGAAAGAGCCTAAAATTGCCAGTCTCAGAACGGTAACTCCACGAGCAGTACGTGGTAGCAGGGTGCCAGACTGCCCGAAGCGCGGCGGCTCCACGATCATCTGGGCAGGTGGGGATCTCTCAGGGTTACTCTCGCATATGCCCTTCTTGAACTACACAGTAAATAAATAATGTGTCTCAACCCCAGTCTCTGCTGACCATGCAGATTAGGCACGAGTTCACAGCCTCAGAGGAAAGGCAGCACCGCCGGCCATGGCAGGAGATGCAGCCGTGACCTCGTGGAGACGGAGCGAGTGAAGAGGACGCGGTGCCAGCCTTGTTCTGCGCCCGCTGCACGCACCGTGCAGACAGGCCAGCGTCCTCGGCCTAGACGGAGGGCCCCCTTGCCACCCTTGGTGTCAGAAAACATAGCTAGTTGCCCAGATAGTTGTGAGGATACCCAGGTATTCAACGTCGTGCTCAGACACTGGTCTTTTGGAAGTCTAGCTGGACGGTAGCTAATTCTCAAACAGCAAACTGGAGGAAAGAAGACAAAGACGACGTGGAAGCCCAAAGAGTCAGCTCCAAAAAGAGAGCTGAGAGTTTGCCTGTGCTCTCCTCCGATGAGCAAGATAAACAAAGCAAAAGATCCTGAACACAAGTGAAGCCAAGAACCACCACCACCCCGGACGGTTCAGCTGGGCTCCCGTGCAGCTCTGTTGCCGGTACTCACGCCGACATCGTGCTCCAGCTCGGCCAGCAGGTCAAACTGGTGTCTCCTGGAGCCTGGCATCTCTGCAGGAACCCCGGACCACACCTAGGACGGGACCCATTGCAGAAGGTAGTTGCAAACACCATAAAAGCAGTTCTAACACGTGCAGGAAAAACTTTCCTGACCGACTCCCAAGCTGCCAACAAAATGCAATGTCACGAGGCTCGGTCCCTTTGCCACATGCCTGAGCTTTTATTCCCGCCACCGCGTGCTTCCCGAGAGTCCGCTGTCCCCGTGTCTGCTTCCATCTCTTGCACTTGCTGCTGTGACTTAAGTGTTGTGTGAACTAAAGAAATCAGAGTGCGGAAGTGTTGTGTCTATTAAGGTTTTGAGAAAACTCAAAAAGGCAAGTCACCAAAATTTACTGAAATCACACGTAGGCAAGAAAACTTACCTACAAGAATGCCCCCCTCAGGGGCAGAGGCACAGAAATGACGAAAACCTCTTGAAGGAATTCTAATGGTTTTAGGCTCTTGCTGTTTATATAGATGCAAATTGGAAACCAGAGGATGAATACTGCTGTGGTTTATGCAATAAAGTTGTGCAGAATTCCAAAGAAAAGGCCAAGTGTGGTCCTACGTCAGTAACGGTGAAGGAATGTGTGTTTCTGTGTTCTGACTTTAAATAGTGTCTTGCCTTTCAGTGATTCTCCACTTTAACTTGATATTTACTGATCAACTGCTAGATCCGCAGCTGCGTTGAGGTAAGAGGGGTGCTGTATGTTTCCCTCTTAAGTCCGCTGTCTAATGAACCACCCAACCCCCAGTGGAACACACAGGGCAAACTCAGGAAAACGTCCTCTTATATTAAGACGTGCACCCACTAAACAGACACGGGCAATAACCTTCCACATCCTTATATATCACACTTCGTGAAAAAGTGACTGAACACATCAACAGCAGGGAGCGGAATGGCTTCTAATATTTGTATCATCCAAACATTTTAATTTAGAAATGGTATATAAACCTTCACGGTAGAGTCCCACGACGCAGAATACAGCCTGTTGTCATGCCAACAGATCTTACTAACAGCATCATCATGTCCCATTAATGTGTCTTGGCGTCTTCCAAACGCAATGGAATAAAAATAGCTAACAAAAGATAATGAGAACTATTAAGACAGCATTCCAGCTTAATGTTAAGACACTTAAATACATTTTCAAGAAACTTTAGATCATTTAATTATATACTTATTAAGGCCCACTGGAATTACAACTTACTTGTTCTCATGTTATTAAACCAAATACTCAAAATGTGAATTTTTTTTTTTTTTTTCCGGTACGCGGGCCTCTCACTGTTGTGGCCTCTGCCGTTGCGGAGCACAGGCTCCGGACGCGCAGGCGCAGCGGCCACGGCTCACGGGCCCAGCCGCTCCGCGGCACGTGGGATCCTCCCGGACCGGGGCACGAACCCGCGTCCCCTGCATCGGCAGGCGGACTCCCAACCACTGCGCCACCACAGAAGCCCCAAAATGTGAATTTAAAACTAGAAATTTCCAAGTCTGGCTCATCTGTGTTTTCACCTCAATTAAAAAACTTAGAAAAAAATAGAGTACGACTGGAGAAATTATTAGATTCAGATCATCACATCCAAATCCAAGTGTCCTCATCTGGTCCCTTTTGAAAACAACGGGAGATCCGCCCTCTCCTGCTTCACGTCCACACGGAGCTGCACCGCGTGTGGAATCGCGAAGGGGCCGGCGCAGATACGTACACATTGTTATCCCACGACGAGCTTACGACGGTGGCGTCTCCTGGTAAAAGTAAGCACGACGATAAAGCCTGAAATAGAAATGATCCAACACGAGTAATTTACAAAAATTAGTGAATCCTTAATGGGGTAAAACTATCTTACGAGTTCCCCCCAAAATTAATGCTCAAATTCTGTTTATGTTGGCCTTCCTCATATTCATGAAGTTTCCTTTCATCTGGCTAATTTCAGATGCCTGGTTTCTTCCCAAATGCAGGAAAGTCAAAGGGTGTCGAGTGCATGAGGACCTAGCCTGACGGTCCTCACTGCCCTGGACTGAGGGACCCCTACTTACATCAGAGTGAGCCGTGAGGGGTGCAGGTGGGGACTGTCCTCAAGAACCCAAACACTGGCTCTGGGTTACAGACTCGGGTGCGGAAGGAAAGCTTCCAAAAGTCTTTAGGGAATTTCAGAACCTTTTGGATGCTTTACATTAACAATACAAATGTATTTTTTCAGAAGAACCGATCTTCTAGTATTAGGTATCCTATCAACTCAGAAATGCATTAAGTTATGTAAGCAGCACATAGACATTTGGTCTGACAGTTCCAAAATAGGCAAGATTTATGAAGGAGAATTCTACTTTTTAGGTTACAAATAAAACCACAATAACATGAGAAAGAGGCGACCTGAAAAAATTTCTAATTTAATTTAGAAGGAATCTATCTAAGGCATTCTGAACAGAAATAAACCCGATTGGGAAGAAACAAACTGTCATATATGTGTGTATATAAAACAAACTGCTACCTGAAATTCCACCATAGCACTGATGTAAAATTAAAATGAACTCACCATATTTGAGAATGATATACTTCTTTGGAGCATCTTGGATTCTTTGGAAAACATCTTCAGGGTGGAATCTAATTTAATAATGACAAAGCAAACATATAAGAAAGATTTCCTGACCCTTACAGATGAGCAGCACACGCAGAGGTGACAGGCGAGGTGACCTAGGGCCACGTCCCCGACGAGGACGCTCCGGTCTGTGGAATTCTGTGATCTGCGGCTCCACAGCAAGGAGGTCAACTTAAAGCCATGACTGAAGGCAGAATTAAGCCTAATTACTGACAGAAGCTAAAGAGGAAGGAAAGAGCAATTCTAATATTAAAACAAAAAGATTTGGGCACTGTAAGTTTTTCTTTTTCACACAGCCCAGTTATGGTGTGATATCCTTGTAGTGCACGACCATTTATGGAAGAGATGCACTACCTTTCTAAATAATAATATAAACTAGGGATTGCAACGTCCCAGCTCTTAATTTCCGTGCCTAACAGAAGCTTTTAGAAGTGCATCAAGGTAAACCTCTTAAACGACAAGACTGCAAATTAACTGTGCTCCAAACATCCCATATTTGCAATATTTAACATTACATTTCCTAATTTGAAAACATACAGCATGATAAATAAAAGGTCAGATGAGCTTTAAATAATGTCTTCTGTATAGTAAAATTTAATATTTCCACCTAATTTTTGCCAACACCAACACGCAGACGTGCACTGGGGCGTCCTACAGAAAACGGTCGGCCAGCCTGGTGTGTAAAGCTGCTTTTCTCAAAATCGGAGGTTCCCTCTCGTACTAGAGGTAATCACGTCAGAGGCTGCGGAGAGCTGGCCCCCCGGGTGATGGGGTCACCCGTGGGGTCGTCCACAAGCCTGGACACACACCACCTCTGAGGAAGAACCGTCACTCTGCGGTGATCATCAGGGTATACGTAAGTCAGTAAGGCAGGTGGAAATAAAAATGCATATAGATCAGTAACATGAGTTATTAACAGTGAAGAAACAAACAGAAAAAAACCCCAAAAGCTTTTGACTGAAAAGAAGCCCCCCCATGCCCCCCAATTCGGCAAGTTCACAAGGAAGTGCTAGGCTTAATAAGCCTCAGAGCGTGAAAGCCCCGATGCTCGTAAAACTCACGGTTTACAAGGTCAGATCAGTACAGGGAACTGAGGGATTTAACAAACCATGAGAGACAAATCCAGCCCAGAATGCCGGCTTTGCTGGAAGGTCAGGGTCTTGTCTCGGGCGGTAACGCTGGCGGGAGCCCCGGCAAAGCGCGACTGCTCCGTCATGTCACCGCACCGGCGTCCTGGTGACCCTGGAGTGGCCCCGTGGGTGCGCGGCATGTGAACCGACTTTGGTCCACAGTGGGATCGTTTTCTGTGCTTTGTGGAAAACTCTGTTTTACGAAATCTGAGCTCCTACTTGAAAGAGAAAGGGAGGACGCTACGGATGTGAAGCCACGATCGCAGCACCTGAGAGCAGTGACTCTGAATTCCCCGGAGGTGTGTAGCTGGACAGCACCTTTCCTGAGCTTAATGGATGAGAAAGAGAATTTCCCGCGACGACGACCAAAGCGCCAGGAGCCAGCCACTCCCAGCCAGGTACGAACTCTGTCCAAACCAGGCGTCTTAAAGCTCAAGCGGGGCAGCTAAGCTACTCGCTGCTCGTCTCCTGTCAGCACGCTTCAAACAGGACCAGGTCGAGACAGACGATGACTTGCGGTGTAGACGGCCAGGAAAGGCAGCGCTGTGGCTGCCAGCAGACGCCTGACGCCTGGCCCTTTCGTAGGATCAAAACAGTGACGTTCCAGCGTGTCATCAAGCTACAGTTACAAGTCCTGCCAACCAGCCACCGCAGGGCTTCTGCGTGGTTTTGGTGGCGCGCAGGACGTCAACGACGTGTGGATCAGATTCCGAGCTCAATCCTCCGGTCCACACCCGGGAGCGCACACACCGAGGGACGAAGGGGAACAGCTGACAGCACGTGCGCCCCGTGCCGGCGACGGCCCGCGTGGGGCCCGGCCCGCAGGCCGGGAGAGGTCCCAGCACGCGCTCCCGCCGCCCCCAAGGCTGGGAAACCTTAGCAGCAGCAGAGAGGCACCTTTCGTGGCCGTTTCTGGCTAATCACGGTGGAGCGTCACGCAACACACCACGAACTAACTGCTCAAAACTTGTTTTACGTGGAGGCGGCACGTGAAGGTCCCGGACCGAGTCGGGAAACTCGGACACCTGTGATTCCAGGTAACCCCCCTTTCGGGTAGGACGACCTACCTTGCGAGGTTGTAAAGACAGACGAGCCACTGCGAGAGACTGCTATTCCGGTGACCGCCCTGTCGGAAGACAAGGTTTCATAGATTACCATCAGCCACGTGCGAGGACACCGGTCTCCTCCAAGGCCTTGATTTAATTTAATTCAGCCCAAGTCTGTGTCATCGTTTTCGGCGCAGCTCGCTCTGCGGGGCCTGTCCCACCTTCCACCAGGCGTCAGCAAGTCACGGCTGGGCAACTCCTCATCCTGTCCCGGCAACGCCTGCGGCTGGAAAGCACGCCGACCCTTAGCTCCCGGGCCGCCCTGCAGAGGCCGCCCCACGTCTGCCCCCTGGATAGCCGGTAATGCCAGGTGATCGCCACCCAAGCCACCGACGCCCCCTGAGCAGTCACCGCACTCGCTGCGTCACTTAGCATCTGGCCAGTGACGATGTCACCGTCCGGCCCTGAGGCAGGCGGGACCGGGGACCCTTTGCCGCAGTGCCCGCCCCCGGCCGGACGTCTCCCCCGGCAACAGATGCAAAGCAACTGCGAAACCACGAGGGACCGAAAATAACTGCGTGCACGCGCAGCTGGGGCACATCGTGGGCAAGATACAGAGAGACCCCAAAACCCAACCGCCGCTTCTGAAGAGCCGGGAGCAGAAGCAGGGCACTGCCCGTGCCCCCCGCACACAGCACCACCGAGGCGTGGGCACGCCGCCTAAGCCCCCCTCCGGCCGAGCCCCGGACCCGCCCCTGCCCTCACCCCAGAGCAGAGCAGCTCGCCACTGCCTCGCGGGCCCAGCAAGGGCACCCGCTGCTTGTTCACGCGCCCCCCCCCCCCCCCCCCCCCCCGCGGCAGCAGGAGCCCCAGCAAAGCCCCGCCTGGATCTCCTGTCTGGCCTCTTATCAATCGCTATTGATTAAGGAGGCCAGGGACCCTCACTGGGACCAGTCCCAGCACGTCCTCTCAAAAGGTTCACTCATGTCTTCACTGCCTCGGGTGACAAGGCCCCTTTCTACGTGCCGTTTAGAGAAGGTGACAAAGGGAAGCCGTTGTTACAACGGATAAGGTGGGACTCTGGGTTGCTTTGCGGGAGAGGCTGTGCTCTGATTTGGAGCCACCGACCGGAAGGGGACCGGCCGGCTCCGTCCCACCCATGGCCAGGTGTGCGGCTGTCAAACGCCAGACGGGACATCAGTGGCCCCGGAGCGGAACAGTAGGCCTCGCCCCTGGCCCCGAGTTTTCTTTTCTGGAACAGGACGGGTCAGCGAGGCCAGTGCTTCCCTGGGCTTCCCACCAAAGTCCATCACTGCCCCTGCAGACAGGGGACCAGGGACACTCATGACCCCTCTAGGGCCAACAGCAAGCCTGATTTGGGGGAAGAAGAGGTTTGTTAGTTTTTTAAATAGATCTTTATTAGAGTATAATTGCTTCACAATACCGTGTTAGTTTCTGTAGCACAACATAGCAAACCGGCCATATGCATACACATGTCCCCATATCCCCTCCCTCTTGCGTCTCCCTCCCTCCCACCCTCCCTATCCCACCCCTCTAGGTGGTCACAAAGCATCGAGCTGATCTCCCCGTGCTCTGTGGCTGCTTCCCGCCAGCTATCTGTTTTACATTTGGTCATGTATCTACGTCCACGCCACTCTCTCACTTCACCCCAGCTTCACCCTCCCACCCCGTGTCCTCAAGTCCATTCTCTACGTCTGCGTCTTTATTCCTGCCCTGCAACTAGGTTCATCAGAACTTTTTTTTCTTAGATTCCATATATATGTGTTAGCATATGGTATTTGTTTTTCTCTTTCTGACTTATTTCACTCTGTATGACAGACTCTAGGTCCATCCACCTCACTGCAAATAACTCAATTTCGTTCCTTTTTATGGCTGAGTAATATTCCACTGTATATATGTGCCACATCTTCTGTATCCATTCATCTGTTGATGGGCATTTAGGTTGCTTCCATGTCCCGGCTACTGTAAACAGTGCTGCAATGAACTTTGCAATGTTCTGTGTGTGTATACACACACACACACACACCTGTTACCATGTTTTTAAAAAGACACATTTTCCCTGACAATATCAGTAAATGCAACACGTGGGTAAGACACATCCTGTTCCTCCCAAAGGCTCCCACCATCAAGGACTGGAGGGGCCGTGTACTTCTCTGAGAGGCCCACGGCTGCCTGCTGTCTGCAGACCCCATCCCGTGCTCTAGAACGGCGGGCAGCAGAAATGACACACACCCGTTTTGCGCCAAGCTTGCCCGTGCCACGCTGACCCCTGGTGGCGGATCACTACTATGGACAGCTTAGGGGGATAAAAACCAACCAAGACCCCCAGGCCACGGACCCCGGCGCGTGCGAAGCCGCGGCTGAGACGTTCTTACTCTTTGTGGATTTTGTGCTGCTCGTGGGGCCGCAGTCGCGCGATGTTACTCCAGGCCAGCGTTCTGCTTTCTTCGGTCAGGTCTTCAAAAGACTCTTCACCTGGAGAGACTGTTAAATTGCAGCTCAGTCAGTCAGCTAAATTCCTGACCAGTGCCGGAGATGACAGGCGTCAGAGACACAAGATTTTCCATTACAATCAAATAACCGAGAAAGCAAAACGCCCACCGAAACAGAACTGCTTCGAAAGGTACTTGTTAGAGAGCTCCGTGTTGGTCAAGGGAGAAGGAGGAGGTGCGTAATTGAAATAAAATAACAATCATTTGGAGAAAGATTAAAAAGTGTCTTTGAATTCTGCGGGTCTTTGTATGCTTTTATCAATGTTTGCAGAGCTTTCACTCCCGCCCTAAACTGGGAACTTCAGGAACCAGGACACTGAGTAACCATTTCCTTGTCTGCAATCTCTGTAAAGCCCTGGCAGTTCCCTAAGAACACTGCCGTCTGCTTCTGGTTTCCAGACAGAGAAAGAAGAGATGGAACCAATTACCACCGCGCTCCTGGACAGGACTAGCTAGTCAGCCCCTTCACGTCTGTTTTAAGAAAGGCTGGGGGACAATTTCCCTTTTGAGATGATCCTAAGCAGAGCAGGGGCGTAAGGGCATCCCGAGATAATCTCCAGTCTTCGTGACTCAACCCGCGGGGCTTTATCTCCGGAGAAGCCCTGCCGGCCAGCCCGGGGTCGCGGGGCGGGAGAAAACGAGAAACCAGGCGGCTCTCCTGCCGAGGTTCCGCACAGTGTCAGACGCCTGAGCCTGGGGGTCTGCGGCTGTCTTACGTGAAACGTGAAACGTGGGTAACTGGATGAAGGGGAGCATCTTCTCCTCCCTTTCCAGACACCAGGTGCGAGAACAGAGTCAAGTTCATTTTAGCACCTGGCACGGACGCTCTGTAAATGTCTGGCAAATGACTGAATAAGGAAACAATCAAATGAAGAAAACAGAGCACCCCGGATTCAAGATCTGTGTGTCGGGGTGGAAGAGGACGGTCAGGACGCTGGAAGCCGTTCCCGGGAAAGAGCAGGAACGAGCCGGGCGACGGCCGTCACGGCCAGGGCGGACCAACAAGAACGCAAGAATGGCTAAGAACCAAACACGAGCTGGGCAAACCTCAGAAGAGACAGAACGACAGCAATGAAAAATCCTGCCGAGTCTCATTAAATTACCACAAAGTAAAAGTGATTTGATTTCCTTTAAGGTCAAAAGTTAAAACAAACAAAACAACAAAAAAGCAACAAAACAACAAACAAAGAAAACAGAAGAGATTTGTTTGTTTGCAGGAGAAATGCAGCGAGACAGTAAAACAGAAATCATCTCTAAGCTGCCCAGGGTTCATGATTGGTCTTGTCTCCAGAATCCTCAGAAACGTCTTAATCAGAAAAGAGAAACAGAAGGGGCTCGCATCGTTTATTCTCTTTTCAAAATGTACCTGGAGAATCTGCCGAGGCAGCATTGTAACTGGAGGGCCGGGCCAAGCTTTTACACTTCGGGGTGATCCTTCGAGGATGCGGTGTCACAAAGAGCTGCTTTGGTGTCTGCCCGAACTCCAAGATCTGGGTGAGCATGGCGACCTTCTCATCAGGATCCTCGATGCTTCAGGACAGAACACAGACCACGCGGTGACCTCTAGGTGCAAAGCTCCTTGATCCGTATCGCTTGAAATTTGTGCACTCAGCAGGAGAGAGATTAACCCTCAAACCATAATAGACACTACGTGCCAGGCCTGTCTAGACTGCATCACACATCTTCAATTTCTGAGGCTCAGTGATTTACACAGTGGTGAAAGCAAGCTGTAATTCTCTGTAACATTTCCATACCTTAATATCGTCCAATAACTGCACTAATCATTTAGACAAAGAGGTCATTTGTAGTTTCAAGTGGAAACTCCTTACTGACATATAGATACCTGTTCAAGTCGACACCTCCTTCGTAGGTCAGGGGATGAAACACTGAAAAAAAGAGACGTAAAACTATTGAAAGATGTACTGTTTTGTTATAATATAGACTCTGTTTGTTTTAAAAACTCAACAACTTTAAACTTCTATTCAAAGAATCCGATCTTCACTTTGCGAAACAGCCTGATAATATCCAGCTCGGGTAAACATCAAGCTGCACTATTATGTCTGCCGAGCGGTGACCTGACTTGCAGTGGGAGGCGGCGTGCCACCTCAGTGTACTTCTGGGTCGGCGCGCCTCTCCCGGGGGGCGCAGAGCACCCCGTGCAGCGTGTGAGGGGCCAGGTCCGCACCCATCCCCGCCGCCAACGCCGAGAAGCCCGGCGGAGGAAGAACGGGCCCCGCAGAAGGGAGGGCGCTGCCGCCGCGGGCTTCTCTCCGCTCAGTCACAAAGACACTCTGGGGCCTTCGCGGGAACCAAGGCCGCCACTCCATCCCACTCTGACTGAGCTTTCCTAAAAGTGACGGAATGGGATGCTAAATGAGATGCTAAAATTAGAAGACTCTAGCAAAAGACCTCTTGGGACCATGGCGAAGCGGGTATTTTTAGACAAAGGCACTTTCTCTCCCGCCTTTTATTCAGTATCTAATCTGGGGTCGCCGAGCCAGGAGGCACCGTCTGCCGAGACGGGATGCTTCTGCTAAGGAAACAAGCTGCTCTGAGCTCTGTCTGGGGGTTGCTTTTGTTGCCATCAGACGCTAACTGGGGTTTCAGTGACCGTTACTCACCATTGTGGGCGCCGACGGCGTCCCTCCCCTTCTGCTTGCAGCCAAACACGAGATCGATCCACTCGTGCAGGTGCTCTGACACGTAATCGCTTTCCAGTGCGTCCCTGCTCTTCTGGAGAAAGTCCTCGGGACCTAGTAGGTGACACTCGATCAGAACACCCCAAGTCGCCACTTTACTTTCTCCCATTCCTTTCATCTATCCATATGCAGACAGAGCTTCTGGGACAGGCAAAGAGGGACATGTTTCTTAATGAGTCTCCCCCCGATCATGTAAAATATAAATTTTGGGGGTGGGCGGAGAGGGAAATACCATTTTTACAACACTTGGCTCTCTCGAATGCATAATAATGGTTTTACATCACAGACTCATAGAATACTTACAATTTGGAATAAGACTTTACCATCTCATTTAGACAGAGGATTATACTGTTATTTTGAAAAATCGAAGCAACTAAATAATAATACTGAAATTGCACGACTAAGTAGAGAATTTCTATAATTCAGTACTTCCAAGATGGTACTCACTCCGTGCCCAAGGGGGGAGTTCTACGTCATCAACCATCTGCCCTCCTTGTCTCTTTCCCAAATCCAGCTTCAGACTATTGACTAAAAAGCTGACATCATCACCATAGAATTCCGGAATCAGCTGAAAGTTTCAGGGGAAGAAAAAAAAAAAAGAGAACAGTAACAAACATTTTTTAAAGCAGTTACAAACCACAAGCCCAGTGAATCATTGGCTTGGTAAATGCTTACCTCTTTAAAATCGGTTGCACCATCCAAACAGTTTTTCCAAGTTTCTGCAATACTAAACGTGAAAACAAAATTCAACTGATTTTAAATCTAGGGTATGGAAACGGCAACAGCAGCACTGTCTAGGCTCCTGGGTGCTATTCTACACTTGACCTAAATTACATCATCTCGCTCATTAATTCGTAATCGCCAATATTCACACGAGCTACCGCACCGGAGGGGCCCATGTGAATATCGGGGATTCACAGAAGAGAAAACTCTGGGCCCACATAGGGAGTGAGCAAGGAGTCGGGATATGGACCTGGGAGGGTGTCCCCAAGTCCAGGCCGGGGACCTGCCCCCCACATGGCCTCATCGAAGGGCCACTCGGGGCAGGTCTTAAACATGAAAAGTCAGCAGTTATTTTAAGGGCTCATTTCGAAAATGGATTATAAACAGACATGTGCAGAGCTTAGAAAAAGACTGGAAAGACACAGACCAAACGATGAACAATGAGTGTTAACTAACTCAGTGTGGTCAGGTGCCATGTGAAATTTATTTTCTTCTTCATATTCTGATTTGGGGGGGTAAGAAAAGATTACTTATTTTATTTTATTTTTTTGCGGTACGCAGGCCTCGCACTGTTGTGGCCCCTCCCGTTGCGGAGCACAGGCTCCGGATGCGCAGGCGCAGCGGCCACGGCTCACGGGCCCAGCCGCTCCGCGGCACGTGGGATCTTCCCGGACCGGGGCACGAACCCGCGTCCCCCGCATCGGCAGGTGGACTCTCAACCACTGCGCCACCAGGGAAGCCCCAAGATTACTTTCATAATAAAATTATTTAAACACTCACAGGGATTGTATTCAATTCATAGCAAGATTATTTAGAATAATGAAATGTTGGAAACTGCCTAGGTTTCCAACCATAGAGAAATAGTTAAAATAGTTTAAACTATGGCATATGTTAGGATGTGATATATTAATTAAAACCAAAAAAATCACCGTTTTGAAGAACATCCAATAATATGCGGAAAAACTTCAAGATCTAACAAAAGGCTATAAAATACAAAAGGCAGGACAAAAAAAACTGTATTTAAAATATGTTCTCCATCACTTATCATTAGAGAAATGCAAATCAAAACTACAATTGCACTGTTGGTGGGGATGTAGATTGACACAGCCACTATGGAGAATGGTATGGAGGTTCCTTTAAAAACTACAAACAGAACTACCATATGACCCAGCAATCCCACTACTGGGCATATACCCTGAGAGAACCATAATTCAAACAGAGTCATGTACCACAATGTTCACTGCAGCTCTATTTACAATAGCCAGGACATGGAAGCAACCTAAGTGTCCATCAACAGATGAATGGATAAAGAAGGTGTGGCACATATATACAATGGAATACTACTCAGCCATAAAAAGAAATGAAATTGAGTTATTTGTAGTGAGGTAGATGGACCTAGAGTCTGTCATACAGAGTGAAGTAAGTCAGAAAGAGAAAAACAAATACCGTATGCTAACACATATATATGGAATCTAAAAAAAAAAATCATTCTGAAGAACCTAGGGGCAGGGCAGGAATAAAGACGCAGACGTAGAGAATGGACTTGAGGACACGGGGAGGGGGAAGGGTAAGCTGGGACGAAGTGAGAGAGTGGCATGGACATATATACACTTCCAAATGTAAAATAGATAGCTAGTGGGAAGCAGCCGCATAGCACGGGGAGATCAGCTCGGTGCTCTGTGACCACCTAGAAGGGTGGGATAGGGAGGGTGTGAGGGAGACGCAAGAGGGAGGAGATATGGGGATATACGTATACGTATAGCTGATCCACTTTGTTATAAAGCAGAAACCAACACACCATTGTAAAGCAATTATACTCCAATAAAGATGTTAAAGAATATATATATAATACTTACACAACTGAACAAATATCAAAAAGAAAATACAAGATGTTAAATAAAATATGTTCTCACATTTACACACACACACAACTACACAAAGCCTAAGAGGAATAGATACAACAATTACTGTAGTGGTGTTTTCATTTCCTTCCACTTTTGTTTAAATCTGGTTTTTTGAAATAAACGCATTGTACACGCATAATGAAAAAGTTTAAAACGTGGTAAGTGAGGCATTTATGGCGAACCTGTTGAACATTCTGTCTGCGTTGTCGAATCTTCCGTTCTGCAGACACAGCATATACTCTGGTGCTAGAGGGGAAAGAAATCAGAGTCAAGCAAGATCACAGAACCACTGAAGAGTCCACGTGAAGTAACATTTCCCTGGGGGTGACGGTGAGGGGTCTTACCAATCCTGACCAGATAAAACAGCACGTAGCCCGGGGAGGAGTAGTGGCTGCCGTACATGAACTTGGGCTCCGGCATCTCCCGGTAGCGCGTCTACAACACAGGGAGAGAAAGTCCTGCTGAGTGCCGGCTCTGAAGACAATAACCGACGCCAGTAGTAAAAGCCTAAGGACACCACGGCCGGAACACATTCTAGCCCCTCATTTCTCTCCTAAAGAGGAAAAGGAGAAGATAAAAAAGGGCGGGAAATCTGACAAAACACAGCATTCTTGCAACAAGTGTCTTGGTTTTCTTGGCCTCATGGTAACAATGTCTGCCGGGGCAGGACTGCAAAGAAGACATTTTATGCATCTCTTGTGCAGTTCACCAGAGAGCACCTTCGTGAAAATAAATGGGTAAATCTGTGATCGGCTCCGCTTCCTACCTCCTGAATTGTAAGCAAAAATGCAGACGGTGAGCAGATAAATTCACTAGGGGAAGGAAGGCAGCGGGCAGAGAAACTTCGGTCTCTCCAGATATACTCCCCCTAACTCTTGAAGAAACGAGTTTCAGGTACTATGAAAACACAGGGGAAGGGGGTTCAATCCCTGGTCAGGGAACTAAGATCCCACGTGCTGTGTGGTGTGGCCACAAAGTAAATGAATAAGTTTTTAAAAACCAACAGAAACAATCAAACAAAACAGACGCCAAAGCTCCCGGGTTGCTTAGACACCAGGAATCCCTGAGTCCACGTACCAGAAGCCTCTCCAGACGTTCCTTGTTGAGGGCCCCGACTGGCTTGCTGAGATCCCGGAAGGTTCCTGGATTTGACAGATCTATAAGAGAAATAAATTTTTAAAAATTACTTACAATAAATAAAGCAAACAAGCTTACCCTTAACATTCTCTCCCTGAATGAATTCACATGCACATATTTATTTCCAAATAATATACAGCTTTTTAAAAACTGAGACAGATCCATTAGAATATTTCTGATTATTAATATAGATGTAAAGGTTAGAATTTGAAGACCTACTGATAAAAACTATATTCCAAGTAAAACAACAATGAAAAGTAAACAAATTTCAAAAGCCATTATTCTACCAAAATTTACTTTTTAAATTTGAATTATAGTGAATATTGTTATTCTGTGATAATAGCATAATTTGAGAACTGGGGACCTGAATATTATCAGACAAATAAATTATATTCCTAGAAAATCTGTTACCTCTTTCAACTACAAGGATGCAATCAGTGAACTGTCAAAAGTAATTTAGTGTTCACAGTATCTAATTTTAAGACATTACAAAATAAAATTACCGTACAATCACATTTTTGGTAAAATAATTTGAGAGAGAAAGAAGTATATATACCACAAAGTTAAAACGGTTCTCTCTCGGTAATGTAATTATTGATGAGTCTCATTTCCTTCTTTGAGTGTTTCAGTACTTTCTAAGTGTTCTTTAATGAACAGCTAGATTACGTTTGGTAATCACGTTTCAATGTGAATTGAAAAATAATACGGTAACCTGACGCACAATTTTCAAACTGGAAACTTAAGTGTTTGAAAACAAAGTACTTATTGGTAGCAGTGGTAACACTGGCTGAAGATCCCATGCATGTCTTCTGGGTGTGGCTTTCAAGAAGTGTGTGAGTACTTTTCTTTAGAATTAAAAAAAAATCAGAGACAGTAGAGAAAACATACAGAACACACGTAATTCCCATGACACCCATCCAGTATCGTGGCATGGAGACGGGCCATCTTCAGTGATAAACTCAAACGGGTTCTACTCTGTTCACGAACGTCAACGTGGTCCTACGCGGGGTTGTGTCCTGTGCTCTAAAAGCCCGGCTCTGCGGCACGCACCCAGCTCGGAGCTGCTGTAGTCGCCGACGACCCAGGGGAACACGGGGTACTGGGAGAGGTCGTTGCAGCTGCGGTCGGCCAGCGTGTTGAGGTGCAGCAGGTACTGGTAGTTGGACAGCAGCCCGCGCTGCCACTGCAGCGTGTAGCCCTCGGCCGTGCGCTCCGCCACGTGGTGCTCTGGGGGGACAGGTGAGGACAGGCCCGGGTCACACTGAGCTCCACGTGCGCGGGCAACGGTCACTCAGCACGTGAAGGCGCTATAGAGGCTTTCAGTGTCGACCCTTCAACCCATTTTTGAAAAGTACATTTAAAAAAAAGAAAAATAGGGGCTTCCCTGGTGGCACAGTGGTTGAGCGTCCGCCTGCCGATGCAGGGGACACGGGTTCGTGCCCCGGTCCGGGAGGATCCCATGTGCCGCGGAGCGGCTGGGCCCGTGAGCCGTGGCCGCTGCGCCTGCGCGTCCGGAGCCTGTGCTCCGCGACGGGAGAGGCCACAGCAGTGAGAGGCCCGTGTACCGCAAAAAAAATTAAAAAAAATAAAAAAAGAAAAGTAGGCTACAGTTTGTTTTTACCAAAGAGTTGTTCTGTCAAGTATGAATGGGCATCTCCAAGATCCAGGAGGGAAATGATTAAATGTATGATATAAAACATCTCATATCTACTAAATATATGATATAAAACATCACATCTATAAAACACATGATATAAAACAAATATGAAAGTATGGCGCAAATACATAAATATGACATGGTAATATATACAACATTCACTACATTTCTATCTAGTCTACGGTATGTACTAACAAAGAACCCTTCCAAACGTGCTCGACTTTTAATGCCTTTAAGAAGCCATGACCATTTGTAAAAACTCATTTCCTCCATTTCTCATGAAAGTAAAACGAAACAATCTTTTAGTTTTCTTTCAGATCTGGGCGCGGGGTACTACGGCCAATTTGTCACTGACTACGTATTATTTATGCAAGTGAGGAATAAGGAAAAGAATAGAAAACACGTATCTGTCAGATTTCTGAAACTAGAAGGGCCAGAGAGACCCCCCCAGAAATAACCTCAGGAAAGATGGAACCGGAGATGGTGCGGCACCGATGATAGCTTTCCTGTAAAATGAGTCAACTGTTCTATTTTGTCTAGAAAATTCTGCTTCCAGCTTTGTACTGGCTGCAAACTTATCCAACTCATTTGCTGATTCAATATTTATTCTCATATACTTTGCCAAGTTTCTTCTCTAATCAGCTACCAGGAAAGGGCTTAAAAACTCCAAACACTTATCCTCTGATTTTCCACTCTCAGAACATCTCAGAGAAAGTCTGAACAATCTTGGGAATAAACTCAGAGACAACAGACGCTTCACAGAAGCAGACCTTTTAGGCCATGGCAAGTTTTTTGACTTGAGATTTTAGGACTCACCATGAAAGTAGAGTTTTTTGTCGTAATCTTGTTATAGTTAGAAAAATTAAATGAAAAAAATTAAATCAGGAGGCAGGAGATAACAGTAAACTTATACCAAAGTTATACTTAAGCATTAAGTTAAACTGAACAGCTTAGTGTGAGAAGAAAAAAAACATGAACTCTAAACCTACTGTAAAGTATGTTCTTTATTGAAAATAAACTATTCTTCCTTGAGAGAAAACTTCTAAGGGAGTAACTCACTACACATCTCATAAATGATTTCACCGCACACGGGAACAGCAAACTAAGATGGTATTAATAAAATCCCAACATTTATTTTTAAAAATCATTCCGTTCTAGTCATCTGGCAATTCTGAAAACAAGAATAATTTAATTCACCCATACAACTTAATATGTTTATGCTTGAAAAGAAAAATACAGGTGTTCTGATAAAAGTGGAAAAATTCTCATTTCCCATGGAAGACTGAGGAAATATTAGTTATAAGCAAACTGAGTCCCACGGTACCATACTGAGCATAGAAGGTTCATGTGTTCCTTTTGCACCGTTTTCCAGCTTTGTGATTAAGACCACAATGAATGATCACAGACACATGACTGGGTAGCTCACCGTCTCACATGAAGAAACTGAGTCCTGGGTTTCATAAACTAACATAAGACAGGACTGGACATAAAAATAATTAGGTGGATTCTCATATAATCCATTCAACTTGGGGGTTGTTAAGATACAAAAAAACCATTTAAATATATTTATCGAAAGTTTTTTTTTTTTGCGGTACGCGAGCCTCTCACTGTCGTGGCCTCTCCTGTTGCAGAGCACAGGCTCCGGACGCGCAGGCTCAGCGGCCATGGCTCACGGGCCCAGCTGCTCCGCGGCACGTGGGATCTTCCCGGACCGGGGCACGAACCCGCGTCCCCCGCATCGGCAGGCGGACTCTCAACCACTGCGCCACCAGGGAAGCCCAGAAAGTTTTTAAAACACAGGATTGGAGTGAACTATTACCAAATTTCATTTATATGTCCCTTAATTTTCAATATGCCATTCTTTTAACTATAGTTACTGATGAGAAGAAATACGTAGAACTGCAGAGGTGATTCTAGATACAGCGTTGTTCTCCTCTTACTTCCCCATCCCAGTTACTCGGGAGTTGAGCTATACCTCCACGTGAACAGATACAATGAAGAGTGAGCCCCGAACCTAGATACGTAGCAATGTAAAAATAGAGGTCATCTCGGTCTTGACGTTCATAGAACTTCAGGTAGATGTCAGAACACAGATCATCTTCTGTGCAGAACACTTCCAAGCCCTACAAATCCAGAAAGAGAGGAATAAAACAAACGGCATCTCAATGTGAGTGACGCAAGTACAAAAGCCTTTCAACTAAACACTTGCGTTATTTTATCTGTAGGTCTTATATGCATATTCCCCAGCAATAAATTTTATTTATAAGGACAAGACACGTGTCTCAGCTAAACTTTACAAAATCCCTTTTGACCTTGAGGACCTTTACTGATGGCAGCATTTGTGAGTTTATTATGTTGAAATTCAAAATTGGCTGAGACCCATGTCTTCACCTACCTTCTTCAAAGACAAAGGTTCAGCTTTCTTTGACAAATTACGTCATAATTAGGTCAACTTAAACTGATAATTGAATAACTCATTTAATTAGTAGGATGCAATTATTTTAAGAAAACTTTGAGCTGCGTGAATGCTGTGAGGGTGAAGCCAAGACGGGACGGGAATAGACAGAGAAAGGACGGAAGCGCAGCGCTGTCCTAGGTTCAGAGACAGGCTTCCAGCGTTACTGGCGAGGGGACCGAGGGAGTGAACTCCTGGAGTCTCAATTCCCTTGTAAAACAGGGTATCATCTACCTCACAGGGATTGCGCTGATAAATGAATATTGTACATAAATTTCCCAGTAGGCAGAGGTACATAGTCAATGCCTATTTCTTCTTTTTCTGACTGCATCTCTAAACCCAAAGGAGGAGGGGATTTTTAATAGAATCTGTTTCTCTAATCCTCTGTTGGCCCTGGAAATGGAGAATCGCCTTTTAAGTAAAATAGGCAGGAAAACAGTTAAATTTCATAAATACAAAACACCAAAATGAGATGCTTAAATATCCACAATGCTCTTGTAATGCCACCAACTTCCTGGTTAATCTCTGAAGGAGAACAAATAGATTTATATCGACGTCAAGCTAAAATCCCTTGGAGCCGCACGTTCCGTGGCGACTGGGTTCTACGGTAAGCGCGTCAGGCTCACGGAAGTGTGGACACGGGCTGACTCGGGAGGATGGCGGGGAGGGCCGCCCGGGTGACTGAAATGGTTATTTTATCCATCTCTCCCCCTCACCACGCCTGAAGGCTGAATTAATACACGTCAAGCGCCAGGATACTACAGTTCCACGGAGGGCTGCTGTCGCAGCGTCCAAAGTCGGCTCGGAGACCTCGCTGCTGCAACTGGGTGACAGCAAGGTTCGCGGGACCCGTCCTGCGGCCATCGTCCCCACACAGCCAGGGGGACTCTGAGCGCTCGGCAGGGAGAAGCTCGAGGCCCCTGGAGCCCTCCTGCCCTCGGGGCCAAAGGCTTTCTCCCAACAGCCCTCTCCCCCCAGAAAGAGTCGCTCCTTGACACACGTGCAGCGCAGCAGCCAAAGGAAGGGGCGGCGGGCCTCCCGGGCTCTCTGCTCGCGACGCAAACACCCGCGCCTTTCAGACGAGGCCGAGGCGGGGGCAGGCCAGTAAACCACGGGCCGGACCGAAGATGAGACAGATGCCCCCCTCGAACTCACCAGAGGCATGAGGCCGTGTCTCCTCTTGTAAATGCGGCGGACGTCGCGGAGCGTTATCTGGACCATGGGTTTCTTTAAAAGTAGAAAGACAATCTCAAAGGTCAAGATTCTGACACCGTGAGAAGCTGCCCCACCTTAACTTCCTGACGGGTCACACCTGAACGCCTGGAAAGTGAGCTCTGAGAACAGGGCATGCCTCACTTGACACGCCGGCGTGCCCTTTTCACTAGCTTTGTGCCCGTGGGCCGGGTCCCCTACCCCCACCCCCCAGCCCCGCCGGTACCGCTCAGGATGATAACGGAGGCTTCTAGCTTCCAGGTTTCTGCAGGGTTGCTGAGCGGTAAGAAATATTAAAGGATTGGTGCAGACCTCCTCTCAGGAATCTTCCTATTTTTAATCGACCTACGGTTTGCTCAGAACTGACATACAGCTTTTTTTTTTTTAGAATCCTGTCTTTTAGCTCCTTAAACTACAGTGTAATAAGGCTCATAAACAGCTATAGTATAAAAGCAGGGCCTCTAAACTTTATAAGGAGGAAAATTTTCTCGCTTCTCTGGAGCCTTAAAATGCTGGTGAGAGAGGAACAAGGTCGTAAAAGGTACTGAAACTGGCTAAAAGGCGACAGGTCCACCCTCCTCCCCCCAAGTAAGAGGGAGGGAGAGCCTGCAGACACAGGGCGTGTAGCCGTGGAAGCTGCCTGGAGACTGGCCAAGGCCCCCAGCCCAGACCTGGGACCCTGAAGCTGTGGCTTATACTCAGATATTGTTGCTCAAGTATTGACCCAAGCCACAGCAACAGCGTTGGTCCAGCCAATTGATGACACCACAAAGAATGCCCTCAGCAACGTGTACTGTATCCACTGGAGGGCCCGGCGACTGTGCCCTGCCACCTGGTGGACAGAACTGTTATAGCATCACCTTTCACTTAGACGAAAGTGTTCACGTTGCAATGACATGTAATGACTGACCAGCCTGGAGAACTTCCTCCATGGCAGGAAACACTCCTGTTCTTGACGCTACCTGCCAAACGGTCCAACTGCACTAGCAGAGTATTATATTAGTGTTTCTGTTCTTTCAATGAACCACTCTGAAAAGGGTCCGTATCTAGATAAAGCCGCCAACCTTTACAAGTTTTAGCGCAGAAATCTGAATTCATCTTTACTGCCTGGCCTCGTTGAGTCTAAAGTCATCGTGCAGGAGAAGATGCTTCCAGCACCACAGCAGCAGAACTGCAGCTGCCCAGAGACAGCAGTGCCACATGCAGCTCTGCACTGGCTGGAGAGGCCACTTAATACTGCTCCTCTGGACAGATGCAGATCTACTGATTTGGTTTGTAATTAAGGGAAAACGAGAAATACAACTTAGGTGTACATACAAGCAAATACACAGAAAACATCCATCTCTTCTAAACCTTAGTGTATTTCATCGCTCTCCTAGAGAAGTGCTTCCGAGTAGAAAGGTATAAACCTCTAATGACCCTTTACTAAAATCGGAAGGGGCAGGGTTTCTTTTCCCCCAAAGTAACAGAAAGTAAGTCAGAAGAGCTCAAACACAGGTGAGGGTGCATCAGGATTACACGGGGAGCCTGTTAAATACCAGATGCTGGGTGGGGACGGGGACGGAGGGGTGGGGTGGGTAATTCTGACCCTCCCCCAAATGTGAGAACACTCTGTCAAGTTCACAGGGAAGAGCTTGAAGACTCAAAGGGGCCCTCCGCGGGCCTCAGACTACTCACCGGGTACCCATTGAGAGGCTGGAAGTACAGGTTGGTGTCAGTGATACACACATGGCCAGGATTCGTCACCAGAGGCGTCACCATTTCTGCTTTGCATTCCATGTGCAGCTTTTCAGAAACACTTTGCAATCTGAGAATATGTTTTTTCCAGCAAAAGCAAGAAAAGTCAGAAATCGATCTACTTTCTAGATTTAACTTTATCTGAGGGAGCTACAAAGTGACTCTGCAGAACAGGGGTCTAAACACTGCATTTGATGCAAGAAAACTGGTGATATAAACCAGTCGCCTAAATAAAACTGACTTTCTTTTCAATGGTATAATGAATACTTGATTTTTTTAAAAGCAGATGAGGTTATGCATCAAAGAAGAGAAGACAGACAAGTAAAAAAATACCAAATAACCAAATGGTATTCTTCACTCCTCCCCCAAATAAGTCGGCCTTGCAATTATTCTTACATTAACATAATTTTCTATTTTTGTGTCATTAAAACCTATTTTATTGTCATAGAAACTGTTTTGGCATGGGTAGCACTTAGTTCACACCACATTCTATAAGGCTTTGAGTACATAATTACAATTACTTGCATGTCAGTTCCAATGTATAGTCTTTTTGTGGATCTACTGCAGTAAAACCAGTCAAAGGTGATCACCACTCCCTCCTAAATTATGTTAACTCATCCAAAAAGTCTATTTTCGTTCTGCTTTACTAATTTAAAAAAAAATAGGAGGGAAACAACCAAATCATCAAGAGTTTAAGGCAATTACTTAATTAAGTAACTGAGCTAAAAATAAGTCTCCTCTGGGACTTCCCTGTTGGCGCAGTGGTTGGGAAACCGCCTGCCAATGCAGGGGACACAGGTTTGATCCCTGGCCCAGGAAGATCCCACATACCGCGGAGCAACTAAGCCCGAGCGCCACAACTACTGAAGCCCACGTGCTGCAACTACTGAAGCCCACGTGCTGCAACTACTGAAGCCCACGTGCTGCAACTACTGAAGCCCACGTGCCTAGAGCTCGTGCTCCACAACCCATGCACCACAACGAAGAGTAGCCCCCACTTGCAGCAACTAGAGAAAGCCTGCGTGCAGCAAGGAAGACCCAACGCAGTCAAAAAAAAAAAAAAAAAAAAAGAAAAACTGTCTCCTCTGTAAGTAGTAGAACAAAAGCTGGGCTTCCCTGGTGGCGCAGTAGTTAAGAATCCGCCTGCCAATGCAGGGGACACCGGTTCGAGCCCTGGTCTGGGAAGATCCCACATGCTGCGGAGCAACGTAGGCTGTGCGTCACAACTACTGAGCCTGCACTCTAGAGCCCGCGAGCCACAACTACTGAGCCCACGTGCCGCAACTACTGAAGCCCATGCACCTAGAGACCAGGTTCCGCAACGAGAGAAGACACCACAATGAGTAGCCCACGCGCCACAACGAAGAGTAGCCGCCGCTCGCCGCAACTACAGAAAGCCCGTGCGCAGCAACAAAGACCCAACACAGCCAAAAATAAATAAATAAAATAAATTTATTTTTTAAAAAAAGACTGAACCATATACTCTCTGAACCAAGAGAGTATTAGATTAGAAATCAATAACAATACAACAGTAACGAGACCCCCAAATACAGAGAAGATAAACAACATACTTCTAAATAACCCCAAGAAAAAAACCCAATGGGTCAAAGAAGAAATGACAAAGGAAATTATGAAATATTTCATATGAACGATAATAAAGACATATCAAAATCTGAGGGATGCAGCTAAGCAGCACTTAGAGGTAAATTTACGTTTCAGTCCTACTTATAAAAGAAGGTCTAAAATCAGTGATCTAAACTTTGTAGGAAGCTGGGAAGAGAACAAAGTTAAACCCAAAGTAAGCTGAAGGAAGGAAATCATAAGCTTGGAAATCAATTTTATATAAAATGATGTTTATATAAAAATAGAGAAAAATCAAGAAAGTCAGAAGTTGGATCTTTAAAAAGGTTAATAAAATTGGCAAACCTCTGGCAATACTGATAAAGGAAAAACATAAAGCATCAGTGTAAGGAAAGAAAGAGGGACCATAACTGCAGATCCCACTGATGTTCAGAGGACATCAACAACGTGATGCCAGCATCTGACAACTCGGATGAACTGGACAAAGGTTTTGAAAAACGCAGCTCTGACAAAACAGACACGAGAAGAAACAGACAACCTAACTAGTCCTATGTGTCAAGCAAATAGATTGACTAAGTAAGAACACTTCAGGCCGGGGCTTCCCTGGTGGCACAGTGGTTGAGAGTCCGCCTGCCGATGCAGGGGACGCGGGTTCGTGCCCCGGTCCGGGAAGATCCCACGTGCCGCGGAGCGGCTGGGCCCGTGAGCCGTGGCCGCTGCGCCTGCGCGTCCGGAGCCTGTGCTCCGCGACGGGAGGGGCCGCAGCAGTGAGGGGCCCGCGGTACAGAACACTTCAGGCCTACATGGCTTCATCAGTAAATGTGGTTTAAAAATTTAAGCAAGAAATACAATCCTACACAAACTCTTTTGGGAAACAGAAGATAAAGGGAGATTTCTAAACTCATGTTATGTGGCTAGCATAACCCTGATGGCAAAACCTCACAAATACACTAAGATTTACAGAGCAATATCCATAAACAGAGATGCAAAAATCCTTTACAAAATACTCGCAAAGCAAATCCAGCACTATGTAAAAAGAACAATATATCATAAGCAAGTTGGATTTATCCCATGAATACAAGGTTGTTTTAACACTGAAAAACAACATAATTCACAATATTAACAGAATTAAAGAAAAAAGATCATCTCAATAAATGCACAAAAAGTACTTAACAAAATTCTAAACCTATTTTTGAAAATACTCTCAGCAAACTAGGAATAAAAAGAAACTTCCGGGCTTCCCTGGTGGCACAGTGGTTGAGAATCCGCCTGCCGATGCAGGGGACACGGGTTCGTGCCCCGGTCCGGGAAGATCCCACATGCCGCGGAGCGGCTGGGGCCGTGAGCCGTGGCCGCTGCGCCTGCGCGTCCGGAGCCTGTGCTCCGCAATGGGAGAGGCCACAACAGTGAGAGGCCCGCGTACCGCAAAAAAAAAAAAAAAAAAAAAAGAAACTTCCTCACTCTGATAAAGGGCATCTATGAGAAACCTGGCATCATTCTTTAATGGTGAAACATTAAACCCTCTTCCTGTAAAAGATCAAGAACAAGGCAAGAATATGTCTGCTCCCACTGTGTCTATTAATCAAACCGTGCAATGAGGCAAGAAGTAGAAATAAAAGCCACAAGTATTTCTGTGAAACTGTCATTATTCACAGATTAAATAATTATGGATATAGAAAACTCTATGGAATCTACAAAAAAACCTGCTAGGAGTAAATGAGTAAATTCTGAATTTGGAAAAGTCACAGGACACAAGGTCATTGTTTCTAAAAAACAAAACAAAAACAAACAACAACAAAAATGACTTCTATATACCACTAACAAATAACTGGAAAATAAAATTTCAATAGCATCAAAAAAATAAAAAATCTAGGATTACAGCCAACAAATATAGGGTTACAGCATCCACACCCACTAAACATATAATAACAGGGGAACTGGATGAGGGGAAAAGAATTCTTTGCACTAACTGTCTTTACATCTTTTCTTTAAATCTAAAATTTGTCCAAAGTATTTTAAAGAGGACACTTTGGGGTACACATGGGGAAACCTGAATATGGAGCTATAAATTACCCAGCATACAGAATATTGCTACTTGAGTGTTATAACAGTACGGAGGAATGTCAGAGAACTTTCTTGTGAGAGATACATGTTGAAGTAGTTATGGGTGAAGTGTCAGGAAGTCTTGCAGTGTCATTTCAAATGGTTCAGGGAAAAGTTGTATGCATATATTTTATATGTATCACACATACATACATATGCACATCAGCTATACACATATACATATATACAACATATATACAGGCATATATGCATTATTTACACATGTACACACACACACACACACACACACACACAGAGAACAAGCAAGAGCATGTAAGAACCAAAGCAAATTCAGCAAAATGTTGACAAATTAACACTTGGTGACTCATAGGGTATCTGTGTTCACTATATTATCTTTCAACTTGTGAGGACTTGAACTTTTTCAGAATGAATACGGGAAAATAAATATCATTTCAATAAAAAAGCATTTCCTTGGAAGTACGATGAAAATTTATCTCAGCAAAAATTTACCTTCTTTCTTTTAGAGGAAGTATACAATCCTGAAATATCTCACTTCACGCCGCAAAAAAGTCTTCTGCAAATTCTTCAGCCTAACGCTTTGGAGACTGGATCAATCAAAAGTTTCATAGTGAACGATTTTTAAAATTAATGTCATGCTGAAGCCCAGGATAAAAGTCTAAATTGCTACTTAGAAAAATGACGCATTCTAAGTAGGTCAAAGAAACTAATTCTTATTACTCCTTTTCCTTCCTAAAATGGAAGCTATTCTTTCCTCCCAACAATCCATTTAAATATATCCTACAAATACAAAAATGAAAAGAAAATTAATGCTATATAGGTGAAACAGAAAAAGAAGTAAACAAACAAACACAGAAAACACGTTATTGGCCAGATGGCTTTTCTGGCAAATTCTTTAACATTTTAAAATGTAGTGTAAGGGCCACAAATCTCACAAAGGTAGCAATAAAACAGAATATTACAAACGAATCTCATTTATACACAAACTTCTAGCAAAAGCCTAGCACATAATAATCCATAAATGAATCTATTCAACCAATACTTTCTACTTTGTCCTAGGCCTGAGGATTCCAAATACAAAAATCTAAAAATAAATATCTAAAGTAAAAATGATATCTAGAGACTGAACCAATCGCTACATAAGATTTTGTACATATTAGAGAATCTATATATAAAGTTAATGGAATGGATCACAATGTTTCGCAGGGTTGCTGAAAACAAAACGAATACACAAAAATCTACTACATTCTAAGTATCAACAATAAAATGAAATACTTTAGGATATCATTTACAACATCATCAAAAATATGAAGTGCTTGGAATAAATCTAGCCTAAGAGAAGAAAGAACTTTATAGAGAAAAATAATAAAGAAGACTTAAATACATGCAAAGATTCACTGCAATCACAGTCAAGATCCGAGCAGGCTTTTCCGTTTTGAAACTTGACAAGCTGATTCTAAATTTATACAGAAGTGCGTAAGACCAAGAACAGTGAAGACATAAGTTAAGAAGGGAGATATGGTGCAGGACCCTGCACTGCCTGATATTAAGAGTTGTCCTAAAGCCACAGTAATTCATACAGTGATACTGCAGATGGAGATACAAACAGCCCAAATCTACTTAATAGAAGGAAATCTACTTAAAATAAGAAACAAATAAGAGAACAGGTTAATATAAAAGTATACTTACTTGCAGAAAATATATTGGATACTTAGAAAAGCCAAAAAAACCCCAAAACGAACAAAAAACCCAACACACCCCAAAACCAAAAACCGAAACACAACTCCGTTAGATCAGTAAGAATGTGGCCTCTAGGTCCCTGCAGAACACCTTAGGAAGGTACCTAACAGCCTGATGGGATGGAAAAGACTTTCCAGAACAACTGCCAGCTCAGCTGAAATGAGAAGAGTACGGAAGGGCTGGGCAGGTGCGGAAGAGGCAGGAGGCCGAGTATTCTGAGCAGAGGCTCAGGCAGGAGGCCATGAGGCACCTCGGGAACCGCACAGAACGCAAAGGTCCGGAGCAGAGCATGCAGGAGCCACCGGCGGCCGGAACAGTGGCAAAGGCTAAACCGGAGCGCCCCGTGTGCAGGTGAGGTTACGACTTGACCCTGAAGGCAATGGAAGTCTGGAAGGGTTCCAGACAAGTCACATAAAGAAATAAGGTCTTTAGGAAGAATGTATTTTAAAAGTACACTCGACACAGTGAGGAAAACGGGATCGGAGCAGAGAAGGCTGGAGCTGGGGACAAGCTAAACGCTGTCACTGTGATCTTAGTGGCAGGGGCCGGTGGCCTGAACGGAGGCACTGACATGCGAACAGACAGCAGCTCGTGGACTGGGAAGATGGTGGAGCGCGCCTGGCACCAGGCCTTCCTGATGGACAGACGTCAGCTGGGAGCAGTGGTAAGGAGGCCCTGGACTCTGCTCTGGCACTGACACGCCAGGGCCGTTCCCCCAAACAAGCAGGTTTGGGGTGAGGCAGGTGTTAACAGCCGCTATCGGTTCCGGACACACTGAGTGAGGCACCGGGTGACGACGCCACTGCTTTCGTAATCAGGAAACAAAATCATTGAAAACTCACCTGTTTTTGTCAAATGACGTCCTAGCCAAACGGGACTGCAAAATGGCTGTTATCTTTAAAACAGAATCATTTAAAAAGTAAGGGTATAAGGATTTATTAGTGACACATCAATACACGTTCATTCACAATAAAGATACAGATCTTTGGAAACTCTTACCATAGCAGTTTGGTCCCCAAGTTTGTCCAGACAGGATGCTCTGTGAAGCTACGATTATATAAATATACGTGAATTTATTTTTTCCCCTCAGGTGCTTTGAAGATATTTCCTTAGAAACAATGAAACACAACCACCATTCTGTTACTTCGTAACAGGAAGAATGACTCTGATATATCTATGGCTTCTTCCTAATGTATAGTTTTCAAGTTCAACATATTCAAGTAAATCTGTTTCAGATTTATAGAAAAGGTTCTGGTTCTGGTAAGACATGTGAGTATGAAATTCTTTTAAAAGAAGTGTATGCCTCAGTTTGCCAGTGAAGGTCTGAGAAGAGCCCCGGCTTTTACCTGAAGCAATGTCTCCACGACATCTTCCACCTTCCCCGAAACATCCAACTCGAAGACATATTCCATTGTGCCCTAAAAAAAGCGGGAGACCGAACACGTCAGGGCCCATCACTTTAAGACGTCTGCTGAGCTGCCTGGCGTGTCCTCCCTCAGCACACGTGGAATGAGGGCCCCCGGGAAGCAGAGTCTGTTGGATTTAATGCTATATTCACGGTTTCCTTCCTTCTGCTAATTTTGAGCTTAGTCTGCTCTTCTTTTTCTGGTTCCTTGAGGTGTATAGTTAGTTTCTTTAATTTGAGATCTTCGAGGTAAGCGTTTAACACTACACTTCCCTCTTAGGACTGCTTTTGCTGCATCCTTTCAGTTTTGGTATGTTCTGTTCTCGTTTTGATCATCTTGAGGTTTCTTGGTTTTTGTTCTTTTATTTCTTCATTGGAGTATCATTGCTTTGCAACGTTGTGTTAGTTTCTACGGTACCAGCTGCACGTATAACTATGTCCCCTCCCTCGAGTGCGTCAGACGTCTGCTCAGAGAGGGTGGCTTTTCCTAATTCAGAGGTGTCCTTTATCGGAGCACGAGTCCCATCTCCAGGTCTCATAAAAACTCTTCTCCTAGAAGTCATCCCTTTACTGCATACTAAGCTGCAGCATAAAGCATTAATTAAAGCAAAGGATGGTGGGATGTAATGTCTAGTTACAAGTCTTGTGTTCACAGCCCCTCAGAGCTTCTACCCCATCAGCAGCACTTATAAATTATGACTGAGCTCTTAAATAAGGGTATTGTATAGCCTATAAGTATTCCTCAAACATTTAAAAGAAGTTCTCAGTGATATACAGTAAATAATCTTTTAAATGATGCATATTCTGATTTCAACTCTTAACCTAATAATTTAAGCTTTTTTTCCCCCTAATAGACACACCTACTTTGAAGTTAAAAAGTTAATTGAGATCTCTTGGACCGAAGTCTGTCATTCCCTTGGGTAATTTTGTTGTAACTGCTAGGTAACAAGCTTTTAAATACCCATTACATTGCATTAAAGAAGTTAACAGAGACACAGAATCTTACTGCTCAAAATCACTACGTAAATTGCTCTGGATAAAGGAAGAGCTTTACTTACCCTTTCTATTCTATACGGTGCCACAACGCTGTGTTCTTTAATGAAATACACCTGAGAAAGACAAATCAACACTCGTAAAATAATTAAACATCATCATGGTAATGAGTTACTGTTAATTAGGATGTTATGAATCAAATTTAAATCACTGTTGCATAATCTGTTTCCAAAAGCACTTGCATTAATATTAGTATGGCTTTAAAGTTCTGAAGTTAAAATAACAAACATTAAATTAAAAAGATTCATCAAGGCAACAAGGTAGCAACCACTGCTGGATAAATACAATGTCTAAGATGTCTTATGAATGTCATCACTTGTACCAGTAACCAGACAAGTGACAGAAGCTAGTCTAAGGCTGATTTTCTAAGAAATGAGTAAAACAAAGTCACTGTGGTATGAAATCCATTCATCAACATAAAGAAAACTCTCTTCTCTAGACAGACACAGACAGACAGACACACACACACTCACTCCTCTTTATTCTATCAGCAAAAGAATATTTGGAAGCAAAAATCTAAAAGCCTAAAAGAACCATAACATATTTCTGAAACACTGTGACCTGGTCAGTAATCAGAAAACACAAAAGTTGTGTTTATTTGGTTGTGTGCTTAACCCAGGAAGCTTAATACTTGAAAGAGTAGCTTATATCTAGTCACACCTTGATGTAAAGCTGATTTTGAGTTTATTTGATACAAGACCTCTTATACAAACTATTGAAAGGAGGTGGAAGGATTTGGGGGCTTTATTCCTAAGGTTATTAAAATTATACTAAAATGTATATTTTTATAATGGAAACCATACTTTCAACTGAAGAAGTACCTACTCCTTTCAAGATATGGACTTTCCAGAATAAAGCGACAGTGTAGAATGATATCTAGAAATAATGAGAATACAGGTGTGGACCAGAATCATCAATAGTGGTGCTCCTTCCCCCAAACAGATGGCCATAACTGCTTTCATATCGGCCAGTCCAAACAACATGAAGTCAAAGATAGCCTCTGAAATGTTTTCTTCCCTAAAATTATTAGAATCATGGAAGGCAGACTTAGAAAATCACCTAATCTGATATCTCCCGGGCTTCATAAAATAATTTTCAATAAGCATTAAAAGAGCCATGAACAAGAGGGCTAAGTGATCCAAAAACCACCGGAGGCTGGCCCTTGAGAATCTCAACACTTCGCATCCAGTCCTAGCGTCAAGAAACCTCTGCATCTTTGTTTCCCACAGCTTTTCCCATGCTTGCTCGATCACAGAATGATACTTTTCTTTGGATCCGCAGAGAGTGGAGCTGACGCTGACCTCCTCTACCCTCTCATTTTCAAGGTGAAGAAGGTGAGATTCACAGCAAAAAGGCAGTGGTAATGAGCTCTGCTCCTCTCTCATCTATAATTTTTAAAAAATCTACAGATGAATGAAGTACAGCTAACCCTTGAACAACATGGGTTTGAACTGCATGGGTCCACTCACGTGTGGACTGTTTTCAGTAAATATATTGGAAAAGTATGTGGAGATTTGGGACAATCTGAAAGATGAACTGTGTAGCCTAGAAATATCAGAAAAATTAAGAAATTATGTCACGAGTGCATAAAATATATGTAGATACTAGTCTATCATATCATTTACAACCATAAAACATACAAAAATCAATTATAAAAAGTTAAAACTTATCAAAACTCATGCACACGCTAACAGACTGTACGTGGATGGCACCGATCTTAGCCGAGAGAAATGTAAATAACTGTAAAGACGCAGTATGAAATCACAGCTGCACGCGTTCACCGTAGTTCACACTGTACCACGGTCATAACTTCACAGCCGCCTCCTGTGATACTGCGCGGAGGTCGAGTGTTGAGAGTAACCTCAGGAGGCCGCGGGACGCTGTCATCTCCGCGTAAGCAGCGGTGAATCGGGCATCGCAGTAAAAAGTGATCCCTCCTGGTTCTTGTGCATCTTTCTCCGTGTTTAGAGTAGATGGTAAACCGGGAATAACACCACGGGACCCACACGAAGTGCCACCAGTGACGCTGGCAGTGCCCCCGAGAAGCAAAGTCGTGACGTTATGAGAAAAAGTTGAATTACTCGATATGTGTACCATTGACTGAGGTGAGGTGAGCAGCTGCGGTTGCCACCATTTCAAGATAAATGAATCCAGTGTAAACACCATTGTAAAAAGGAAAAGGAAATTCATGAAGCCATCAGGCAGCTACCCAGCAGGCGGGAGAACCTGGCACTTTCTGTGAACTACCTTTTTATCAGGTATTGAACATGCAGCTTTTATGTGGGTGCAGGGTTGCCACGTATGACTAATATGAAGTCAGCATATGACAACTTAAAGCAAAAGGAAGGTGAAGGATCCCAAGCTGGAAAATTTAATGTCAGCAAAGGATGGTTTGATAATTTTGGAAAGAGATTTTGCTTTGAAAATGTCAAGATAACAGGAGAAGCAGCTTCTGCCAACCAGGAGGCAGCAGACGAACTCCCAGACACCATTAAGAAAACCACCTCCTGGGCTTCCCTGGTGGCGCACGGTTGAGAGGCCGCCTGCGGATGCGGGGGACGCGGGTTCGTGCCCCGGTCCGGGAGGATCCCACGTGCCGCGGAGCGGCTGGGCCCGTGAGCCGTGGCCGCTGCGCCTGCGCGTCCGGAGCCTGCGCTCCGCAACGGGAGAGGCCACAGCGGTGAGAGGCCCGCGCACGGCACAAAAAAGAAAGAAAGAAAAGAAAAGAAAATCACTGAGGAGAAAGGATATCTGCCTGATCAGGTTTGAATGCAGGTGGAAGTGCCCTCTTCTGAGGAAAAAAAACAACCACCCACAAAGGACGTTCATTAATAAGGAAGAGACACGAGGACCAGGATTTAAGGCAGGGAGGGATAGGCGAATTCTGTTGTTTTGTGCAAACGCAATGGGGTCGATGACCAGGACTGCCCTGGTCTATAAAGCTGCTGACCCCCAGCCGCCAGCCTTTGGGTTGGACAAGAGCCCTGTGTCTGGATTGGTCCCATCGATGCTTTGTCCCTGCGGTCAGCAAGCATCCTGCCAGTACGGGGCTGCCCTTCAATGTGCTGTTAACCGGACAATACCCCTGGCCACCGAGAACCCCATGAGTTCAACGCCAAAGGTGTCAAAGTGGTCCACTTGCCCCCAAACCCAGCATCTCTAACTCAGCCTCTAGGTCAGGGGTCATAAGAACCTTTAAGGCTTATTACATATGGTGCTCCGGGCAAAGGACTGTCAACGCTGTGGACGAGAACACCATGAGAGCCTGGAAGGGTTACACCATTGAAGATGCCACGGTTGTTACAGAAAAAGCCATGAAAGCCATCAAGCCAAAAACAGTACATCCCTGCCGGAGAAAACTGTGTCCAGACGCTGTGCGTGACTTTACAGGATTTACAACAGAGCCTATCAAGGAAATCACGAGACAGATCATGGATACGGCAAAAAAAAAAGGTAGGGGGTTGAAACGTTTCAGGGTATGGATCTTGGAGAAATTCAAGAACCAATGGACACCACGCCCGGGGAATTAACGGGAGATAAGCAGATGGAGATGAGAGCTTCCAAACCAGCGCCAGATGAGGAGGAAGAAGATGTAGAAGGAGCAGTGCCAGGAAACAAACCGACATGAGATCACCTAGCAGGAGGCTCGGATTTTTCACACTGCTTTTGGCCTTCTTCTATGACATGGACCCTTCTAGGACTCAGGCACAGAAACTAAAGCAAACAGCGGAAGAAGGGTTGGTACCGTAGAGCAACATTTTGAGAGAAACAAAAAAGCAGAAAAGTCAGCCAGAAATCATGACGTATTTCCGTAAGGTTAAACTAAATGTGTCCGCCTGTTTGTGTGTGTGGGCGCGGGGGTCAGTGCCCCAAACTCCCACTTTGTTCAAGGGTCGGTTGTGTACGACAGGAGAAAACACGTGTAATTCATCTCCGTGTTGCCAGTGTTCACACAGTACTGGATGCACAAATCTATACTGAGTCCATGTGAAATGGAGAAAAGGTCATGACCCCAAGCATGACGCTATAATTAGACAAAAGGCCGCCCATCCTGAGCCGTGGCCTTGCTTGTCACCAGGAGTCCATCTGAGCTGCTGAAGCGGGGGAGCTGTCCTCCCACCTTCCAGCTGCAGTTCTTTATCTCAAGCCTCCTCAGGGCGGACCCACAGCCTGCAGGCTCCGCACGCTTAATGAACATTACGGAGTGCTCGGCCGATCACACCTTTGAAAACATCTAGTTCTCAATGACTAAATGTAAAAGAGTTTAAACATCACGCCTCGCGGTCTTCATTTGAGATTTCTACAAATAATTTCATTGTGCTTAAAAAAATGTATATACACACACACACACACGTATGTATTTATTCACTTAAATGTTCATTCAGGTTAGAAAAAAATGTTTACTAGGTGCTTCTTACCTGACTGAAAATGAGTGAGATCCCCCCGGATACCGCCCTAAAATGCAGATAAAAGTTATTAAATATATGTAATTTTTGGGGAGAAGTAAAATTACACAGTTGTGACAATGACGTACTTTGTGAAGTGTCTATTGGCTCCATTTTCTCCATGTTTTCCTATTTTTATACAATCTCTCAAAGGAATCTGGATAAAATTGAGAAATACTATAAAAATAAGCCAAGGTAAAATATATACAAAAAACAGGACCGTTTCTGTTCACATTTAAAATGCTTTTACCTTAATGATAGGCTGGGATATTGCATCCGGTTCAAAAATAACTGATTTTGAACATATTTTTAAGGAGCCTCTGATTTTCCTAGAGATGAAAGTACAAAAGGTTATTATTAATGGATGTAACAAAAGTCACAAAAGAATAATACATTTTAACTAGAACGTAGATGACTAAAGTATCAACTAATAAAAGATCAACAAAGAGAAGGGTATGGAAGGTTGGAAAATATAGCAGAAATATTTTCCTCATCTCCCCCTCCCTAGAGGTTAAAGAATCTGCATGTGTTGTAATACGGTCTCGCTGGCTGAGCGCTGTCGCATGTATTTTATTCGCATTACTTCATCTGGTTCTCACAACTACTGTGAAAGGGAAACAGTTTTCCGATCCTTAAGAAACGCTGATTCCATCCTGTCTGTGGTAAATTCTTTTGACTTTTTTAAATTTTTTTTTTTTTTTTTTTTTTTTTGCGGTACACGGGCCTCTCACTGTTGCGGCCTCTCCCGTTGCGGGGCACAGGCTCCGGACGCGCAGGCGCAGCGGCCACGGCTCACGGGCCCAGCCGCTCCGCGGCACGTGGGATCTTCCCGGACCGGGGCACGAACCCGCGTCCCCCGCATCGGCAGGCGGACTCTCAACCACTGCGCCACCAGGGAAGCCCTATTTTGACTTTTAACTTCCTATATCTTAAAGAACTATACAGAAAGCAATACTAAGTATCTAACGTTGATTAGGTAGGGGATTTTTTGTTTTCTTATTTATAATCATGCAAGAATAACACGAGTTTGAATTTAGAACACAAAACGCTTTTACCGGTGATTCTGGGGTACACAGGAATTCCAGGAAAAACTGGTTCTATGATAATAAGCAATTTTAAAGACTATCTGCCTACTACTATAAAATCAAGTAAATCCGTTATGGGCGTCACCATTTTCCTCCTTTCCTGGGACATTTATAAGACTCCAATGAGCTTTGGGGAAAAGCCTGCCTGAGCATGTTAGAGTCCAATGTGCCTCAACTGCCTGAAGCCAATAAAAATCTACACACTTGACTGTCTTCTATTGACTAGATGACTTCTGTCAATTGATCAAACCAAGGCAATAACTTATGTAATCAAAACACAGGTTAAGAAATGCTGGAACATCATCTTATAAAAAAATCACCTTAAGATTTGTTTCCAAGAGTACATTTTCTCTACAAATGAAGCTCTAAGGATCTTATGTTTTTTTAAAATCACTTGTATGACATCTGGACTTTTTCTCCAGTCATTCCTCAGTGTCCTAGTGAACGCTTCTTACTCTGGCCATTCCAGGGTCTCTTAACTGAAGCAGTTATTTTACTTATAGTCTAGAAACACCAACCTGCTCTTCCTGCTTCTGTAGACAGCTCCCCCCACCGGCCGAGTCAATTCTTCTATCAAAGAAATCTCACATCCTTCCTGGCTTACAAATATGCTAATGGCATTCTAAACCTCAGGATGAAGTCCCCTCACAATCTGAGAAAGGCCTCCCTCTGTGTACGTGGATAATATGTACCCAGGAGACAAGAAGGCTTGTCATGCTGAAGGCCATGATTTAGCCTGCGATTCTTCTTCCTCAAAAGCTCTTAAGGTTTGATTTTATATCATTTCTTTCCAAGCTGTTATCTGCATTTACCTTTCCTAACACCCTAAATTACCTAATAATAACTTAAGTACTTTTATGGCAATTGCTAAACAAATACAAATAGAATAGAAAATTCCCAAGTATCAATCACCTAGTTCCTGCAGTTGTGAACAGGCAGTCATTCTTGTTTTGTGTACAACACCTCAGAACCTTGGTGGATTTTAGATAAATTCCCAGACATCCTATACTTCATTTATATGTACTTTAACATAAATCTCTGAAGATAAACTCTTTCAATAAATGACCTATCACTGTCGCACCTAAAAAAATTAATAATTCCTTAATGTCATCAAGGATACAGCCAGGATTCAAATTTTTCTATTTCATAAGTGTGTTCTTATAGTTGGTTTGTTCAAATTGGAACACAAAGTCCATATTACATTTAGTTGACATGTCTCTCTGTATCTCTTAATCTAAGGCAACTTTCATTTTCCCGCATTGCAAACTTCGCTAAACACATCTCTGCGGTTTTCCTCTATCCCATTTCCTTTACATAACTGGTAAGATTAAAAGACTTGACGAGCTGGGGTTTGATTTTCTGGTAAGGGTTCGTCAGAGGCAGTGCACGTGTACTTCCCTCATATCAGGAGGCCGCAGTGGGTTCAGGTAATGCCTATCTTGATACGTGCATTAAAAAATTTCTCAGCAGCTTTTCATCTGCCAGTTTAGCAGCCATCGAGGATTCTGTCTACATCAGAGGTTGGCAAACTTCTTCTATAAAGAGCCAGATAGTAAATATTTTCGACTTGGCAGGCCATTTGGTCTCTGTCACTATTCAGTTCCACTTCCGTGTTGCAGGAAAGCAACCACACACAATATGTAAACAAGTGGGTGTTCCAATAAAACTTTATTTACAAAAACAAGCAGCAGGCCAGAACTGACCATAGTCTGTCGACCCCCTGATATAGATCCATTATTCACTAGGGGCTGAAATTTTTAACATTCCCTGTGTTTATTATCTAGAATTCATCAACAAAGAGCAGCTTTAATTATCTGTGATTTGGTTACCCTAAAGTACAATTTGTGCAAGGAAAGCAGGAAAAATGCTTGATTCTTTATCAAATTTTAGAAAAATGAGTTGGTGTCCTAGTATCCTTCAAAGGTAACTGATATATATACACACACACATGAAATAATATATTTATATTACATATATGTCATTATGAACTCATGGATTTGAGCCCTTCTGATACATTTCAATCCAGTGCCCTCGTTATTCTTTTTTGGTGTTCAATCTGTCCCATTTTTTGCCCAGCTCTTCAGGGTGGCCTTGTGCCCTTTTAATTCATTTTGATACCTTCCTTACTTGCCAGCCTGACAAGATGGTCCAGGCTCACCTCCCACATTTCCTCCCCTGACTTAGACTCAGGCACTTCTCCAAAGAGCCCTCGTTCCTTTTAGTGGAGAGTAGCATTCAGAGTAGCTCACTGCCGCTGAGTTCTGACTAGGCCTTTTCAGAGATCCGAAAACCCTCCTTACCTTTCACTCCGACCGCCGTGGTGCTGCAGGTGATTAGCTGTGTGCTGTTCGAAGTAGTGCTCCTCCAAGGTAAGCAGGAGCAAGGAAAATCTAAATTTGGAAAAAACAAACAAAACAAACAAAAATCCGCATGTTTTTTTTTTTTTTTAAAGCAGAATATTTCAAGCATGTGTTCCCAAAGTGCTTTTCCATCCATTACATCAACAAACACTTATTAAGTGTATATTATACGCCAGGCACTCTTCTCTATCAAGACAGACCTGCCCAGCTCTGCCAAAAATAAAATAAAATTGTTTACCAGGTGGGTTTATTGTTCCTTTACAGAAACTCCAAATTTCATGAAATAAAACCATGTGTAAAACAGATAACTGGTGGGAACCTGCTCTGTGATGACCTAGATGGGTGGGTGGGGGGTGGGAGGGAGGTCCAAGAGGGAGGGGATGTATGTATACACAGAGCTGATTCACTTCACTGTACAGCAGAAACTGACACACCGTTGTAAAGCAATTATACTCCAATAAAACAACAGCAACAACAAAACTCACTGTTGCCTGAACAGAGCTCGGAGCTTTCCCACCTACAGAGCGTTCATCCTTTGCTCCCCATGACGACACACAGGAGGCCTCCCCACCCCCTCTTCCCACCACACACCATTCTCCACTGTCATGGCTCGTGGGCGGGTGAGTTTCTCTTGCTACTCCCACAAGACCAGTGCCTCTGAGAGGCAGATCTTTAGATATTCCTGTTACAACCAATCTAAGGCTTTGTACACAACAGGTATTTAATAGATAAAACAAGCAAGCTGAACCAAATGGGAATGCAGATCAGTTCTTTTTAAAGCTTTAAGTGCTTTACACTTTTAAAAACAAAATAAAGTAACAGAAAAAGTATTAATTTAGTTGCATGGCCACAGAAACAAATATATGGCAAAGAACTGAAAACAACTGTTTTG
The DNA here is from genome assembly GCF_026419965.1 of Kogia breviceps. Classification (NCBI taxonomy): domain Eukaryota; kingdom Metazoa; phylum Chordata; class Mammalia; order Artiodactyla; family Physeteridae; genus Kogia; species Kogia breviceps. The sequence goes on from NC_081326.1 coordinate 5,496,564, forward strand.
TTTGTTTTGCGGTAAGGACCAGGAAACATCAACGGCGTCCAGAGTTACACGGAGAAGTTTTCACGAAAAGCGTGCTACTTGAGGTGCGTCTTGAAGTTCTGGTGTATTAAAGGAAGACATCTAGATTAAATACGGCAGAATAAACATAAATGTTTATTTCTGCTCCCTCTAGAAAAACACTACAATGTGAACAAAAATATTTTTAAAATAGTAAAACCCCCCCCCACCAAAAAAATAGTAAAACCCACAGACTAAAGGAAATTGGAGAGACATAAAAGCAGATGAGAGATACCAGTAAATTTGTGAGACACGGAAAGCAGATGGGAGGACTCAGCAGTGATCAGAAGCCAGAGGAGCAGATGCCTCCAGAAAAGGGACCAACTAGGAGAAAACCAAAAGTTCCACAACTGCAGGTATCAGGTACCAGGAAGGTAGGGATAAAGCCTAGGGGGATGGATGAAAGTCCAAATGAGGCCAGCAGCCAAGATTTCTCCCCTGATGGTTCTCCCTACACGTGGCGTTTCAATACCAAAATTAAACAAGAGACTCCAAACTAGGCATCAAGCACAGTGGAGAGCAGCGCTATTGCATGAAAAGACAGTGATTAAACAGAAAGCAGGAAGACATACGACACTCCAAGCAGCAGACTGTGGGTTATTTTTGGAAAAAAACTAAATAGCCCTAGAGAAAAGACCTATGGATACTAACATTTCAAAGAACCTTCTACAACATCATCCCACAGTGAAGTCCAACAGAAAAGGCCTACCCACAGTGACACAGAATTACATGCTTCACCCTTAAATATGAATGGACACCCCAAGATCACCAGCCTCTAATGTGAAAAAACTAGACCAAACAAGCAGAAGAACACAGCTTGAAGGACTAGAGACAATGAACAGAAGAAAAGGTCAAAAGACTATAATTAATATCCTTACAAAGAAGAAATTATATCCATGAAACAAGATACTGCTTGCTTTAAAACAAACAACCAACAGAAAAATAACTCAAATTAAAAACGATGACAGAAGGAACTAGCTTTACTGTCAAAACAGGCAATTTTTATTGGCCTGTTCTACATTTTAAAATCCATGAACAAGAATTAATCATAGGCTAAAAAAAAAAAATTAATCATAGGCTAAACTGACAGAGCTCAGTATAAAATGCTCACTATTATTACTTATTTTGAATTTCAGTGCAACCACAAAAGTTCAGATTGGTAGGAGCGTCCTTTGATGCCCGAGATAATTTCCAAGAAGGTATAAATCAGAGAGATACTAAGTACCTTGGCCCTTACTTTTAGCTTGTATATTAATAAGTTGAAACCTTTCGCTTGGGCTGGAGCTATGCAACCCTCTCTCCTCCTCCTTCCTCTCCCCACTCCTCTTAGAGAGAGGGTAAAATAAGTATTCGTCAATAAGACAATGGCATAATTTTGTTGCTATAAAAATAGCCTTCATAGATAACCAGCTCTTCCATACAATTTTTAAGATATAATCCTATCTTTAATCCTGTTAAAATGTCCATACCAGCCAAAGCCACCTACAGATCCGATGTAATCCCTACTCAAAATCTCAATGGCATTTACTGCAGAAATAGAAAAAAAAATCCTAAAATTCATACAGAATCAGAAAGTCCAAACAATCAATGAAAAACAAAACTGGAAGCCTCACAGTTTCTATATCAAAAGATATTACAAAACTACAGTATTAAAACAGTGTGTACTAGCATAAAGACAGACATATAGACCAAAGAAACGGAATGGAGAGCTCAGAATTAAACTCTCATAACTCTGGATCTTTTTGACAAGAGATTCAAAGCCACACAATGGGGAAAGAGGACAGTCTCTTCAACAAATGATGTTAGGAAATCTGGATATTCACATGCAAAAGAATGATGTTGAACCCTTCATACTATATATAAAAATTAACTCTCAATGGACTAAAGACCTAATTTTAATACCAGAAACTATAAAACTCCCAGAAGAAAACATAAGGTAAAAGCTTCCTGACACTGGATTTGGCAATTATTTCTTGGATATGACACCAAAAGCACAGGCAACAAAAGCAAAAATAGATAAATGTGACTACATCAGATTTCAAAACTTCTATACAGCAAAGAAAACAGTCAACAAACTGAGAAGGCAACCTATAAAAATGAAGAAAATATTTACATACCATATCTGATAAGGAGTTAATATCTAGACTATATAAAGGACTCCTACAACTACTCAGCAACAACAAAAATTAACCCAATTAAAAAATGGGCAAAGGACTTGAATAGGCACTTCTCCAGAGAAGAAGATATGCACATGGCCAGAAAGTGTATGAAGAAGACACTGAACATCACTAATCATCAGGAAAATGCAAATCAAAACCTCATATACTATTTTAAAAAATAACAAACATTGGCGAGGATGTAAAGAAATTGCAGGTGGAATTGTAAAATGATGCAGCTGCGATGGAAAACAGTATAGAGGTGCCTCAAAAAATTAAGAATAGAACTACCATATTCAGGTTCCCTCCGGTAGGCAGATGACCTCTATCCTCCGTCATAGCCTCACGGATTCACGTATCTCTCATTACCTGCTTCTTTAGCTATTCTTTTTAGCCCTTTCAAGTCATCTAATTGCTCCAGCAACCAGGACATTTTTATTGACTCGTGTTCATTAAAAGGCTTGGCTTCCAATGCTCCATGCCTAGAGCCAGAATCAAAACTACAATGAGGTATCACCTCACACCAGTCAGAGTGGCCATCATCAAAAAGTCCACAAACAATAAATACTGGAAGAGGGTGTAGAGAAAAGGGAACCCTCCTACACTGTTGGTGAGAATGTAAAGTGGTATAGCCACTATGGAAAACAGTATGGAGGTTACCTAAAAAAACTAAAAATAGAACTACCATATGATACAGCAATCCCACTCCTGGGCATATATCCAGAGAAAACCATAATTTGTTGTTTTACTTTTTTAAAAAAAATTATTTATTTATTTATTTATTTTTGGCTGCGTTGGGTCTTTGTTGTTGTGCACGGGCTTTCTCTAGTTGCAGCGAGCGGGGGCTACTCTTCATCGTGGTGCGCCGGCTTCTCGTTGCAGTGGCTTCTCTTGTTGCGGAGCACGGGCTCTAGGCTTGCGGGCTTCAGTAGTTGTTGCATGCGAGCTCAGTAGTTGTGGCTTGTGGGCTCTAGAGTGCAGGCTCAGTAGTTGTGGCGCACGGGCTTAGTTGCTCTACAGCATGTGGGATCTTCCCGGACCAGGGCTCGAACCTGTATCCCCTGCATTGGCAGATGGATTCTTAACTGCTGCACCACCAGGGAAGTCCCGAAAACCGTAATTTGAAAAGATACATACAACCCCAATGTTCACTGCAGCACTATTTACAATAGCCAAGACATGGAAGCAACCTAAATGTCCATCGACAGAGGAATGGATAAAGATAATGAGGTACATATATACAATGGAATGTTACTTGGCCATAAAAATGAAATAATGTCATTTGCAGCAACATGGATGGACCCAGAGATTATCATACTCAGTGAAGTAAGTCAGAGAAAGACACACCATATATCACTCATATGTGGAATCTAATTTTTTTTAATGATATAAATGAACTTATTTACAAAACATAAACAGACTCACAGATTTCAAAAACAACCTTATGGTTACCAAAGGGGAAAGGTTGGTGGGGAGGATAAGTCAGGAGCTTGGGATTAACACAGACACGCTACTATACAGAAAATAGATCACCAACAAGGACCTACTGTACAGCACAGGGAACTCTACTCAATATTCTGTAATAACCTATATGGGAAAAGAATCTGAAAAGGAATGAATATATCTTTATGTATAACTGAATCACTTAGCTGTACACCTGAAACTAATACAACATTGTAAATCAACTCTACGCCAATAAAATTTTTTAAATAAAATAAAAATAGAAGGCGCTTCCCTGGTGATCGGGTGGTTAAAACTCCATGTTCCAAATGCAGGGGGGCCGGGTTCGATCCCTTGTCAGGGAACTAGATCCCGCATGCCACAACTAAATATCCTTCATGCCACAACGAAGACACAGTGCAGCCAAATAAATAAATATTTTTTAAAATAAATAAATTTAAAAAAAAATAGAACTACCATGTGACCCAAAAGTCCCACTTACAAATATATATCCAAAAGAACTGAAAACATACTATCAAAGAGATGTTTGCATATCCATGTTCACGGTAGCATTATTCACAATAGCCAAGAGGTAGAAGCAACTTCAATACCCGTTGATGGACAGATGGATAAAGAAAATGTGGCATATACACAGAATGGAATATTAGCCTTAGAAAAAGAAGGAAAACCTGTCGCATGCTACAACACACATGAACCTTGAAGGCATTACTCTAGGTGAAGTACGTCAGTCACAAAAAGACTAACACCACATCATTCCACTTACATGAAGTATCTAAAGTAGTTAAACTCTTACTGAGAGAAAAGAGAATGGTGGTTGCCGGGGGCCGGGGGGAGGCAGAAAGGCGAGTTGTTCAGTGGGGACAGAGGTTCAGTTTTGCAAGATGAAAACGTTCTAGAGATCTGTCTCTCGCACAACAACGTGAACATACGTAACACTAGTGCACCGTGACTTAAAAATGGCTAAAACAGTAAATCTTAGGTGTGTGTTTTAAGGGTTTTTTTGGATTTTTCAAAATTTTATTTAAGTATCTTATGTGTTTTTTATGCCAATAAAAAATATAATCACATCAGCTATTGTATGACTAAAGTCATTATTTTGGTAAATGAATTACATCCTCCTTAATTTACCAATACCCTGTTTTGTAAGTAATGTAAAACACATGATAAAGGGATATAACCAAATCATATCATTCAAAGTCAAAGGATTAAGAAACTTTTCTGAGTTTATTTTTTTCTTTTGCCTGAAGTATTCAGTTATACCTGCTTGAAAATTTTTGTATGTAAAAAGTATTACTGTCAAGTTTGATGGTGTTCTGAACAATGATTTTCAAAGTGCATTCCATGGAGTAAAAGGTTCCAAGCTTTAAAAAAATAAAATAAAAACTAAAAACACTTTTATAATTTTATGATCTCCCTCATTAGTGGTGTATCAGACTGTACATTATCTCTTTAGGAGACTCGGGGCCCTGCTTCTGGGGTATTCCTTAGTTTCCTCCATCTTTACAGAGGTGTAGTGACATTTTCTTTAGATAAACTGACTCATTCCGCAATCTAACTTTCCTGAAAAAGATGCTGTCCCATCCTCACGTCACCTAAATTGCAAAGCACACCGTTCAACACTTAACCAACAACGTAAAACAAGTTCACTCCAGGCAGCCCCCCGAGTTAGCCCTGCATTCACGGCTACCCAGCAATTATTCAACACTCTGTTGATAAACACTATTTATAATGGAGTATTTATAATTTCTCTAGTTGGAGATGTAAAACTAGCCTCACTGTGCTGAGGAGGATCGTGAGGCCGCGGGAAGTGCCAGGACACCTTAGTGACATGCGCACGGCGCAGAAAGGGCCCGAGGGGCCTGTATTTGCATCTCCCCTCTGCACAGCCCACTGGCCTTGGGTTCAGCTAGACTGTAGGGCCCCCACCACCTAGAGAGCTGGTTGGACTAAGCCGGGCATTTTTAGTAAGCTTCTTAAAATGGCCTCTGAAACAAGCAATGAATTAAGAAAATGTTTGAGACAAGAACACTGCCCTGGGCTTCCCTGGTGGCGCAGTGGTTGAGCGTCCGCCTGCCGATGCAGGGGACGCGGGTTCGTGCCCCGGTCCGGGAAGATCCCACGTGCCGCGGAGCAGCTGGGCCCGTGAGCCGTGGCCGCCGAGCCTGCGCGTCCGGAGCCTGTGCTCCGCAGCGGGAGAGGCTGCGACGGTGAGAGGCCCGTGTACCGCAAAAAAAAAAAAAAAAAAAAAAAAGTTACCTGTGTGGGCTTCCCTGGTGGCGCAGTGGTTGAGAGTCCGCCTGCCGATGCGGGGGACGCGGGTTCGGGCCCCGGTCCGGGAAGATCCCACGTGCTGCGGAGCAGCTGGGCCCGTGAGCCGTGGCCGCTGCGCCTGCGCGTCCGGAGCCTGTGCTCCGCAACGGGAGAGGCCGCAACAGTGAGAGGCCCGCGTACCGCAAAAAAAAAAAAAAAAAAAAAAAAAAAAGAACACTGCCCTGTGACCCACCGCTAGCAATGTGCCCCCAAGAACACATTGGACAGCGACCTCTGAAGAGTCAAACAGATCTTACCTAACTATGCGAACGTCCATCTCTCCTTCCTCAAGTCTGCTACTGAGACATCACAGAACCAAACCTTAGTCTCTGCCAGAGTTCAGCTGAACTAAATCTACTGCATCTTCCTGACCTACGAGTCAGAACTCTGTCAAAAAAGATCCGATTAGCGCGAGCTGACTTCAGGCTGAACTCGTGCTGGAGACGGGTGACAACTTCCTCTTCTAGCCGTTGATAGAAATCCGTACGACCCAGAATTAGCACTAAACCTACTTACACACATCTGCCCTTTCTGCCCCTTTCCGAGTTCCCAGATCATGGAGGCAGGCTGTGGCCCCAAACGCAAACTCTCCCAGGAGACCCGGCACGTGGGCGCCCTCTGCATCTTCACCCATCTGCTGAAAGTCTAGCCTGTCGCTTTCAGTCTGATGGCATCACTAATACAAAACAAGAGCCACTTCCTCTGTCGTGAGTAATATCTTACACTGCTGGGCTGGGCCCTAGGCAGGAGCCTAGTTTTACACACAACTTCAGGAGACTTAAAATATATATATGTAAATATATATATATACATATATATATTTTAATCTGTAGCATCGTTTAAAGCCAGCACTCCCGTGGGGCTTTAACTTCCTTGATGCTAACTTATAGGACTGTGACATCCTCTTCATCTGTCCTCGGTTGTTGCCCTTCTTGCTTTATATGTTTTTTTAAAAAAATTATAAGCTCGGAGGAACACGACGTGTGCCACCCTTCTATGTTTATTTGCTTGTCTGATTTTTTTGTAACTCTTCACCAAAGACCATTTGGATTGGACGTTCTGAATCATATTTCTGACAGTTTGACAAACTTCCTAGATCAATATCCTTTTCAGAACTGTCCAGTAATGATACTGGTTTTTTTCCCCTTCCTTGAAACTTACAGTATCTGCCTTCTGAAAAATTTAGTTTCTATGCATGTCAGAATCCTTCTTAATCCCCCTGGCCTTCAACAATAAATAACCTGATACGACTGCCTTTTCTGATGGTTTCTGTCATTGCTACTTGGTTAATGAGTTTAATATTCAGAATTTTGGAAAGTGCTCAAGTTCTCTGCCTTAAAATAATTTAAAACTTCAACAAGGGAAGGCAAGGGACGGGAATCAGATCTCATCGAGCTTTGGCCAGGTCAGGCCTCTCATTTTCTGTGTTGCTAACTCCCTGTTTTCGATCTCCATCAGGTACACATCCACCATTTTTTTCCCACCCACTCAGGCGGCCCGCAACAAATGAACACAGTTATGTTCTCTCGGTTCCTCTTTCCAGTAAGTCCTCTGGGTTTTTCCGCGTGGTGCATGGACTCCCCCTGCGGACGCAGATCTTCTTGGCCTTCAGAGCCCACCGCCTCACTTCCTAATGGGTCTCCCCTTTTTGAATAGGTCTACAGCTTTTTAGCACTAGATTCTGATATTGAGTCCCATCCCATCAAGCTTCAGTGACACCTAAACACACATCAATCCCCTTTTGTAATAAAACTTGACTCATTTTATTATCCATGTTCTATGCATTTTTGCACAGAGACATCTGAGTGATTAATTATTATTTCTAGTCCCTGAACCAATTGTTTTCTCATGTAAATTACTGGCCCTTCCTCCCCAGAGCAGCATTTCATGCCCACTGTCACCCAGTGTAACCAATTTCACTATTTCATCTGCCCTTCAGATCCCTTCCCTTGGGAGTAAGTTTAAAACTCTATCAGACCCTAGGAAATTACATTCTCCTTTGACTATGTGAGATGCAGTTACTTCCTGGCCAAGATGGTTCAGATACCGAAATCCCTTTCACTGACACCATCCGTAAAGCCAGTCGTCTCTATTTTCAAGTCTCAACAACATGTGAGAACAAACGGCCAAAGTATCACCTATGCTCTCAAAGTCTTTCAATTTCTTCACCAAGGGTCACAGCCCCAGGGAGGATGCTTCCATGAGCCTTCTCTATACTATCAAGAAAATAAAGGTGGAAGACAGTTTGAAGGAACAGACAACAAGAAACCTAGATGAATGTTTAATTACTGTAATCTTCAACAGTGCTTCTCGAACTTTAAGCATCTGGGGCTCTTGTTAAAATGCAGATTCTGGGGGACTTCCCTGGTGGTCCAGTGGTTAAGACTCTGTGCTCCCAAGGCAGGGGGCGTGGATTCGATCCCCGGTTGGTGAACTAAGATTCCACGTGCTGTGTGGTGCGGCCAAAATAAAAGAAAAAAAAATCAAATTTTAAAAAAAGACAAAAAAAAAAAAAAAAAAAGCAGATTCTGATGCAGAAGATCTGAGTGGAGCCTGAAGTTCTGTATTTTCTAACAAGTTCCCAGGTAGAGCTGATGGGATAGTAACAAGGTACTAATGTCACCATAAACCAGGCCTGGAGCATTCCTGAATCCTACTAAGTTTCAGAGATACCATAAAAATAAGCACTGGCCTAGGATTTAAAACAGAAGCAGCATGCTGTGGCAGAAAAGGGGCTGGACTGGATCAGAGGACATTTGCTCTAGGCTTAGTGCAGCCGTGTCTTGGCTTTGGACTTTTAGTCAAACCACTTGGCTTACTCAGGCCTCCAGCTATAAAGTGAGGGGAGGGAGCTATAGATTAGATTACCTCCAAAGTCCTTCCTTAACCAGTGGGTTTATAGATTAAATAAACCTGGGCTTAAAGAAATCAGCAGGAATTCCATTTCAGGCATCATGGCAGATTAGATGTCCAAAGAAACAATCTTGACATAGCTCCTCTAAAACAGCTGGATAAATTGCTAAAACTTTCAAATGCTTGGCTGAGGTGATAGAAAAGTAAGGGAAAGTCTTAGAAGAGAGAAACAAAAGTCAGCAGGCACTGGAGCAGTCTTTTCCCAACTCTGAGTAACAAGCCTGAATTCAGGAGGGGACAGTCACGGGGGAGGGGGAGGGAGTAGAAAAAGCTAGGATCCCTAAAGTAACACCCTTTGAGGGTAGAAATAAAAAAACCACCCACCCTACTTTCCCCAGAGGGATATGGTAGGACCTTGGCTCTGGGCTGGGGACAAAGTAAGTTTCCTTTAGAGTCTGAAACCACAAGCCTGCCTTGACACACATTTGGGGCTAGAATTCACACTACCTTTTTAGCCGAATAAAACTCAAAACAAACCACTGTGGTCTCTCCCCCAACCCCAGGCAGATATACATGCAAACACTTTCTGGAATAATACAATTTAAACCCAGATCTCCAAGAATTTCTGAAAATAACGCAAGGAACAAAAGGCCACAATCCAAAATCATAAATCAAGTGAGGAAGTAAGATTACTGAATGGAGGTCAGTACAAGTAGCAAACTACTCAATGAAACCTGTAAAGGCTACAGATAATTAGTTTCTGTATCTGATCATTACAAGGATAAGTTGAAAGAAATAGAAGGACAACAAAGGTACAAGAAAGGAACGCACTTTTATCAAAAATGATCAGGCAATTGTAAGCAACCCAAACAAAACTAGAAATTTAAAAATATAATAAGTGAAATTAAAACTTTAGAGGGACAGACAGCAAATTAGGCAACTAGAAGAAAAAAATTAGTAAAACTGTAAGATGGATTTAAATAAGCCACAAAGCAGCACAGAAAAAATCAAGATAAGTATTAAACAGTCATTTTGAGATATTACAAGAATGGGGAGAAGCAATATTCCAAGAGCTAAAGGCTTGGCTACAAATTTTCCAAAACTATTCCAGCTTTAGGAACCCCATGCAGGAGAGATGAATAGAAGGAAAGGTCTGTATAAACAAACAGCAAAACACTACAAAGACGAGATCTCAAAAGCAGCCAGAGAAAAGGCAGATTCCTTACAAACAGCAATGAGACGGATGACAGGGGTTTGTTGCAGGCTGGCCTCCCAGAACGGAAGGTGGCCGCCCACAAAGCTCCACAGAGACCTGCCCTGACCTGTGTTAAAGGCAACAGTCTGGGTCAACAAGATTGAACCCCTGGGACTTCCCTGGTGGCGCAGTAGATAAGACTCCCTGCTCCCAATGCAGGGGGCCCGGGTTCTATCCCCGGTCAGGGAACTAGATCCCGCGTGCTTGCCGCAACTAAGGAGCCCGCCTGCCGCACCTAAGACCCAGAGCAACCAAATAAATAAATACATAAATATTAAAAACAAAACAAAACAAAAAAACAAGGTTGGACCCCAGTACCTTAATCGTGCCAGAGGAGGTGTTGGCAGCTCCCAAACCATGAACACAGACACGTGAACCTGCCCGGCCATATTATGCAGACTCAAGTGCAATGCTCAGACAGCCCCCAGTCAAGCCAGGGAAGGGACCAGGCCAACCCACAGCCACAAATGTCACACTGGGCCTGGCGAGCAAGGTTCCATCACAGCGTAACTCCGCTGTGTCCCAGCTGGGTCACCCCACGGGGTCCAGGCTTCTGGAGCCTGCAGCCTGACCCTGCCGGGAGCTACGAGCCACACCAGGAGGGCACGGCTCATCTGTAACTGACCCCCTCTCCTGTCTTGAGTCTCCCCCCCCCCCCCACCAATGTTGCTCCAGCAAAAGCCTGATGCATATTCCTGGCCATTTGCCTTTGTTTGCAGAATCTTCAAAAGGCTGAGAGAAGCATACATCCAGCAAAACTGATTTTCAAAACAAGGGCAATACAGGGACATGTTCAGACAGACAAAAACAAACATAGTTTACTATCATCAGACCCTCATCAAGGGAACTTCTAAAGGACATTCTTCAGGAAAGAGAAAATTCTGTAGGGAAGATATTATATGCAAGAAGGAAAGCCAACACAATGGTAAATATGCATGTAAACTATACAAGCATTAACTAAATAATCAGAATGTCTAATTTGTAGGCTTAAAATATATTGAAAATACTGGACAATAACAGACTATAATTTAAGATGGGCCAACAGGAATTAAGGGTTCCAAGGTCCCAACATTGCTAGGAAGGAGGGTAAAGAGGATGATTAGCCTCAGACCTTAAGTTAAATATAAGTGTTAAAATTTCGAGGGCAAGCACTAGAAAAACAGAAACAATATGTAACTTCCACACTCTTCAGGAAAAATGAAAGGGAACAAGGGGATCTTAGTTAACCCAAACAAAGGAAAAAGAAGACAAAATAAAAAAGTAAAAATGATTCCAAATAAATTGGTAATATTAACAAACGTAAATGGACTAATCTGTCAAGACAAGAAATATCAGAACAAAGTAATAAAAAGTCCAACTACAAACTATTTATAAGAAATAAGGCTAAACTCTAAGGACAAGAAAAGTTGGAAGTAAAAATGAAAAATTATATATAATGCAAATAACCAAAAGAAAACTAATATATTAATAGCAGACAAAACAGAAAAAAAATCATTACTAGGAATAAGGAGGTCATTATCCATTGATGAAAGATTCAATCTGCTAAGAAGACATCAATTCTAAGCTTAAATAGACTTAATAACATACCCTGAAAATAGTTATAGCAGAAATTGATAGAAATACAAGGTGAAGTTAGCATCACGAACCCTCTCTCAATCAGAAAAAATTCATTCAAGATCTAAACAACTAACAAGCTTAATGTAATAGATATATATAGAATCCTGCACCAATATTAATATACATCTATTTTCCACCTTACATCAAACATTTGTGAAGATTGCCTACATACTAAGTCATAATACAAAATTTCAAAGTATTAGTATTATACAGACCCCACTCACTGAACACACGTTAAAAAATTTTAAAAAACCAAAAAGATAGGGCTTCCCTGGTGGCGCAGTGGTTGAGAATCCGCCTGCCGATGCAGGAGACACGGGTTCGTGCCCTGGTCCGGGAAGATCCCACATGCCGCGGAGCAACTAAGCCCGTGAGCCATGGCCGCTGGGCCTGCGCGTCCGGAGCCTGTGCTCCGCAACGGGAGAGGCCACAACAGTGAGAGGCCCGCATACCGCAAAAAAAAAAAAAAAAAAAAAAAAAAAAAAAAAAAAAAAAAAAAAAAAAAAAAAAAAAAAAAAACCAAAAAGATAAACTTTCAAAGTCTATGAGCTGGAAATGTTAAATATCTGATGAGTAAAAGATGAAATCACAGTGGCATTTAGGAAAAACACCAAGCGATGAATTCCTTAAATGCCCATTTTATATCACATTTGAAAAACCATACAGCCAACACACTCAAAATCCATCTATGGGAGATTCTGCTGTCTTCTTAAATGGTAGCCATTTTGGAAGACGCTAATTTGAGACAGTAATAAGGGAATAAGGCGATAGGCTAGTAAAGAATTTTGGGTAAAGTCAGTATAAATTCTAAGTCAATCAAAAATTAGCAACAATTATTTCCACTTTCACTGTTTTTTTTTGTTATGTAAGAAAAATAACTATGATGTAAAGAAATAGGATTTATGTCCATTTCTCTCAGCCCATCAACAGTCCTGACTAACTGAGCACTGATTCTGCAGTTTATCTCTATTTTCAACACCTGGCAAATCCCACAGAGGTATTATAGGAATAGGATGACCAGCCTTAAAAACGAAAGATTAAACCAGAGTCTAACAAATCACTTTGCCATCTCAGCAAGTATTTTCAGTATAACAAATACAGACTCAATTGACAAAATAAACCTATTAAGTAAAAGATATTTAATATCAGCCAAGAAATTTAATATCAGCATAAGAGAATTATCCACACATGGAATGTTTGAAGCAAAGTTGAAGTCTAAGAAATGCCTGTAAAACGATTAATGTAATATGTGAGCCCAATACAGAACTCATACTCATGTTTTATCCTGGAATGACAGCTTACAAGCCACAGCTAAGTAATTTGTTCTGTGACACTTAGAGAGAAAACGGACTCTCTTCCAGTGGGGACATGCCTCAACTATCTCAATTTCTATGTCATCCAAAAAGGAAACAGCTGTGGTTCCACCACACCACTCCTAGATGTGAAGGTAAAAAATATACAGTTAGCTTACTCCTAAATCTTGAAATAGAAATATCTTAAACAGCAGCTGTTTGTAAAACATCCTCATATGCTAGCCCACTGTACACATCTACCATTCCCAACAATTCCAAGGGAAGCTATATGAATTGTCTTTTTAGATTTTTTTGCATATATCTTAACACCTGCAGTGGACGTTTTAGAACACCAGTAAGATCAATATGGTTCCTTCCCACTAAGTCTTAAGCGGGATAACAGTGTACTTAATCTGAACAGCCAGCACCTCTTGTTTTCTAATACTGAAAACTACCCAAAGCATTGCTTTATGGCATCACCAATAAATGATACCACTGTATAGCTGTTTAAATCAGAAACCTGAGAGGACTGCTATGTTTAGAAAGTAAAAATACAGGACACCTAGTTAAATTGGAATTTCAGATAAATTACAAACATTTTTTTTAGTATAAGTACATACCAAATATCACATGGGACATACTTACATAAAAGGTTACTCACTGTTCATCTGAAATTCAAGTTTAACTGGGCATCCTGCATTTTATCTGAGAACTCTAAGCTGGGATTCTTCCTCTATTACCTTCGACATGCAGGCCACTCTGCCAAGACCTATCAATGCTACTTCCTAAAAACATCTAAAAGCCATCCACATGGGCTTTCCTCGTGGCGCAGTGGTTAAGAATCCGCCTGCCAATGCAGGGATCACTGTTCGAGCCCTGGTCCAGGAAGATCCCACGTGCCGCGGAGCAACTAAGCCCGTGCGCCACAACTACTGAGCCTGCGCTCTAGAGCCCACGTGCCACAACTACTGAGCCCATGCGCCACAACTACTGAAGCCCGCGCGCCTAGAGCCCGTGCTCTGCAACGAGAGGGCACCGCAGTGAGAAGCCCACGCACGCACCACAACGAAGAGTAGCCCCCGCTCACAGCAAGCAGAGAAAGCCCGTGTGCAGCAACGAAGACCCAATGCAGCCAAAAATAAATAAACAAATAAAAAATAAAATCCATCCATTTTTCTCCATTTCTTCTGCCACCACCTTGGTCTAAACCACCAATCTAAGAATCTCCCAACAGCCTCTCTGCTTCTACTTTTGTAGAAATATCACTTATTCTAAATATATCAGCATTTATTTCTCTTAGTATGAAGTTGATGCTAACTTCAAGTTTCTCCTTTCTGGGTCATTATTGGGAAGCAGTAGAAATCTCAAATCTCTAAAGCAGCGTGACAGGGACCAATGAAACTGCAACTCTGAAAAGGTGAGGCTTTCATGGCGACCTCTGAAACAGTTCCAAGGAAAGTAACAGTTCTCTTGGGTATGCCGGAGTCAATGACCTCTGTCAATCATTTTGCTAAATGGTGTTTATTGCCACAAAGAGATAAGCTAAGGGAAAAAAACCTGTGCAGCCGCGATAAATTTGGGGCTCAATAAAGTTGCTTTAAAATACTCGTCTTGGGACTTCCCTGGTGGTCCAGTGGTTAAGAATCCGTCTTGCAATGCAGGGGACGCGGGTTCGATCCCTGGTCAGGGAACTAAGATCCCACATGCCGCGGCGCTACTGAGCCCTTGCACTGCAACAAGAGAGCCCATGCGCTCCGGCGCCCACGCGCCACAACTAGAGAGAAGCCTGCAACAAAGAGCCCACTGCAACGAAAGACCTCATGTGCTGCAACTAAGACCCAATGCAGCCAATAAATAAATAAATAAAACCAAATAGATTTTTTTTTGTGTGTGTGTGTGATATGCGGGCCTCTCACTGTCGTGGCCTCTCCCGTTGCGGGGCAGAGGCTCCGGACGCGCAGGCTCAGCGGCCATGGCTCACGGGCCCAGCCGCTCCGCGGCACGTGGGATCCTCCCGGACCGGGGCACGAACCCGTGTCCCCTGCATCGGCAGGCGGATTCCCAACCACTGCGCCACCAGGGAAGCCCGATATTTTAAAAATAAAATACTCTTGTCTTTCAGAGAGAATTCTAAGATTTAGAAAGAGACTGCTTGATGGTGAGACATATTCCTGTCATTTAAACGGCCATTCTAGGGCCACCATCCTGGTTAGCGTACCCATCAACCCAAGGTTGCAAAGCCACGGGAAAGGGCATTAGAGAATTGGGGCAGTCAGGAAGTAGGATTCAAATAAAAACATGGGGCACTGACTTTTTCAGATTACCGATACTTAAGAACAGTTGCTGCCTCCTGAGTGATGAATAATTACTTTGTTGTGAGAGCTACAGCCATCCCCGAGTGCTGCTAGCCTGTGACGGATACCGACAAAGCAGCTTATACACAGAAATGCCAGTGCAGACTTTAAGATTTGTGTGACGCTGCAGAGCTGTACAAGCTAACCAAATTAAACACAAATTACTGTCGTAGAAATAACTGGCAGGTCTAAAGACAGCAGGATTCCCTGTATGTCAAAGAAGCCATAGAATTGTTGCAAATGACTCGTAGATCACAGAACATGATGGCAATTCAAGTGTTTCAAAGTTCTTACAATACAAATTTGAATATTCATCTATTTAATACAGAATACCAAGTCTTAATGTTGTTGGTACTTAACAAAGAAACTATTCATGCTCTCTCCACATGAAACAAGCATTACAAACGAAGTCTTAACAGCCTCTTACAAGAGTGAGTTACTTTATTCAGGACCCAGTTATCATTACTCAATAAACAAGCATGTCTGTGGATAAAGCCTAATCACGCTACCAAAATCGTTCTTGGAAGCCCTATCCAAGATAACGTTTTTTTGGTATATCTTCTCCTCTACAGTGGAAAATGAAATTTCAGGCTACGAATATACTGGCAGAGGCCAACATTAGAGATGAGAAAAGGGTATGAATATTTGCACCGGGGTCCAGTCAATCCCCATACAAAGAAGTGTGGGCGCTGCAAGATCGCACAAGCCTTGAAGTCTGCACTTGTATCTCATGTATAATCTGCTTCGTTGGTCCCCACTGATCACACAACATCAGGACAGGCTAGCAGCACTCCGAGATAACTGGCTCCCACATCCAAAATACTCTGTGTAAAATGACTCATTCCCAGCTCCTTTTGGCACCTGGGACCACAGACCCAACGACCAGCAAGCTGTTTCACTAGAAATGCACTGGAAGTCTACTCAGACGAAGTGCGCTTCCTCAAAGGGGACTTCCCTTGGAGGCTGAGGATCAGAAACTCTTGAACCATAACTGCTTCGAGGCCATATCAGCCTTTGCTCGTGGGACCCCAAATCCTCACCGGGATGCCGGTGATCATGAGACTGTCGTGCCTCAGCGCGCAGGAGTTCAGAGCCTTCACATGCACTTGCAGTAAGGTCCCCTGCTCGGCCGACAACGCCTGGCGGGTTGGACCCGGGCTCTTCCCTGACTCAGGCCTCCCTCAGAGGCTCCCTCCCACCCCGGGAGGGCAGGGATCTGCCCAGGCATTCGCTCGAGGGCTGAAGTCCGCGGTAACAAGGTGCGGTGATGGGGGGCACCTGCGTCTAGCCCGCAGGCGGTGGGTCGCCGAGCCGCGCGGTGCCGCCCGAGAGTACAAGCCGGCGGCAGGGGGCCGAGCGCTGCGACCCGACGCCGGGGGCCTGGGGGTGGGCGTCGGGGGTCCGCCGAGCCCACTTACACCCCACGCCCCCCACCCCACGCGCTCGCGCGGCCCCTTCCGGGTGAGCCGCGGCGGCGGGACCCGCGTGGCCGGCCGGGCTGCGCCTGCGCTCGGCTCCGCCGCGGGATGGGCCCCGGTCCGGCTCTCGCGGCTGCCCCCGCGGCCTCGGGCCCCCAGCGGGCCCGGCCTCCGCCCCCAGCTCGGCCCTTGCCCGGGGCCGGGCGCTCACCTCTCCTTGGAGTAGAGCTGCAGCTGCTGCTCGCGCGGCTTCTTCCGGATAAACGCCATGAACGGAGGGAGGGAGGGCGGCGCGGGAGGGCGGGCTGGGCGCGCGGCTCCGGCTCCGGCTCGGACTCCGCCGCTCCGCTGCGCCGCCGGCCGAGGAGGTCGGGGAGCCGCGGAGGCGGGCCCGGCCCCCGTTCCTGCGAGGCCCGGCCGGGAGAGCGCGCCTGCGGCCTGGCGTCCCGAGCGGCGGCGCTGGCGGCCCGCAGCCCACGCTGCGCCCGGCGTCCGGCAGCGCTCACCGCCGCACCCTCTCGGCGTGGGGACTCGGGGCGCCGTGACTCAGGCCGGAGGAGGGGCGCGCAGTCACCCGAGGCGCCCCGAGCTCAGCCGCCGGATGCCCGGGACCCAGGGGCCGGCCTGGGGTCTCTCCTTAGGCCCCAAACGTCCGCCGCTTCACCAGCTACCCCGCAGCTCCGCTTCGCTTCTTTACGCTTGAAGACGGAAGTGGGCCCGTAATCTCTGCCAATTTGTAGGCCACAGGGGTTCCGAATAACACCTGGGCCCTTCACCTCTTGGTAATTGAAATAATTAGTCACATGACTTTCTCTTTTTCTTAAGAGCTTTATATAACTCACATGCCAAACAATCCAGCTATTTATAGTGTGCCATTCAAGTGGTGTTTAGTATTTTCACAGGTATGTCCAATTATCATTAGTGTTGAAACTAAGCAGGACCCGCGGGCCTGGAGGATCCTGGGTACCAAAGCCTTGTCGTGCTCCTTGTTTTTTGTTTGAAGAAAAAGGCTTTGGTCTCCTAGGCCTTCCCTGAGTTGCAAAGGGCAGATTCAAACAGCTACTAATCAGGGAAGTGAGGGAAGGCGGAAACAAAGGAAAAGCAGTCAAACAATAGTGCTTCTGCAAAGCAAAGTCCTAGTTCCTCCTCAAGGGAAACACCTAATCTATCTCTGAGCTCAGAATCCTGTAGGAACTAAGACCCCCAACCAGGTAGAGGATGGGAACTTCAGGCTGAGCCCAGGATTCCTGGAGCTCTGCCCTGTGACCTCCACCAACCAATCAGATAAGTCACGCACCCTTCCTTGCTCACCCCAAATTTCGCCTATAAAAACTCTTCCCTGAAAACCGTCCAGGGAGTTCAGGTCTTTTGAGCACGGGCCACCGGTTCTTCTCGACTGGCCCCTGCAGTTAGCCTTTCTCTGCTCCAGCCTCTGGCGTTTTCAGTTTGTGCGGCCTAACTGTGCATCAGGGCCTCAGGAACTACATATGCCCATGTTTGCATCGGTGTCCCCTCCCCGGGTAATGACAGCTGTCCAAGGGCACCTGTCAGCTGTCACCTGCACAGTTTATTTTCCCTGCGTGACTAAAGATGATGGTAACTGCTAGAACCACTCCTCATTTAGGATCTTCTCCCTTGTACTTTGTAAATCCAGGAACTTTTTTACCAGGCACATTACCCACCGGAGATCAGAACAGATTAGATTAGATTAGATTAGAAGGTAAGCAGGAAATGATAAATAAAACAGTGATTAAAGATATACATTATCTCCTCTCAAATACAGAAATGTCAACTTCATTAATAAATACATGAAAATTAAAACAAAATGCAGACTTCCCTGGTGGCGAAGTGGTTAAGAATCCGCCTGCCAATGCAGGGGACACGGGTTCGAGTCCTGGTCCGGGAAGATCCCACATGCCGCGGAGCAACTAAGCCCGTGCACCACAACTGCTGAGCCTGCGCTCTAGAGTCTAGGAGTCACAACTACCGAGACCACGTGCCACAACTGATGAAGCCTGCACGCCTAGAGCCTGTGCTCCGCAACAAGAGAAGCCTGTGCACCGCAACTAGAGAAAACCCGCATGCAGCAACAAAGACCTAATGCAACCAAAAATAAAATAAATTTTAAAATAAATAAAGTAATTAATTTTTTAAAATCCATATTAATATTTTCTTAGTCATTTTAGGTCTACCGCTGAGGATTCCTCATGTTCTTCCATAAACAGTCCAGGCTCACAAATTCCCACGCCCCTTCCCTCTAGCCTCTCCAGCACTAAGTAGGTCTGCCTCAGGATCAACTGGGGGCTTGTTAGAAACACAGATTGCTGGGCCCACCCCGGAGTTTCTGATCTGGTAGATCTGAGGTGGGACCTGACAGTCTGCATTTCTATTAAGCTCCCAGGTAATACTGATGCTGGTCTTGTGACCACTCTTTGAGTAACACTGCTTTAGAACAACAAATTCCTTTCCAGTCTTAAAGAGAGCAGTTCCACTGCCTTATATTCATCCTGGTGTCAGCAGATACGCAAACCCTGGGATGCTCACATTTTACTGCAACTGTAAGCACTTATCAGCACATTTCCCCCAACAAATACAGCTCCCTTTCTAAAAGGAACTGTGCGCCAGGTTTAAAGGAGAGACGCCCTTTTCCCCCGCTGTCTCACCGCATCATCACAATTGTCGATATTATTTTGCCACCTGAATTTATGATGTGGTTACTCCGTAGAAAACACTACGCTTAGTGCTTTGCACACGTGTATTCTTCAGTCCCGCTGGGAGCTAATTCTCCACGAATCTCTCACATTTCCCCATGTTAGCCATCATCCGTCAATTGGTTCACAGGTATTCCCGTTCCCGGAGAGTAAAGACCGAGAGCACCCTCTCGCTGGAGACACCCAGGGCAGTAACGATGAAGACCCCGCCCGCCCTCGCTGCCCCGGGGGCCACTTGCTAATTAATGTAATTGTTCTCTCCAGGGCACAGAGTGGCCAGGCTTGCCAGCAGCCTGTGGCCGCGGCCGGGGGCTTCGGAAGCTCGGTACTCCGGAGATGTGACGCGGCAACACCGTGCACCCACGTCCACTGGGCCTCTTCCTTTCTCCCGTGTGACCCGAGGGCCAAGGAGATGCTGACTCGAAGCTCATGCTGCCCGCGCGGCCGCCAGTAACACACTATCCAAGTCCACGTGGGCATACTGTCCCCATGCCAGCCAAATCCAGGGACATTTGCCAAGCCGATCTAGCAGCTGTCACCGGCCACTCCCGAGGAACTGCTTGACTTCTTGGCAAATCTCTAAGATTGGTCTGTTATTTCCATTCTTTGGAAGAGAACAACTGAAGCTTTAGGCAGTTTAGTAACATGTCCAATGGTAAGTGACAATGTCAATTACTAAGTGACAGTGACAAGATTTGATCTCATGTCTGCCCGACTAGAGTCTACCTTCTTTGCCGTTGTACATTTCTAGTAGCAATTCTGAGGCGTTTAAAAAAACTAAGAATCAGAAGTTCTCATTCCTGTAGTAAAGCTCTAAGTAACCTCACAGGAAGAAAACAAATTTTTCCACTCCTGTCAATACACCCAAGGGGAGCCGCAAAGAGTGAGAGCTGACGCTGGACAATCTTCCCTGAGAGCAGTGGCTTCAAAGGGAAGAAGGTGGGAGGGGGAAGAGCAAACTCATGTTTCTGACATCATCTTAAAGTTTGCTTTTCCTCTGTTTCTCTTAGGAGTTTATAACATTTGTAAATCTGTACCAATATTGTAAATCTGTATTTCAATCCGGTTTATCGAGGTACGGTTTACATACAATAGCACTGATCAGTTCTAAGTGTGCTACGCGATGCGTTTTGAGAAACGTGTCCAGTCCCGTGACCTCCACCTTGCTTGTGATACAGATGTTTCCATCACCCTAAAATGTTTCCTTGTGCCCTGCTGTAAGGAAGCCCTGAGCCCCTTCCTGGTTCCTGGCTGGGGGCTCTCTCCTGGAGGTTCCCGGGGTAAAACCCAGCTCTTAGCATGGCATATGATACTTTTTAAGAGCCTTCTTTCTCTGTCTATCTTTCCCACTGTATTGCTAAGTATTTTCTGACACAAAGTTTGTAGTCCATTCATTCATTAATCCAGCATCTGTGCGGCCAAACAGTGCTAAGGACTGGGGATAAATACGAACAAAGCAGAGACAATCCCAGTCCTTACAGAGCATCTAGTGGGTAAAACTGACTATAAGCAAACAAACATATAAAATGACTGCAGGGAATTTCCTGGCGGTCCAGTGGTTAGGACTCCGCGCTTTCACTGCCGAGGGCCCAGATTCAGTCCCTGTTTGGGGAACTAAGATCCCACAAGCCACGTGGCACGGCCAAAAAAAAAAAAAAAGTGATTGCAGATCATGAGTGCTACGAAAGGAACAAGAGATGAGATGACACTAGCTAGCTGTCCTAGGGCAGAGGAAAACATGGTTGGAGGTGAGAAGATGATAGAACCACAGACTGGGAGGTCGGCTGGCTCTGCTGTGTGGGTGCAGATGTCATCAAGAGTAGGGCTTCCCTGGTGGCGCAGTGGTTGCGAGTCCGCCTGCCGATGCAGGGGACGCGGGTTCGTGCCCCGGTCCGGGAGGATCCCACGTGCCGCGGAGCGGCTGGGCCCGTGAGCCGTGGCCGCTGCGCCTGCACGTCCGGAGCCTGTGCTCCGCGGCGGGAGAGGCCACGATGGTGAGAGGCCCGCGTACCGCAAAAAAAAAAAAAAAAAAGAGTAATGATAGGGTAGGAAAGAGGAACTCGGTGAGCGCAGAGCCAAAGCCTTTCACGAAGCAGGTGGATTCCCCAGATGTCAGCAGATGATAAACCCTGATGTCATTAACTTCTAAGGGATTCTGGTTTTTGAAGGAGGGAGGAAAAGACATCGTTTGAATGCAGCAAAATGGAGCAAGGAGGATGCTGATCTCTGGGTCGTAAGGTACGTGGCTGTAAGAAACCAGGATTTTGCGCAGGACAAAGGACAAAGAGTTTGCGAGGACAGGGGAGAATGGCGAGGAGTTGGGATTCAGAGTGGGGGTCCTGTGTCAGTGGCTTGAGAAGTTTGGGCCACGAATCATACCAGGAGTAAATAGATGAGAAATGGGAAGATGGGTGGGGAAACTGTAGTTTGGGGTCCTGAATGTACGGTTCCATGGCTTCTGCTACTGCTGTGAGAGAGGTTCAGAAGCCTGAAAGGGGTGCTTTGACTGGGAGTCTGAACATGGCTGCCCGCACACCCAGGCCTTTGCAGAGCTGTTTGGACTCCCTAATTCCCTGTGCTCTGACTTCCCCTTCACGATTCACATTTCACTTCCTCTTTGAGCTCCCCCATCACCGTTTTTACCAACCCGCAGCCCGAGTGAGACAGAGCAGACTCGAGCTCGAGCATTCTCCCCGCCTCCCGTTGCAGAGTCGAGCTTTAGCTCACACTGTCATGTCATTATCGGCCTACATTCCCGTTCACCTAAGTCTCACAACAGCCCTTTCAGGACACAGGTCACGTCACTCATGTCTGATTTGTAGCAATCAAGCAACTCACGAGCGTCCATCCCGTGCACACCTTATCCTCGAAAGTTGACTGAAAGAATAAGAAATTCAACTCCATCGGTCTATTACCTGCTTTGTGAGGTCGTATTTCCTCTTATTTATTGTACTTATCTTGCTCAAGTTTCAGAGGGTGCGCCTTCCTCTAGTATTTTGAGCTTAGCTAACAAATCCATCTCATGTTACCCACGTGCTAAATTAGAGTTGTGTGTGCTGTGTGCGTGAGCCTATATCCCGACAAACTGAAGTGTCCGCGCTTTGCAGCTTGTTCTTCCAATGAACCTTCTCTCTCTTCCATCGTTTCTGTCACATCAGTTGCCCTTCTCCACCCTAATAAGTATAGACTCCCTTTGTTTCATTATTCAAAAAGCACTACTTGCCTCACCCTACTTTTGTTTCGTAATCTCTTCACTAGGGCTTAAGATCAACTTGGAAAGCTGACTGAAAACAGGCCTGGCTGTCATCGTGTGAATGAGTGGAAAATATCACTCTACGCACGGCCTTAACATTCAAGAGATTTTAACTGAAAAGTAGACTAGATTTCTGATCATTGAGTGTTGTGTTGCTTGCCACGTTTAATATAATCATTTACTTAAAGGGCATTGACAAATGACAGGTGTAAACGGATTACCTGTTTCTGGATACATAAAGAGTGTGGGAAATTAGAACATAGTCATGGTTAGGACGATACAAAACATCCATATCTACCTTAGCACAGATGAATGAATAAGGTATTTGGTAGACTATGCAGATATGGCGTACTGTTTTTTAAGTGATATCAATTGCTTTTGAAAACAATGAAGCCTCCTCCGAATGCTACCAATAATCGGGGAAGGCAAAAGAATAGCTCCTCAAAGATGTCCACACTTTAATCTTCAAAACCTGTGAATATTTACCTGACATGGAAAAAGAAATTTTGAAGATGTGATTAAATTAAGGGCCTTGAGATGGCAGGATTATCCTGGATTATCCGCATGTGCCCAATCTAAGCACACGGGTCCTTTCCTAGCTGTGGTCAGAGGGAGACGTGACCATGAGATGGCAGTGAGAGAAGCACTCAAGCCATGCTTGGTGGCTTTGAAGACAGAGGCCGTGAGCCAGGGCATGTAGGCGGCCTCTATACATTGGAAAAGGCAAAGAAACAGATTCTCTCCCAGAGCCTTCAGAAAGGAACACGGCTCTGTTGACACCTTGGTTTTAGCTCTGTGAGACCCTGCACAATGGTAAGATAATAAATTGTGTTGTTGGAAGCCACTGAGTTTATGGTAGTTTGACAAAGCAGCCATAGGAAACTAAAACTTGATAGTATTGTAAAACTGATAGAACTGCTTTCCAGAAGGAAAAAAAAACAGTGAAAACTTGGCTAAGAGTTGTATCTAATTTAGATGGAAATGAGGACAGTAACTTGGAGCATGAATTACTTGTGATTATTTTTTTTCTAGACAGGGACTAATGACTACTTAAAACAAAATAGAGAAAAAGACAACACGATATGCAGCAAACTGTTCACAGTGTTGTCTTAGTTAGTGACATTGTGGGTACAGCAGTCCCCCCCTTATCCATAATTTAGCTTTCTGTGGTTTCAATTACCCACGGTCGACCTCGGTCTGAAAATATTAAATGGAAAATTCCAGAAATGAACAATTCATAGGTTTTAAATTGTGCACCGTTCTGAGTAGCGTGATGAAACCTCCACCCCACGCAGGGTCCCAGACATAAATGTCATCTGCTCCTGACAGCTGACCCAAAGCAGACGGCCCTCCTTCTGACTTAGCATCAGAAGGTCAGTAGGAGCCTAACACTAGGTCACAGCGCCTACGTCACTCACCTCGCTCCACCTCATCACATAGACATTTTACCATCTCACATTGTCACAAGAAGAAGGGTGAGTACGGTACAATAAGATATTTTGAGAGAGAGAGAGAGATGACATTCACACAACTTTTATTACAGTATGTTGTTCTAATTGTTCTATTTTATTATGAGTTACTGTTGTTAATCTCTTACTGTGGCTAATTTATAAACTAAACTTTATCATAGGTGTGTATGTATAGGAGAAAACAGTACATATGGAGTTTGGTCCTACACGTGTCAGGCATCCACTGACAGTCCTGGAACATACCCCGCAGATAAGGGGCGGGGGGGACACTGTATGTGTGTGTGTGTGTGTGTACACACACACACACACACACACACACATATATAGTCCCTATCTATTTATCTCTATACTTTAGTTTTTAAATTTTTCTACAACAAATATATATCACTTTGTATATTAACAAAATATATGGGCAAAACAAATGGAAGTGAGCCAAAGAAGAAATGATTTATTGCAAAAAGATCTGGTTCAAAGGTCACTCATACCAAAAATCATGAGCCAAGAGCAAGTTTTCCAGTCAGTAAGAAATTCTCTTTCTAAATACTCTAAGGTAGCAACACACATACACGTGGGCACACACACACACACACACACACACATCTGTGAATCAAAAATTAGAATCTTTAGGGACTTCCCTGGTAGCTCAGTGGCTAAGAATCTGCCTGCCAATACAGGGAACACGGGTTCGAGTTCTGGTCTGGGAAGATCCCATATGCCGCGGAGCAGCTAAGCCTGTGCGCCACAACTACTGAGCCTGCCCTCTAGAGCCCACGAGCCACAACTACTGAGCCTGTGTGCCACAACTACTGAAGCCCACATGCCTAGAACCCGTGCTGTGCAACAAGAGAAGCCACCGCAATGAGAAGCCCACACACCGCAACAAAGAGTAGCCTCTGCAACTAGAGAAAGCCCGCATGCAGCAATGAAGACCCAACACAGCCAATAAATACATTATTTAATTTTTAAAAAATTTAGAATTTTTAAAAACCTTCATATACCGCCATGAGCTTGAGATCTTCCTAATATTCAAAAGAATGTTCTTGATGAAATCAGTGTGGATATTAGCAACTGTGATTTTTTGTTAACATAGTAATAATGAAATTTGTCAACATTTGGAAGCTACAAAATCATACGTGGGTGAAAGATCCATTCAGAGTAGGAGACAGATTGATGGGTTGTCATGTAACAGAGGAAGAAAAGTTCCCTGATATGGTTTTGGTTTCCTCATTCAACCAACCTTTAAGAAGTTACCACTTGCTGAGTTCCAGTGTTGTACCAAAGAAGAAAATCCAATTATCAATACATGAGAAGGTTATTAAATACTCCTCCCTTTTCTAACTACATATCCCTGTGAGATCAGATTTTCTCCATATACTTCAGTCAAAATGAGATATCACAACGGATTAAATGCACAAGCATA
The DNA here is from genome assembly GCF_026419965.1 of Kogia breviceps. Classification (NCBI taxonomy): domain Eukaryota; kingdom Metazoa; phylum Chordata; class Mammalia; order Artiodactyla; family Physeteridae; genus Kogia; species Kogia breviceps. Next base: position 5,522,190 of record NC_081326.1, read on the forward strand.
TTGTGGGAATCCATTAAGCCAGACGTTAAAGAAATAGTCAAAATATGAAATGAAAAATGCTATTTTTCTAATTAATTTTAATCCAGAAACATGTTTTTATGCAAATATTCATTTTAACAGACAGTGGGTTTATTACAGTCATTTTATTTTTTTTTTATTTTTAAAATAAATTTATTTATTTTTGACTGCATGGAGTCTTCGTTGCTGCGTGGAGGCTTTCTCTAGTTGCGGCGAGTGGGAGCTACTCATTGCTGTGGCGCGCGGGCTTCTCATTGCTGTGGCTTCTCTTGTCGTAGAGCACGGGATCTAGGCACACGGGCTTCAGTGGTTGTGGCTCGCAGGCTCTAGAGCACAGGCTCAGTAGTTGTGGCGCACGGGCTTAGTTGCTCCGTGGCACGTGGGATCTTCCCGGACCAGGGCTTGAACCCACGTCCCCTGCACTGGCAGGCGGATTCTTAACCACTGCACCACCAGGGAAGCCCCTATAGTCATTTAAAAATATTTTTAAAACATCTCGCTATTAATTTCTAATATGGTAAATATTAGTAGATATAACCTCCCATAAACAAAAGTTCTCAATAATTTTTAAGAGAGTAATGGGTTTGGGAGAGGAAGTTTGAGAATGGCTAAATAAACAAAGCCATCAGGAAGTTCTAGAATCTGACAGCTTCTGAAAGAGAGATTGCAAAATTTGTTAGCCAGAAATGTCTTGTTTATTTGACACACCTGTCATTGCAGGAAGGGTTAAAAATATGAAGGTTCTAAGAATAGTTCCAGTTATCCACACAACTGCTAAGATTTCTGGCTGTTGTGATAAACTGAACTGTAAATGAATTACTTTAATATAAAAGAGATTTTCCTATCCTATATGTAATAAAAAGTGCAAAGGTATGAAAGCCATTTTGATCCTTTGCTATGGGGGAAAATGGTACTTTATTAAAAGAAAGGAGGAAAACAAATGAATGGAAATTATTACCAGAAGGTGAGAGTTTTGGAGCCATTCAAGAGAAAATAGCCGCTAAGAAACTTTGTGATAAACAGAATTACAGACCATGAAAAGACTGGAATTTCTAACTTGACTGAAGGGATATTTGAAACAAAAAGAGTAATATGGCAGCTAAAATAAAACCTCAAGCTTAAGAAACATTCTTTATTCCTGCAGCTTTTATAAAGTATACCATCAATGTAAATAACCAGGGAAAACATATTTTTTTATCCATACAACTTCTCGGCTGCCATGTCACCGAGTAGGTGGGTCACGGTCATGGCCATGGCAGCAAATAACAGCCCTTGAACTGATGACCTGCAACGTGAATAGTTCACATACGGAGAACTGGGAATTCATTTCATGTAATTTAATGTTCACTCTCTACCCAGCAGGGAAAATGTCTCAGATATTTTCCAGAGTAAATGATCATGCTCCCCTGATTATGATTCTAGGGATACAGTTTTTTTTTTGTTTTTTTTTTTTGCGGTACGCGGGCCTCTCACTGTTGTGGCCTCTCCCGTTGCGGAGCACAGGCTCCGGACGCGCAGGCTCAGCGGTCACGGCTCACGGGCCCAGCCGCTCCGCAGCACGTGGGATCTTCCCGGACCGGGGCACGAACCCGCGTCCCCTGCATCGGCAGGCGGACTCGCAACCACTGCGCCACCAGGGAAGCCAGGGATACAGTATTTTAATGCTAGTTAATTGAGCCAATGATTCCTTCATCACTCGGGCTCCGCTAACTACGTGCAGGCGCTAAATGGGCTGTAACGCAGCACTGGCCCCAAAGGGCTGCTGAAGAGCTCCACTGCTGCACGGCATCCAGCCCCAGGGATAACGACGTGAGGGCGATCCAGACGGATGGCTAGAACTCACCGATGTCACTGTACCACTGGCCATTCTTTTTACTGCTCATTCACTTAAGTCCCGTCACAGCACATCTACTGTCTCATAAGTTAGCAGTTGTGTTTTTTTTTTTTGGCTGCGCCGTGCAGCAATATAGGATATTAGTTCCCCGACCAGGTATCAAATGTGTGCGCCCTGCAATGGAAGCATGGAGTTTTAACCACTAGACTGCCAGGGAAGTCCCCGGAAATGAGCAGTTTAGAAAAAAATAATAATAGCTTTAAAAAAAAATTGGATTAAGGGTCTACTCTGAGTGAGACGCTATAGATGAAAAATCATATGGTTTAATAATAACTGCATAACAATCGTTATAGTGTTGGGTTACAGTTAATTTTAGGACACAAACGTAGAAGATGTTTGTGGGTTTTTGGCAACCAGCATCCCTTGCCTCTTTCCCACAGAATACTCACTTCCTTTTGAGGACTATCTGATCTCCCACTGAATTTAATCTGGGGGAACTTCTTGTCAGACAGATGTTCCTGCCTCGCCACGCCAATGGTTGGGTACATGACCCAGACTCGATGCACCCTCCATTCAATCTAAATCTTGAATAGAGTGACAGAAGCTGAGGATGCCTTAAGTGATTTATTCTAGAGGAACGAACTAGGAAACGCTGTTCTGGCTGCCATTCCATTCCTGTTGCGTCAGTCAGTAGTCCCTGGAGCTCCCTGGGCTCCGACCATAAAATCCTGCTCCTCCAGCCACTGAGTCTCTGAGCTCCTGATAACTGTCCAGAAAACTTCCTTTTTCATTAAGTTAACCAGAGCCTGAACACCCAGTTTGGGGCTTGCAACCAAAGAACACCCGTATAAGCAAGTGTCCATACACGTATTACCTTTAAACCTGCTAGGAGGAGTTGTAATATCACGCTGCCTAAAGAGCATTAGCCTTAGTCGTGTGCAAGAGTGCCGGCCTAAATCCCTCAAACGTCGGTCAATTCAAACAGCTCAAGTATCCATGAGAACAAAGAACTGCATTCAAGAATCACTGCAGGGCTTCCCTGGTGGCGCGGTGGTTGAGAGTCTGCCTGCCGATGCAGGGGACGCGGGTTCGTGCTCCGGTCCGGGAGGATCCCACGTGCCGCGGAGCGGCTGGGCCCGTGAGCCGTGGCCGCTGCGCCTGCGCGTCCGGAGCGTGTGCTCCGCAACGGGAGAGGCCACAACAAGGAGAAGCAATCCCCAGAAAGATAAAACGGGGAGTGAAAAACTACGGCATGTTTTACAGTGTTTACTTAACACACCAGTGCTTTGAACACTCGCATTCTGTGACTATTGACACAGCTTCAGCTGCAGAGACGGTCAGAGTCTCAAGTTGAGGCCCTTCTGTACTCGGGGCCACAGCCTTTTGCCACAGATTCCCTCCCAAGTCCGCGCTCCTGCGACTCCAGCTTCCTTCACTTCGGTCTCCCTCCTGCCCCAGGCCCCTCGCTGGCCACACAGGACGGCCGGACAGTCGGCGTTTCAGGTCGAGCCTCCGACAGCACTTCCTTAGGGAAGGACCCCCGCACTGGGGGCGCGAGCGCGCCACGCGCACACGGGTCGGTTTCCGTCCCACCCTGACCTCCGAGGGCTGCGGGCTCAGCCTCTGCAGCAGTGACCGCAGTCGCCATGGCGTAACGCACTGCGTCTGGGATGTTCCATCGCTGCCTCTGCTGCCGGAACGCGGGCTCTCCTTTCCAACCCCAGAGTGCGCGCGGGCTCCGCACGGCCAGTCGGGCAAAAGCGAGACCCACCCTGCCTGCTGCGCCCGCGCCCGCGCCCGCCGCCGTCCCGCGCCTCCTGCGCTCTGCCTTCGCCGCCGAGGACGACCCCTGTTCCCCAGTCAGGCCACAGCCTCTCGTGATCCGTCTTGGCCAAGGCCAAGAAGAGGCTGAATAAATTCCCCAGGTCACACCGCTGGGAAATGTTTAAGCCGGCCGTTTCACAGGCACCTAACTGCCACACTCAAGCTCTCTCCACTGCCTCGTGGCCGCCCCGCTGCCCTGCAGGATTGTAAGAAATACTGGGCAACGCTGGAGGGCACGGGAGTGTTATGGGCTGAACTGCATCCCCCTCGGATTCATATGCTGAAGATCTAACTCTCAGTAGCTCAGATGTGATCACATTTGGAGATGCGGTCTCTAGTTAAAATGAGGTCTGTAGGGTGGGCCCTAATCCGGTATGACCAGTGTCCTGATGAAAAGAGAAAATTTGGGCACAGACATGTACATGTGAAGTCACAGGTAGAAGGCAGCCATCAGAAGCACAGGAGAGAGGCCTTAGAAGAAAACAGACCTGCAGACACCTTGATCTTGGACTTCTGGCCTCCAGAACTGTGAAAAAGTCTACTGATATTTCTGATGGTTAAGCTGTCTGTGGTGCTTTGTTAGCAAGCAAACCAGCACAGGGGTTGGTTACCTTTTTTGTACTCCTCTGCGGTTGCTGATACATACTGTTCTTTTTCCACAGGTGCCCATGTTCCTGGCACATTTCCTAACTCAATATTCCACCGGCTGCAGTCAGAGCTTTGTACACCTGGCCTTCTCCCCATAATTAAAAATTATCATCAGGTTAATCTTCAAAGCCTTGCCTTCCTATCATATGATGGTGCATAGCAAAAGATTAGGCCGTTTAAGCTATATCCTGGCAGTAGTCAACATTAGCCCTCCAAGTTGAGGTGAAGCCTTTACTCAAAGACGTTAAGAATGCTACGACGTAATTAAAGCTCTTAAGGTGGGATATAAGTCTTCAGAATTTCAGGTACCAGGAGTTAATCAGGAGAGAAACTTCTGAGTAAAGGAAACTTTCAGCATCTTTGGAATCATCCTCCAAAGCTCATACAAAAGGCTGACTCCACTAAAAGGAATATTTTGGCAGATGCAGGGGTTGAGAAGCCCGTGAAAATGTACTCTCACGGCTTGTCTGGCTTCACTAATTGGATCAATATTTCTTGGGTAATTTTTTCTCTTAAAAAATAAAACCAAATACAGTACTAACCCAATGCCTTTAGAAACCTGTATTTTGTCTTCTGGAGACTTTTTAGTGTTATAATTCCCCCAGCCACTCTGTAATTCTTTATTAAGTTTTAATGTGGTTTAAAGCCTCCATCTGTAGACAATATATTATTTCCCCCTCTTTGCCAGCAGGTGTAATATTTCCCAGTAGTCTGTTTTAGAGCGCCCTCTGGTGGCTAACCGCTATTATGACACATCCATCTGTAGCATCGGCATCCATTCCATCGGTCACGGTGATTGCTAAGACCTGCTCACCAAAACAATAATAGAAGTTATGTGTGCAATAGATTGCAGCAGAATGATCCTCAGCTTTACAAACTAAGGATAATTACTCAACTTGTGACTGTCAGGAAAAGGACAGGAAAGTTTTGGGGAGGCAGGTTACAAGCACTCCAGCAAACCGGGAACTATAAAACATTCTGAAGGATGCATTTTGTATTTCTGTTGCTTGCTGAATTGGGCTAATTTTCATTCTGGGGTGAAGGTAGCGAACGTGCTTTGGATTCGTGTTATGTCTGCTCACATGAAGGTCTCTTAGAGTGGGGTAATACGACTAATTACTGGCTCCTTCCAAGACTTTTTATTACTTGGTGATGAATCGTTAGAAGAGCGAGCTCGGTGGCTTGTGTCCACATTGCTCTGTTGCCTTACGATCTAGGTCTCTGTGCCTTTCTTTTTATTTACTATTTGTCTTTTATTGTGGTAAAAACACATTAAATTTACCATCTTAGCCTTTTTAAAGTGTGCAGTTTCTGTGCCTTTCTGACTTGACATTTTATTTCCTCTCTGTCTGACCATGCCCTTTTCCTTGTTACTTGTAACACTTAAGTACTGACATAGAAATGAAGTAAAACATATAAGGATTACAATGATAAATTGGCCCGCATTATGATGTGACCAGAAAACCTCGTGAAAAACTTTCAAAAACAGTAAAACACCAAGCCTAGATGTATATCAAAATGAGTGTTCTTTTCAAAGTCACAACCTTGGGAAATTAAACACTTACTAGAAAGACTTTATCTAAAATTCTGGCTTTTACTTCGGAGAATATTGAATGTGAGTTATGTCTTCCTTGCTGCAGAATCATCCGTCTTCAGAAATAGGTTCGGTTTTCAGAAACTGACAGAAGAGATATGGTTAATAACATAGATGAGCAAAGCTGAATCATAGCTTGTTGGGTCAAAAATAAACCTCAACTTAATTAAGGAGATGTGTTTTCCTATATAACTTGTCAATGGATTTTACAGGCAGTTCCCAAAGAGGAAATCTTTAAATGTCTTGGGAAACAGCAGCATTTTTGGGGGATAAAGAAAAAAAAGGTGTTGAGTTATTTAGAGGTGACAAAGCATTTCAACTTTTATTTTCTCATTTAACCATAACAAAGCAGAAAAGTCGATGAAAGGGATATTATTATTATTATTATTATTATTGTCCCCAGCATGTGGATGAGAAAATAGAGACTTCTGGAGGTCCAGCGTCTGGTTCAAGGTGCTGCAGTTGTCCACTGTGGGAGTGATTAATTTGGACATGGGACAGCAAATCCCATGTTCTTTTAGCTCCACCGCGACTCTACAGTGACCAGCTGTTCAGGGACATTATTTGAGATACAGCTTATGGTATTTTTGCTTTATGAAAAAAATCAGATAACTCTTATCATAAACCTCTACATCTTGTCACATTAAAAAACTATCTGATGAATGGGAAAGAAGTCTGGAAGAATATCTGTCCAACTTGTTAACAGTTGAATGGTAACATGATATTTTCTTCTTGAAACAACGTGTATGTATGTATTGATAATCAGAAAAAAAGGTGTTATTTGTAGAATCAGTTTCAAAAGAACTAACTGCCGGGTTCACAATTCATAGTTTCTTTTTTTTTTAATTAAGATTTTATTTTTTTAGAGCAGTTTAAGCTCACAGCAAAATTGAGGGGAAGGTTCAGAGATTTCCCATATGCCCCCGCCCCACACCTATACAGCCTCCCCCGTTATCAACATCCTGCACCACAGTGGGCCATTTGCTACAATTGATAAGCCTACCTTGATACATCATAATCACCCGAGGTCCACAGTTTAAATTACGGTTCACTCCTAGTGTTGTACATTCTATGGGTTTGGACAAATGCATAATGACATATACCCATGATATATGTAAGATGATGATGTCAGAGTATTTTCACTGCCCTTAAAATCCCCTGTGGTTTCCCCAGAAACCACTGATCTTTTGATTGTCTCCACAGTTTTGCCTTTTCCAGAATGTCACAGAGTTGGAATCATACAGTGTACGTCCTTTCCAGATCGGCTTCTTTCACGTAGTGATACACATTTAAGGTTCCTCCGTGTCTATTCATGGCTTGATAGGTCACTTCTTTTTACTGCTGAATAATATTCCATTGTCTGAATGTACCACAGTTTATCCACCCACCTACTGAAGGACATGTTGGTTGCTTCCGAGTTTTGGCAGCTATGAATAAAGCTGCTGCAAATAACCGCGTGCAGGTTCCTGTGGCTCTATATCCTCAGCAGCACTGAGTTGTCAGTGTTCCAGATTTTGGTCATTCTAATAGGTGTACAGTAGTATCTCGTTGTTCTTTAAATTTACATTTCCTTGAATTTGTATTTTCTTTAAATAAATTTTCAGAAGAGGAGGAGTTTGGGGTTTTTTTAAATAGATAAATTCTTGAAAATGTATATAGGAAGAAATTATTCTAAACTCCTAACTGAATAAGAACACATATGGTGGGATTGGACTTTTTTTAGTGATCTTTGATCTATTTGTTTAAAAACCTCTTTGAAATTCTAATGAAAATTGTGAACGCTTTCATCTGGAATATGTGCATGATTTCAGAATTTTGCCTACAGTTAATTTGTGGGCGATCTAAGCACCATCCATAGGCCATATATTACCTATTCCTGTTTGATTCTTTTTTTCTGAGAATTTTCTTTACAACTATCAAAAGTTTATTTTTTATGTATTAGACTTATAACGTCTTAATTGGTAAAATTAATATCTTCTCTATAAATGGAGAAAATATTTCTTTATTAGCATAGAGATATTATTTTTTATCGTCTCTCTGTGCATAAGTACCTGAATGGGTTAAGGTCTCCTTAAGAACATTATTCAATCTATGGACTAAATTTCCTCCCTTTCCCTTCCCTGACTTCCTTCCCTCCATCTCTTTCCAGAAAGGATTTAAGGCAGTTTACAAACATGCACGACATAAAGCAAAAGTAAAGATAATTAAGTGAGTAAATTTGGGCAAAGAGAGACTCAGCATAGGGCAAGTGAATTGAAATAATGTCTGCCTGGATGATCTAGAAGTGGACCACCTCTTGGACTCTGAGATGATGACATCAAGAAGGAGATGTGGTGTCTCAGGTGAGTCAGTGATCATAAGACTTAATCACGGCTTAGGAGAAGCACATTTATTTTTGGCACTAAGTCCAGAGAAAATGTTTTTATGGCGGTTCTTATCGGGAGGACAGAAGCAGTGGACTGAACAATATCTTTAAAAATATCCATACTGTAAACAGAGTAATGAATTACTCAGGGCTGCTTCTTATAGAGAAGATCTCAAGAGAGATCCATCACAGTCCAATGAGCAACTTTCTGGGTAGGGAGCCTAAGGAATATGGCCCCTGTAACCAACACTAGGACACTCTGATCTTAGTCCAACAACATGAGTAGAGGAAGGGTTCGAATGTCTGTCCTTCGGCGATAGCTTTTCTCAACGACTTTTGAGAAATATTTTTTAAAGCTCTATCAGGATAATACATGCATACAGTAAAGTACTGTGAAATAAAATTTGTATTTATGGCAAGACAAGAAAAATTTAAACATAAAACGTTTTCTCTGCCCTTTGATCTCCTCTCTCCCCACTTCTGTGCACTGTGTATCTACATAATGCCTTGACCAAACCTGCCCCATCGGCAGAAAAACCTGCTTAACCATGAAGAGCAGCATTCTTCTAACATCAACAGGACAACTCCTTAGAAGATAACATTCCTACTTGATCAGGTAAGGGGCCAGATCTGGATTGTGTAAACTGTCAATAATACATCATTTAATGTACAGCCCTCTGTTTCAAAAAACTTATATAACCACACCTTGACTTCTAAGGGGCGCAACAGTTCTCGAAGCTTTCTGAGATTCTGTTTCTGAGTTTTAATCCTCAATTTGGCTTGAATAAAATTTTCCATTTCCTTCTTAAATGGACTGATTAATCCTTCGTTGACAGTATCCAATAGTAGATAACAACGTTGACACAAGCAACAACCTCCCCCTCGTCCTCCCCACCCTCTGGACTCATTCCACAGACGCACTTATTACACTATGCTTATTTCTTCTAGTGGTTACTTTCAGACCACTAAGTAAAATTTCTTGATTTATAAATTTTAGATAAAATCTAAATTTTAATTTTAGATTGAGCTGAGCTATACTACTCATCTCTGATTGACAACTATTTTCAGTTCTTCTAAAAACTTACACTAATAAAACTCTATCTCATATTTCATCTGCATGAAATAAAACTCTATTTCATCTTCATCTACATAGAAGATGAAGATATTGGCACGTCTAAATTTCTTCCCCCTTACCTGCCTTCCTTTGTAAATTATACTTTTATTTTCACATTGTAAATATTGCTAAAGTCTGCTACCATTGTATTCTATTCTGTAACCTTGCCTTCTTCATATGCTGAATTACTTCTGATAAGCAGTTACCTTATTATGGTTACTAAATTATTAGTTACTTTTAGACTAAGTGGTATGCTAGGATTATATTTCCTTTTTGGTGGGTCCATAAAAATCATCCGACATTTGAATTTGCTAATTTGGACCATAGTTTTCTTTTACAGCATTTGGTTTTGCCTAGAGTTTCTAATAAACTTTTATTTCTTGTTCACAAAATAGTACTATTGATATCCTCGTATCCTCATGTTTTCACATTCTTGCAGTTGTTCTCCCTGTTGTGTGGGGTCCTTTTGCTTGGGGTCCCCTTTCTCAGTGGGGAGTCCTCCCCATGCTTTGTCCCCTGCCCCCATCTGGGTCATGTGTTCTCTGGAGCTGCTGAACTGTGTCACCTTTGGATTTCTCTTCACTGCTCAACCTCTCAATGGTTAACCAAACCTTACATCTTTCCCTTTCCTCTATTTTCTTTAATCTTCCAAGTAACGTCCTAAGAAAGGGTATGAAGGAGTTAAATTTTCTAAGTCTTTCTTTGAATGGCTCAATATGTCTTTATTCTGCCCCCACATGTGACTGATCATTTGTCTGGGTAGAGCATTTAGGTTAAATAAAACTCACTTTATGTCAAAACGTTGAGGGCCATGCTCCGTCGTCCTCTCACATTTATTGTTCTTGATGAGAAGTCTGGAATCAGTTTGATCCTTGAGTTTTTGTAGTTAACCTGTTCATTCTGTCTGGCAGCTTTTAGGAAATTCTCTTTATCCTGATGATCTAAATTTCAGAGCAATGTGTGTAAATGTTTTCCCCACTCATTCCATGGTCCCGTTCAATTGGTAGGTCCTGTCCTTCTGGATTTATTATTCAGATGTTGAACCTAAAAAAATGATCCTTTAATTTTCTTATATTTTCTCTATTTTGTAGTCTTCTTTGTTCTACTTCCTGGGATATTTTCTCAACTTTATTTACCAACTTTCCATATTCGATTGATCCTTTGTGCCTCTTTTCTCTCATTCTCTATTTATTTATTTATTTATTTATTTTTATTTTTGCGGTACGCGGGCCTCTCACTGTTGTGGCCTCTCCCGTTGTGGAGCGCAGGCTCCGGACGCGCAGGCGCAGCGGCCACGGCTCACGGGCCCAGCCGCTCCGCGGCACGTGGGATCTTCCCGGACCGGGTCACGAACCCGTGTCCCCTGCATCGGCAGGTGGACTCTCAACCACTGCACCACCAGGGAAGCCCTTGACCTATGGATTATTGACAGAGGGGTGCTGAAGTCTCCAACTGTAACAGTGGCTTTGTCTATTTCTTCTTTTTTAAAAAAATCAGTCTTTACCTTGTGTATTTCGATACTCTTGTTAGGCACATACATGTTTAGGATTATTATACCTTCTTGGATAATTATATAACCCCTGTAGCATTATGTAATGCTCCTTTATATTTAAGATAATTTTCCTTGTTCTGAAGTTTTGCATTTGTTCTTTGTATATTTCCTCTTTTATGCCTTCTCAATTTTTAATGAAAAATTTTTATATAAGCCCATTTTATCTTCTCTCTCAGTATATCAATTACACTTCTTTTTTAACATTTTCTTAATGGCTATCCTAGAGTTTGAAATATACATTTTAAATTAATCTGAGTTCACTTTCAAATAACACTACTCTGCTTCATGTGTGGTACAGGTAGGTATCTTATGACAAAATTCTGAACTCCCCACTTTGACATTTCTATCATGCATTTCACTTATCCATATGGTCAAATGACCCAATTATTGTTCCTATCATTACTTTAAAGTTATATTTTATATCAAATGAGAATAAGGAAAATAAAATACTTTATTCTTCCTCCAGGACTCAGCCTTCCTTTGTGTGTATACACGTTTCCAACCTATATCATTTTCCTTCTGTCTGAAGAATTTAACATTTTTTGAAAGGCAGGTCTGCAAGCAATGAATTCCTACAGTTTTTGTTTGCTTGAGAAAGCCTTTATTTCTCCTTCACTTTTTTTTTTTTTTTTTGGCTGAGCCACATGGCTTGTGGAATCTTAGTTCCCCAACCAGAGATAGAACCTGGGCCTCCTGTAGTGGAAGCACAGAGTCCTAACCACTGGACCGCCAGGGAATTCCGTCTCCTTCACTTTTGAAGGATAATTTCTCGGAATATGAAATTCTGGGTTGGTGGTTGGTTCGTTTTTCTTTTTTAATACTTTAAATATTTCACTCCACTCTCCTCTTGTTTCATGGTTTCTGACAAGGAGTCTGATGTAATTCTTATCTTTGCTCCTTTATAGGCAAGCTGCTTTGTTTTTCTTTCTGGCTTCTTTCAAGATTTTATTTAAAATTTTTTTCTGTAGTTTAAATATAATGTGTTGAGGTGTTTTTGTTTTTATATTTGTTCTGCTTGGTGTTTTCTGAGCTTCCTGGATTTGTAGTTTGGTCTTAGTGAATAATTTTGGGAAAAATTTGAGTCATTTTTACTTTAAATGTTTCTCCTGCTCCTTTCTCTCTGTCTTCTCCTTCTAGTATTCCCATTATGTGTATGTTACAACTCTTGAAATTTCCTACAGTTTATGGATATTTTGTTCTTTCTTTTTTCTTTTTAAATTTCAGTTTGGGAAGCTTCCAGTGACTTATCTTTAAGCTCACTGATTCTCTCTTCAGCCATGTTATGTCTACTGATAAGTCCACTAAAAGCATTTTTCGTTTCTGTTGCAGGGTTTTTGCTTCCTAGCCTATCCTTTTGTTTCTTTCTTGAAGTTTCCATGTCTCTGCTTACATACCTCATCTCTTCTTGCATGTTGTCCACTTTTTCCATTAGAACTCTTAGCATAATATCATAGTTATTTAAAATTCCCAGTCTGATAATTCCAAAATTTCTACCATATCTAAATCTGGTTCTGATATTTATCCTCCCTCTTTAGACTGTGTTTTTGACTTTTATCATGCCTTGTAATTTTTTTAAAAACCTAGACATAATGTACTGGATAAAAGGAATTGAGGTAAAGAGGCCCTTAGTGTGACGATTTATGTCAATCTGGTTAGGAGTTGGGCTGTGCTTAATGTCTATCATAGGTATAGGTGCCAGAGGTTTAAAATTCCTCTAGCATCCTAATTTTTGTCTTCCTTCTTGACTTTGGGCTTTCCTATGTATTCCTTCTTGGAGACTCTGTGTCTTTCAGCTCTTTTAGCTGTAACTCACTGTTATTACAATAGAGCCATGTCAGTGTGGTGGTAAGGTATGGGGGAGGGGATAGCATTCTATCATCTCAGTTTATTTATTTATTTTAAATGATTTTCTCTTTTTCAGGCCCTTTTAAATTTATTTATAATTTTTTTGGCTGTGTTGGGTCTTTGTTGCTGTGCGTGGGCTTTCTCTAGTTGCGGCAAGTGGGGGTTACTCTTTGTTGCGGTGCGTGGGCTTCTCATTGCGGTGGCTTCTCTTGTTATGCAGCATGGGCTCTAGGTGCATGGGCTTCAGTAGTTGTGGCACGTGGGCTCAGTAGTTGTGGCGCATGGGCTTAGTTACTTCACAGCATGTGGGATCTTCCTGGACCAGGGATCGAACCCATGTCCCCTGCATTGGCAGGTGGATTTTTAATCACTGTGCCACCAGGGAAGTCCCCCTGTGGACTCTTCTTTACCTTTATGTGAAAAGGAAGGCTAGAGGGGACTGGAAAGTCAAGCTAAAAGTACCTCTGGCAGCCTCCCACCACCCCTACCACCCACCTAGTGCTCAGTTCCTGTAGAGAATGTACCTCTCAGAGAGAAGCTTATCATTGTCCCCACCCTTATCTTAGCTCCAGAGCCCTGACTTAGAGATTTTATCTGAAATGGAGAAGCAGGCTGTGAAACAGATAGCTTTTAATTTTTTCTTAAAGGAACTGATTCCATATACAATAGAGTATGGAGAAAGTCAAGTCTAGGGGTGACCTCAAAAAGAGTAGATTATGATGAAAAACAATTGGAGCAGATTCAAGATACAGATACAGGCTAAGCTGTAGGCTGGCCAGGTTGCCAAAGAAAATTAGGGAATAAGTCAGCTAGGAGAAGCCCTCGTATTATGAACTAAATGTTTGTGTTTCTCCAACATTTATTCAAAGTGACTGTGAACATAATCAACTCTGTGCCTCCCTGAGGAAAAATATCAGAAGCTCATGCTCTGGGAGGGGAAACAGACTTCTCTAAAATAATCCATCCAGTCACTAAACAAATAAACAAGCATATATTAACAACAGACCTCAGAAAGGGGTGGCCAGTATGCAGAGTTGCTATACTATGTCATATAATATCCAGTTTGCAACAAAAATTTGTGAGGTATAAAAAGGAACAGAAAAGCAGGACCCAAAAAGTAGGCAACAGAAACTTCCTGTGAGAGTAACCAGATGTTGGATTTGTCAGGCAAAGATTTTAAAATAGCTCTTATAAACATGTACACAGAATTAAAGGACACCATGATTAAAGAAATAAAGGAAGATGTGATGACAATGACACACCAAATAGGGAACAGCAATAAAGAAATAGAAAGTATAAAAAAGAACCAAATGAAGTTGGAAAATAAAATAACTGAAATAAAATATTCACTAGATGCCATATGCTCCAGAAATTGTGCTTAGTATTTATCCAAATGAGTTGAAAATTTATATCTATACAAATACCTGCACACAAATGTTTATAGCAGCTTTATTCATAATTTTGTTCAGAATTCAAAACTTGGATGCAACCAAGGTGTCCTTCAGTAGGTGAATAGCTGAGCAAACTATATTTCATACAATGAAATATTATTTAGCAATAAAAAGAAATGGGCTATCAAGCCATGTAAAGGCATGGAAGATCTTAAGTGAGCATTGCAAAGAGAATAAAGCCAATTTGAAAAGACTACATACTGTAGGATTACAAATATGTGATATTCTGCAAAAAACAAAACTTTAGAGATGATAAAAGATGAGTGGTTGCTAAAGGTTTAGCAGGACAGGTGGAGGGAATAAATGGTGGAGCAAAAGGAATTTTTAGGATAGTGAAGCTATTCTGTATGATACTATAATGATGGATGCATGATTTTATACATTTGTCAAAAACCATAGAATGTATAACACAAAGAGTGAAACTTAGTGTATACTATAAAATTTAGTTAATAATAATGTTTCAGTATTGACTCATCAATTATAATTAACAGACTCATCAATAATAGAAATGTTATAGGAAACAAGATTGAAACAAATCTAAGAGGACTTTTCCTAAAATAAAATACTTTAAATTAAAAAAAATAATAGTGTTACAGGAGAAAGCATACATGGGAACTCACTGTACTTTTTGTTCAGTTTTTCTGTAACTCTAAAAGTGTTTTTCAAAAAAGTCTATTCATTAAGAAGTATTCAATAGAGGTGCTCACGAGTATATTTGAACTGCAGAAGGAAAAATTAAATGAACTTGAAGATAGAGATTATTCAAGCTGAAGAACAGAGAGAATAAAGAATGAAGAAAAATAAAGATAGTATCAGAGAAATGTGCAACACCATCAAGAGCACCAATTTATGCAAAATTGGAGAGGAGAGAGAGAAAGGAGGAAAATATTCGATGAAATAATGGCTGAAAAGTTCTCAAATTTAATTGAAAGTCAAAAAACCTACACATCCAGCTAAAAAACTCCAAGTAGGAGTAAATGCAAAGCTATCCACTAACAGATACATTACAGTAAAAAATGCTGAAAGTCAAAGATAAGGCAAAATCTTGAAAGCAGAAAGAGAAAAATAGCTCATTAGTTGCAAAGGGTCCCAATAAGATTAACAACTGACTTATCAGCAAAAACACTGGGGGCAGGAAACAAAGGAATAATATATTTAAAGTGCTGAATGAAAATAAAACAACTATCAACCAGAAGTTCTATATCTGGCAAAACTATATTTCAAAAATAAGGATGAAATAAAGACTTTACAAGTAAAAAAAAAAAAAAAAAAAGTAAGAGATTTGTTGTTAGTAGACCTGCATTATAAAAAATACAACAGGAAATTCTTCAGGCTGAAAGCAAGTTACACCAGATGGTAATTTAAATCCACCCCCCAAAATAAAAAGCACTGGTAAAGGTAATTAATTACATTACTATAAAAGATAATAAAAATGAATATTTTTCTTCCTTTCTTCTGTTAATTGATTCAAAGAGCAATTATATAAAATAATATGTATATAATACATTCTTGGGCCTGTAACATATACAAATGCAACACTTGTGTAATATATTTGCCAGTAACAGCATAAAGGAGGTGAGTGGAACAAAGCTGTGGTGGGCTAAGGAAATAACTACAGATGCTAAAGTAATTAACAATATATTATTTAATTGCAACATTAATAGGTATAACATGTATAACAGTAATATCACAAAAAAGGTGGAAAAGGGGGCTTCCCTGGTGGCGCAGTGGTTGAGAGTCCGCCTGCCGATGCAGGGGACGCGGGTTCATGTCCCGGTCCGGGAGGATCCCACGTGCCGCGGGGCGGCTGGGCCCGTGAGCCGTGGCCGCTGAGCCTGCGCGTCCGGAGCCTGTGCTCCGCAACGGGAGAGGCCACAGCAGTGAGAGGCCCGCGTACCGCAAAAAAAAAAAAAAGGTGGAAAAGGGAAAGGAGTAACATTTCTATATATTACGGGAATTAAGCGTATATAAACCAAAGCTGCCTTCTACCAAAAGTTTAAAGAATGAATGCCAATGATTAACAATATATGCATATTCAAAAGAAATAGTCTTTTACATACATAGAAAAACATTATGTACTAAGTGTTGGGGCTTCCCTGGTGGCGCAGTGGTGGAGAGTCCGCCTGCCGATGCAGGGGACACGGGTTCGTGCCCCGGTCCGGGAAGATCCCACATGCCGCAGAGAGGCTAGGCCCGTGAGCCATGGCCGCTGAGCCTGCGCATCCGGAGCCTGTGCTCCACAACGGGAGAGGCCACAACAGTGAGAGGCCCACGTACCACAAAAAAAAAAAAAGAAAAAAAAAAGCTAAGTGTTGAAAGCAGTTATCCTTGTTGGTGAGATTTTGAATATTAAAAATTTTCTCTTTCTATACATCAATACTGTCTATCATAAATATCTATCTATCAATTTTGTATTGGGAAAGATATTTAAAAATGATTTTGCTTCTGCTATAACACAATCAAAATCCCAGAGACTGTGGCTGCAGCATTTTATCTTGAAAAATTCTCAAAGAAATTTTAAGCAAGAATCTAAACTTTCATAAAGCAACAATCTCAGGGACTTCCCTGGAGGTCCAGTGGTTAAGACCCTGCCTTCCGATGCAGGGGGTGTGGGTTTGATCCTTGGTTGGGGAGCTAGCATCCCACATGCCACAGGGTGTGGCCAAAAATTTTTTTTTTAAATGTCCGTAAAAGACTCACAGAATATGTAATTTTGAATAATATAACCTAGCGTGCCCTTCAAGATTAACTGGCTAGAAAATCCTGGTAAAAAAGAAAGGGTACTTTATTGAATAGGGCAGTAAGCTTTAAGCCCATTAAATGTTAAACAACATTTATGAAAACACAACTTTCACTTTGAAATAGTTTATCTGAATACTTTCTTTTTAGCAGCAATTAGATTGTTTAAAGCCACTCCTAGATTGGAACAATAAGATGTTGCTCTCTGCGTTTGGGCACTTACCTTTTTTCTAAGTGAAAGTATTAGGTGAAGAGAGAAGGGAGTAATGTATCTAGTTCATTCAAAAATGTCATTAAATCTTTTTAAAAAAATTTTTATTGAAATATAGTTCATTTATAATGTTGTGTTAGTTTCAGGTATACAGCAAAGTGATTCAGTTATGCACATATATATATAATATATATATATTCTTTTCAGATTATTCTCCATTACAGGTTATTACAACAAAAAATGTCATTAAATCCATAAAGGATATTCAAAAGAGCAAAGAAAACACTCTGCATTCATACACTATAAATAGAAAGGTAAGGTAGCTGTGGTGAGTACATGGGAGAAGTATAGATATTTATATAACACGCTTATTTACAAATCTCTCAAATGCTGTTTCATTCATATATATTTTAGATATATTATGCCAGAGTAAGGATATAGTTACCCCCTCCCGCATGTCATCAATTTCTTTCCTTTCTGTTCCCTATTACAAACATAGGAAAATATTTATAACCTGTAACTGAAAGTGTTTTTTATCAGTAGTAGTGCTTCCTTTTGCTCTTAGGTGCCTCAGTTTATACAGTAATTTATAAGGTCACCTGATCTATAAGAATATGATTTAGCGTCACAGTTTGAAATATCATATTTTTATGGATTTAAAATTATTTTACACATTTCTCTGTATGTATGTTACATGTGAACTTTTCAGATGGATAGAAATGCAGACGGGCCCAGTGAGTACAGAAATCGGGAAGTAATTCGGCAACATTATAGGGAGCATTTATTAAATACCTACTGTGGACCCAGCACTACTAGGTACTTCACATGTACCCTCTCTTTTAATCCACACAGTAAGCTAATAAAACAGGAACCTTAGGCTCAGAGAGTTTATCGATCTTGTTTAACATAAATACACACTCAGTAAGTTACAGTTAGGCTTGAACCAGGTGTGTCCATCTCCAAGATCTAGGGGTTTTCCCTAATACCTCAGGGGAATGAAAGGATTCCTTTCTGATAATCTCATAGGCCTGGCTAATCAATGGGTATACTCCTTGCACTAATGTTGGACAGTAAGTTAGGCTTTAGCATCACATATGGATTTATGCTACTTACTATGTGTATAATTTGGGGAAGATCAGTTAAGTGTACCCGTTTCCTCATCTGAGAGGAGGGTAGAATACTACTGACTTCACTGGGTTGGTGAGAAGAGTAAAGGCAATTGCTCCATATACAGTCTTGGCACTGCTAAGTAATTGTTGGCTCTCATTATTATAACGAGAAAACTGTCCTACTGAATCCACAAAATAAGACCCCAGCGCTGTGGTCATACTGGGTATCCCTTGAGGAGAGATGAAATTCCTACTGTGAGCCATCTTTGGAATTAGAATATCCTGGCCAGGAAGTGAGGCCTTGTAGGCTGACTGTAAACCGGGGCAAGTCACATTCGCTTCTTTGAGAACCTCTCTCAGGCTTGGACTCCGGGGTATCTCTATGTCACTGAGGACATTCTTGTTTGGTGTAGAAACAATGGCTTCTTCCGCACGGAAGAAGCTGTGCTCTAAGCAAAGAGGCATACGCACAAAGGCAAGAAGGCAGTCATGTTGGAGACCTCAGGTACCCAACGTCTCGTACCTGCAGGTTCCCGCAGCAGAGCGCCCGCACGGGAAAGGTCATTGTTAAGTTTCACTCAGAGCCGTAATTTCCTCGGGACTTTAAAATTGACCACATGTTTCAGTCTGGTCTCAGCTCTGCTGTGGGAAATTAAGGAGAGGCTCTGCATTCATGCTCTGGCTGGAATGGGAAAAGGCAAGAGAAAATGCCATGGTTTAACAGTTGCAATTGTTATATGGTACAAAATTCTATTCTACATGTATCTGTGGCTTATTGAAATGGGTAGTTAAATGTGTTAGGTTGGTTTCTAACTCAAAAGTTGCTCCTGACACTGACACTGAAGTGAACCTATGCTTTCTGTTTCATTCCATTCATTCATTCATTCATTTCATTCATTCACTTATTTAACAAAAATATAAGTACCACCAATTATAAACCAGGGCTTTTTCCAAGTGTTGGGGAACGTAAAGCTGATCCCTGCCCCATAGAAAACAGACACATAATAAGGAAGCTGGATATCTGAATACATTACAGTAGTTTTTAAATGGGGCAAGAAAAAAATTCTTTGAGACTCTAGTAGTGATGATTCTCTAGGATAAATACAGAACTACAAACAATAGGATTCCTTCAAATAGGAATAGGTTAGATATTGGACATACCCCCAAAGACAAATGACCAATGTAACAACCCTAGGGGAAGACCCTAATAATATTCCCATTTGACTTATGAACAACTGAGGTTAAGAGAAGTTAACTAATTTGTTCCTGACCACATAACTAGTGAGTGTCAGGACACGGATTTTAATCCACTTCTGTCTGACTCAACTTCTGTGCTAGACGAAAACTGACTGCTATTTCCAGCTTACTTGTGCATAGTTCGTTGTTAGTTGGAAAAAAGATAATTTAGATGGTGCCTCAATTATAAAAAAAGGTCCCTGATTGTAGGACTGTACCTAGTATTAACTAATATAGGTATTTTTAAAATTATCATTTCAGATGGCATTAAGTATAATTTTAAATAAGATGGGTACCTTATTTAGGAATATCTGGCACATTTGGCAACTTTAAGATGGTCCTGCTGACCTTAACCTCTTGGTATTTATGCCATTGTGTAATCTTCTCCTCTGAGGGCTGGTTCTGTTAACTCACTTCTAACGAACAGAATACAGCAAAAGTGATTCTTGATCTAAATAAAGAACTGAATCAATCAATCGAGCAATCAATCAACCATCAATCCATCAAGGAGAAGAAACAGCTCTTCCTCACAGTAGAATTCCAACTAATAAGTTTAAAAGAAAAGTGGGAAACAGAATCACATTAGGCAAACACTATAGTAACAAACATTATGGACAAGACCACTGCTGGATGCTAAATTGATGGGCAAAAGTTTGAGGAGAAATAGGCCTAGTCTCAAATTATCTCCACCAAAGATACTACCCATTTCAGTGAGAAGGAGAGTAACTACAGTGGAAAACCCAGCCGACATCCACCTAACCAAGTGCTCAAGGCAAACATAACTGGTGATAAGACATTACTTTGGAATTTTAAAAACAAAATATGAAACACAAATCATTAAAAGAGACTATAATAAAATTAAGAATGTTTACCTATCAAGACAATTTAGAAGAAGAGTAAAAAGGCAAGTCAAAGTAGAAGAAGAAATCTACTCATATATAAATGACAAAGATCATGCCCAGAATATGTAAAGCGCTCCAAAAACCAGCATGAAAAAGACAACCCACTGAAAAAAAGGAAAAAGACTTGAAGAGGCTCTTCAAAAAAGAGAAATCACAATGGCCATAAAGCATATGAAAACATTCTTAACCACATCGATAATCAGGGAAACACCAACCAAAACCAAAATGAAATACCATGACCTCATGGCAGCTTGTTTAAAATAAATAAAAAGGAGATCTAACAATAACCTTGGTCAGGATATGGACCACCAGGAGGTTTCAGATTGCTGGTGGAAGTGTAAATTTATACAGCATCTCTAGAAAACCTGCTGGCATTTAGTTAGTAAAATTGAAGATATGCATCCCCAAAGACCGAGCAATTCTACTCTTATGTTTATAACCTTCCCATACAACTTCAGAATTTTATGCTGAGAGGCACCAAAACACATGTAAGAACACGTTCAAAGCAGAATTATTCATAATATCCTCAAATTGGAAGCACCCAGATGTCCACTGAAAGCAGAATGGTTAAATAACTCATGCAATGGAATATTATATAACAACACAAGTGAGCTCACTATATACCCTTCAATGTAGATCAATCTTAAAAATCTGTGGTTCAGGGGAAGAAGCCAGGCACTTACACACAGACCACATACCTTGTGATTTTATTTAGGCGAAAACTAAAATATTTCATTTCGGGCTACTCAGTTTGAAGCTAAATTATAAACAAAAGGGAAGGGGCAACCTGGGGCCTTTGGGGGTCCCGAGAATGTTCTATTTCATAACGTAGGTAGTGGTTACATAAATATTTTATAATAACTTGTAAAATTATACATTTATTTATTTAAAAAAGAAAATATGATATCCATGCAGCCATTTTCTGGGCAAAAGACACTTTCCTAGTGCCACAAAAATATTTAATAAATGATGCAGTGTGTTTAAGTACTTAATTTTTATTTTTTATTAAATAAATTTATGTATTTATTTTTTGCTGGGTTGGGTCCTCGCCTCTGTGTGAGGGCTTTCTCTAGTTGCGGCGAGCGGGGGCCACTCCTCATCGCGGTGCGCGGGCCTCTCACCCTCGCGGCCTTCTCTTGTTGCGGAGGCACAGGCTCCAGATGCGCAGGCTCAGTAGCCGTGGCACACGGGCTTAGTTGCTCCGCGGCATATGGGATCTTCCCAGACCAGGACTCGAACCTGTGTCCCCTACATTGGCAGGCAGATTCTCAACCACTGCGTCACCAGGGAAGCCCAGTACTTAATTTTTAGAATCATGAATATTTAGATTTTTCTGAACTTTTGATAGTCATATATGTTTTTACCATAAGTGCTGTAGACAGAAAGATTCCTCACAAAATTTGTTGACAATGAAATCTGTTTTATCAAATTTTGCAGAAAATGTGAGCCAATTTCTTTTATTATAACCATATGTAATGTGAAACTAAAAGTCAAGATTTTCCTTAATTTACTCCATTTTCAGTAAATGCCTCCAGGCATAGGAGGGGGATGAAGTGTCTACAAGTCAACTTGTAATGAAAACATTCAGAAATGATACTTCTTCAACTAGTCCACTTGATGGCACTAAACTAACACAGAATGTGGGCTAATTCTTCATAGACATTTGATGCATTAATGTGTTTTCAATATGTTGTCATAATCTTAGACCTTATGAATTCTAAAGGTCTTTTTTGGCTTAGAGCTTTGGATATATGCAGTAGGAAAAAAAAGGATTAAAAATTCTTAAAGAATTAAAGCTGGTTTTGAGTGCTAAAGAAAGATATATTAAAAGTCTCAGGACAGAGCTTTTCATGTCTTCCTGCCTCTTGCTTCTCCCACATCTCTAAATTAGGTACCCTAGGAAAATAAATAATTTTTGGCTCTAAGATTTTAGAAGATCAAACTTGACAGATCTATATGCACTGCAAGACTTCAAACTGAATTCGTTAATGTGGAGAATGAAGTGGAGAAGATTTTGCCCCTGTTGTCAGCTCAGGCTGACTACCATAGACTGTGGTAGCTTAAACAACAGACATGTATTTCTCACAGTTCTGAAGGCTGTAAGGTCCGAGATCAAGATGCTGGAAGACTATGTGTCCGGTGAGGGCCCGCTTCCTGGTTTGCAGGTGGGTGTTGTCTTCTTGTGCCCTCACATGGCAGCGAGCAGAGAAGGGAAGAGAGCTCTCCTGACTCTTTTTAAAATGGCACTAATCCCATTCACGAGGGCCCCATTCACAAGACCTATTTACCTCCCAAAGCTTCCCCCACCCCACAGCATCACAGAGAGGATTAGGATTTCAACATATGAATGTGGGGGACACAAACATTGTTTATGAAGCCATGGTCCACGCACTGCCATAGCAGGTAGAGGAAGGGGCAGAGCCTTTGCACGCTGGCAGTGAGGATGCAGTTTCACAGGCTTGGGTTCTGCAGTTTAAGGAGAGAGGCTGCTTTCCTTCTTGGAGGAGCATCTTTGCAGAGTCTTAAAGCAGAATAAGGCTTCTTTGCTATGACTCCTCATCTGTAAGCAGTGGGAAGTGGTTCTTGGCTGGTGAAGAGAATTGGGAGACTGAAGAAATGGGAGAGGCTACTGTTTTGGGGGATGCATTTACTGAAAATGGAGTAAATTAAGTGGTCTTGACTTCTAGTTTCACAATACATACAGCTCTAAAGAAAGAGACTGTCCCACATTTTTCTGAGTGAAATAATTTGCTTTACGTGTGTCAGAATTTGGCATTGCAAAACAGTCGACAAACCTGTTAGTGCTATATGGAATACCAATAATGATCCCCAAAGAGAGCTACAAGGATCTCTGTTCTTAGATTAACCATAACAGGTCCTTTTCCTGACTTGTAATAAAGTAAGATATTTCATCTAAATTCTTTTTAAAAATCCTGCAATGACTCCCTCTTCTGTGTGAAGACTTCAGGGTGCTGCTTGTCTGTCCATGACCTCCAGAGGTGGTGGGCTCTATTTTCCAGGGAGACAGGAAGCTTCTTGAGAGCAGGAAGAAGCTGTTCTTATCTCTGTTCCTTATAGCAGAAAACCCAATGATTTAGAGAGGCGGATACTCAATAAACATGAATATGACGACTGAATTGTCATTATGCTCAATCTAAGACCTGATCTTATAGTTCCTTCCTTCCTGTGAAGATTTGCTTGTCTAACATGTCCATATATGAATTAAGGTCATCGCAGCTTAAAGGTAGAAAATTTGATAGAAAATGAAATACTTTGTGTGCATACTTTTAAATCTAAATGGTGTACTTTTTAAAATAAAGCACTGCTCTGTGCCTTCCTTTCCACTTCCTTCCTCTTTTGCTGCAAAGGACCAGCAGTTTTCTCCATAATACTTCAGATAACGTTTATTTCCTTCAAGAATTGAAAAAGTTTGTGAGCACTCCTTCAGCATTATTTGACAATATTAAGCAATTTTAGTTGTCTATTAAGTTTTAAAATGTTACCTTTAAGAAATAAACCAAAAAAAAATAGATGTATTAGAACAATAAGAATTTAAAAATAAGTAGACTTTTTGGACTTAAAAAAAATATAAGAAACAAAAACCCAACACAGGCTAAAAAAAACACACAAAATCTGATCCTTTTTTTACAACATAGGACTGATATTTATGTTTCTTGAATCATCAGCCATTTGTCAAAATGTCAGCAGCAATATTATACATAGGAGGGATATTAATTTTAACCTTAATTCAGCCAGGAAGAGCTCTGCAAGCCAAATTTGCATTCATGGAGCCTACACAAATTCTCTGAAATGTTAGAACAATAGGAAAGGACCACAGTGTATATTTCCTAAAATTTAACAACATACAGTTTAAAAGCTATGAATAAAAAATCTCCCACCTTTTTAAAAAATTGCAGTATAGTTGATTTACAATATTGTGTTAGTTTCAGGTAAACAGCAAAGTGATTCAGATATACATATGTGTATATGTATGTATTCTTTTTCAGATTCTCTTCCATCATAGGTTATTACAAGATATTGACTATAGTTCCCTGTGCTATACAGTAGGTCCTTGTTGTTTATCTATTTCATATACAGTAGTGTGTATCTGTTAATCCCACACTCCTAATTTTATCCCTCCCTGTCCCCTTTCCCCTTTGATAACCGTTAAGTTTGTTTTCTATGTCCGAGTCTGTTTCAATTTTGTAAATAAGTTGCTTTGTATCAAAAAAAATCTCCCATCTTTAATGAGTTTCTCCTGATGTCAAAAAAAAAATCTTCACAAGCAATATCAAATATTGCTATCATATGCTTTTATAAGTAATAAAAATATACAATAATTTTATCATATAAGAAAAATTGCTAGGACAATGGTTCATATGGGTTGTTCTGCCTGGGCTTAAAAATGTTTTCATATTTTGACTCTAAATGTTGTTTCTTTCTATGTTTTTTAAAAAAATTAGCACACAGAGGAGAAAAGTTACTCATTGGCTGAATCTATAAACTAACTAATATTTGGTACAGACAAAAGTCTCCTCCTGTTCTGGACATGTGTCCTCACTTCCTTAGCATAGTGCCTGAAGCACAGAAGGTGCTCAATGAATATACTTTTTTTATTTGTAATATTTTTTGTTTTGTCTATTTTTTTAGTTTTATTGAGATATAATTGACCTCCAGCACTGTATGAGTTTAAGGTGTACAGCTTAATGACTTGACATACATATATTGTGAAATGTTTACCATAATAACAATAAGTAAGAACTCTTTTTATAACATAATCACAATATTCATTATCACAGCTAAAAACAAAGAAGCCTAACGGTAATTTTTAATGTAATCAAATATAGTCATTAAACAAAAACAAACAAAAAAAGCCCAGTCACTTTTTCTGACTTTAAAAGCAAATTTCAAGGTTAGGAAGCACATGTGATATTGTCACCAGTTCAAGGTCACTGATCATTTGGTGTCAGAAACACTATGGATCAATATTCAGGAAATTAGAGCAGTATGTTTTCTCTATTATTTGCTAACAACAACAAAAAATTTTCGTAAACAAACTCAAAAATAACCAATAGAAACAAAAGTAATTTAGGCTATCCAATTATTCAAAACAGGCCAAATAGTCCTAATAATAAAAACACATTACTACCTCACACCAATTAGGATAGCTACTATCAAAAAACAGAAAATAAGCGTCGGTGAGGACGTGGAGAAACTGGAATACAGTATTTGCCTTTTTGTGACTGGCTTATTTCACTAGCACAGTGTCCATGGTGCTTATTCATGTTGTAGCATATGTCAGAACTTCCTTTCTTTTTAAGGCTGAATAACATTTCATTGTATTATACGTATATACCACATTTTGCTTATCCATTTCATTCGTCCATGGACACTTGGGTTGCTTCCACGTTTTAGCTATTAAGAATAATTCTGCAATGAACATGGATATACAAATATCTTTTTGAGGCTCTGCTTTCAATTCTTCTGAGTATGTACCCAGAGGTGGTGTTGCTGGATCACAGGATAGCTCTATTTTTTATTTTTTAAAGAAATGTCCCGCTACTTTGCACAACGGCTATACCATTTTACATTCTCACCAACAGCAGAGAGGGCTCAATGAATACTTATTGAAAGAAGGGACCACTGAACACTGGGGATGCTACTTTCTCTTGAGCCCTTCCATTACCTCCATACCAATGTCACTTTCCTAGTTCTGGTTCTCATCACCTCTGGTTTATTTACTGTACTAGCCTACGAAACTGTCTCTCTGGTTACTGCCCATGTTTTCTCTCGTTCATTCTCTGCCATATAACTTCGACTTTTTTCCAAAGCAAATTAGATCATGGTAGTAGCTAATATTTTCTGATCCCTTGTATGTGCCAAACACTTTACATGCATCATGTAATTAAATTCTTGCAGCAACAATGGTAAGAAGGCATTATTGTTCCTGATACTAGAGATGAATAAATCAAGGCACAGAGAGGTCAAGTGGATAGACCAAAGGCAGTTTGGCTCTGGCAGTCTACCGTTCTGTGATATGACGCCACCTGATGTCAGGGGGTGATTAACGATCTCAATTTTCCTGGAACTGTCTTAGTGTAGCACTGAAAGTCTGGTGCCATAGGAAACTCCTCTGTCCCAGGTATACTTAAACAGTTGGTTACCCTACATACAGCATAAGAACCTTGTAGTAGTGTCCTTTCATTTCTCCCCTCCCAACTTTTGTGCTATTTTATCATACATTTTACTTTTCCATATATTATAAACCCCATATTCCATTTCTAATATTTTTGTTTAAATAATTATTCTGAAAAGAGTTTTAAATAATAGAAAAATCTTGCATGTTTTCTATGCTCGTCAATCCTCTGTGTAGATCCAGATTTCCATCTGGTATTCTTTTCATTCTGCCTAAAGGATTTCCTTTAATATTTCTTAGAGTGTGAGTCTGCCGGCGATGCTTATTTCACCTTCTGTATATCTGAAATGTCTTTATTTTGATTTCATTTTTGAAAGAAAATAGAACTGAAAGAAATAGAGTTACAATTTTTTCTTTCAGTATTTTAAATCATTTGATCTACAGAATTCTTGCTTGCATCATTTCTTTTGTTTTTCTCCAGGTTTGTTGATTGAAATATAATGATGTATAATATTCTATTAGTCCAAGGTGTACAACATGATTTGATATATGTATATATTGCAAAAGGATTACCACAACAATTTTAGTTACTATCAATCACCTCACATAGCTATAATTTTTATTTCTTCTGATGAGAACTTTTAAGATTTATTCTCTTAGCAACTTTCAAATATTCAGTACAGTATTGGTAACTATAGCCACCATGCTATACATTACATCCCCAAACTTACTTAGAACTGAAAATTTGTGCCTTTCGACCGACTTCACCCATTACACTTTACCCCCCTGCACCTCTCTCCTCTGGCTACTATGAGTTCTTTTTGTTTTTAATTTTAGATACCACATATAAATGAGATCATACAGTATTTGTCTTTCTTTGTCTGATTTTTTCACTTAACATAATGCCTTTGAGGTCCACTCATATTGTCAAAAATAGCAGGAATTCCTTCTTTTTTATGCCTGAAAAATATTTCACAGTATATGTACACCACATTTTCTTTATCCATTTATCTATTGATGAACACTCAGGTTGTTTTCATGTCTTGGCTATTGTAAATAATGCAGCAGCAAACACAGGGGTGCATAAATCGTTTTGAGATAATGTCTTTGTTTTCTTCAGATAAATATCCAGAAATGGAATTACTAGATCATATAGTAGTTCTATTTTTAATTTTCTGAGGAACCTCCATACTGCTTTCCATACTTGTTGCACCAGTTTACATTCCCACCAATGGTGCACATGGGTTCCCTTTTCTCCACATCCTTGCCAACACTTGTTATTTCTTGTCCCTTTGGTAACAGCTATTCTGGCAGGTGTGAGGTGATATCTCATTGTAGTTTTGATTTGCATTTCTCTGATGATTAGTGATGTTGAGCAGCTTTTCATGTGTCTGTCAGCCATCTGTATGTCTTGGAAAAATGTCTATTCAGCTCCTCTGCCCATTTTTTAATTGGATTATTTTTTTCTAATGCATTGTATGAGTTCTGTATATATTTTGGATATTAACACTTTATTAAATGTATGATTTGCAAATATTTTCTCCCATTCTTTAGGTTGTCTCTTCATTTTGTTGATGGTTTCCTTTGCTGTCTAGAAGCTTTTTGGTTTGATGTGGTCTCACTTTATTTTTACTTTTGTTGCCTTTGCTTTTGATGTCAAATCCAAAACATCGTTGCCAAAACAGATGTCTAGGAGCTTACCCCTATGTTTTCTTCTAGGAGTTTTGCGGTTTCAGGTCTTTCATTCAAGTTTTAATCCATTTTGAGTTGATCTTTGTGTCTAGTGTAAGATAGGGGGTTTGTGTCTAGTTGATCTTTGTGTCTAGTGTAAGATCTCCCCATGTATATTCTTGGCTCCTTTGTTGTAAATTAATTGACCATATATGCGTGGGTTTATTTCTAGGCTCTCTATTCTGTTTCATTAGTCTGTGTGTCTGTTTTTATGCCAATACCATACTGTTTTATTACTAGAGCTTTATAATATAGCTTGAAACCAGAGAGCATGATGCCTCCAGATTTGTTCTTTTTCTCAGGATTGCTTTATTGGGGTCTTTTCTGGTTCCATACACATTTTAGGATTGTTTGTTCTATTTCTGTGAAAAAAAAATGCCATTGGAATTTTGATAGGAATTGCTTTGAATCTATAGGTAAGTTTTGATTAGATGGATGACATTGCAAATTTTACCTTTTAGGTGATGGTTTTCTTCTATTCTTATAAATATTCTTGAGGTTTTTTCCTGGGACACAGTTAAATTACTTGGAAACAGTCGGATCCTTTCAGGTCTTGATTTTAATGTTTATCAGGCAGAATTTGAGCTGTGCTCAGCCTAGGAATAATTTTCCCCCACTACTGAAGTGAGACCCTTCTAGGTACTCTACTCAAAGTCCCATGGATTATGAGGTTGTCCAGTCTGGCTGGTGGGAACAGGCACTATTCCTGGCCCACGGCAAGTGCTAGACATCATTACCTCTGATCTTTTGGATGGTTCTTTTCTCAGCCCAAGAGTTTCCTTTTTTGCATGTTCTGATCTGGACTCAGCTGAATATTTAAGTGGGACCCCCTACTGATCTCTCACTGTGCAGCACTCTTCTCTCCAGTATTGTTCTACGAACACTAGCTGCCTTGGTCACCCGGAACTCTCAGCCTATCTCAATCCAGCGAGTCCTCTGGGTTCCCCCTCAGCTCCCATGCTGCACCACTGCCTGGAAAGTCTCTCAAGGCAGTAAGCTGGGACAACTGTAGGGCTGACTTCTTTGGTTTGTTTCTCAGGGATCACAGTTCTTGTTGCCTCTCTAGTGTGTTATGAATATTTGGTTTATTTTTAATTTTTAATTTTGGCTGCGTTGGGTCTTCAGTACTGTGCGTGGGCTTTCTCTAGTTGTGGTGCGCGGAGACTACTCTTTGTTGCAGTGCTCAGGCTTCTCATCGTGGTGGCTTCTCTTGTTGCAGAGCACGGGCTCTAGGTGTGTGGCCTCTAGGGCATGTGGGCTTCAGTATTTGCAGCACGCAGGCTCGGTAGCTGTGGCTCGTGGGCTCTAGGGTGTGCAGGCTTCAGGAGTTGTGGCACATGGGCTTAGTTGCTCCGCGGCCTGTGAGATCTTCCCGGACCACGGCTCGAACCCGTGTCCCCGGCACTGGCAGGTGGATTCTTAACCACTGTGCCACCAGGGAGGTCCCTCATATGTATTTGTTTATTGGCTGTTTCAGGTGGAGGGTAAGTCCAGTTCCTGCTTCTTCATTTTGGCTGTGTGAGACCAGTATGTGTTGAATAAATGACCATAAAATGTTTGTTCTCCCTTTCAGATTGCCACACATAATAGCACACAAATTTAGTGTGACTGTTTACATGTTTTTGAACTTCATTCAAAATTGATTTTATATAGTTAAATTACCAAACTTATGTTTTTGTTTATGGAGACATGATATAAATGACTGAAGATAAAATGATTAACTACAAAGATTCGCTACTTTACAGGAACAAGATAAGCAAGATAGTCCTTGGTTTGCTTATTTATGTGCATCTTACCAGTTGCTCTACTGGCATTTTGAAATAGCTACATTTACTTGTGCAAAAATATTTCAGATGATCTGTCTAAATGTGATCTAGTTAGGTAATAAAATAATAATTCTTTTGAATGGCTAATATCAGTTTACATGGAGAGAATTACGACCTGTGTAATCTGACTTATTTGAGTTCAGTGTTTACTGGATACATTCTATGTGCTAGACACTGAGCTAAGTCTGGAGATAGAGATGAATAATAAATAGCCTCTGCCCTGGAGGAGCTCAGAGGAGGCAGGACTGATAAAGGAGTTGACAATGTGATAAGCGCTGCAGCTACACTAACTGTGGGTTTGCTGTGAGAGCACTGAGGCGGGACACCTCACGCAGCTCAGGACGGGGTGACGCTGTGCGTGGGAAGGTGTAGCTGATGCTCTGGGTGACCTGCTTCTCTCCTCCTTTCTTGCTGGAAGAGCCCTGATTTGGTGATTCCCTCTCCTCCTCCCCAGTGGGACCAGGAAGTGAATGTTCTCAAGTCTAACTCAGTCACTGTCAATCATTGCACTCCTAGGCTCATTTTCAATGACTGGTTTAGGTGAGGGCATGTGACACACACCCTGGGAAGGAAGATGTAAACGGAATGCTACAGATGGGACTCAGACAGGCTTTTCTCCTGGCAGAAGGGGCCGCGCAAGGAGAAACCTCTTTTCTGGCTTTGAGCTCAACTGTGTGTCATTCATGTGATGATCGCGAAAGGACAGCCTGGGAATGAGCTGTAATATGCTGAGGACTGAAGGGCAGAAAGAGGAAAGCTGTTGGGTCCTTGGTGACATCATCGTGTTGCTAAATTACAAACTTGGACTCTTCCGTCTCTATCTATCTTTTCCTGTTGTTGTTGTTATAATGAGATAATAAATCCTTATTATTTAAGCCACTTGCAGTTATTCCAGTACATTCAGTCAAAAGTATCCTAACTAATATAGAAGATTTCCCAAAGAAGTGAAGCTTGGTTAATGCCTTAAAGGACCAAAGATATTTATCCCTGGAGTTAGCTGGATGGAGGAGAGGGAGAGCTTGCTCCAGGTGGAGAGAAGAGCTTATTAAAAAGCTTAGAAATACAAAGCAGTACAGAGCACTTGCAAAAGTACAAGCAGTTCTGTACTGGACTGTTGGTCTAGTAATTCAGATTTTCTCATTTGGGTAGAATGTCTTTTGCACATAGTAGATCTCCAATTACTATTTGTTGCCTGATTGCTTTTATAATGTTTTCTTTAATTATACTGAGTTCAGTCCAAGAATGTCTATTGATGTGCCAGGAATTTTACAGGCACATATGGTAGAATCTGACTCTCGTCTGTGGCAGTACCCATCCCAAATCCCTTCTAAAATGCTAAAAACTAAAAACTACATTTCCCAGACTTTCCTGAGAGGGTTTGGATGTATTTTCCATCAATTAGATACAGTCACTCGGGACTCTGACTTGAAAAAGCACCCCAGTGAGGAGAAAAGCGGAACGTGAGGCATCCGTGTCGAGGGCGTGAATATGGCTGAGGTGACGGGTGCACAGATGTGCTCCGGTGTCCCCTGGTTTGTACGAGAGGCAGCAGTCACCTTGGTGGCCCATGTGGGTGGTGTATTAGGAGTTATTCCCGGAACCTCAGCCTGGAGTCTGTTTCTTCAGCCCTCCCAACAACTTCGTGAGTCATGTATACTCCGTATTCAACTCTCTTTGTATAAGCTACTGTGGGTCTGGCATCTGCAGCTAGGAACCCTGGCTGATACAACGTGTGAGACGGCCCTGGAGCTCAAAGACCTCAGGAACTAGTGGTGCAGAACAGAGTCACTTTACTCGGGGATTACAGGATTACAATCTGTATAGCAATTCATACTTTCCACAGCACTTTTAAAGCACCTCACTTTTGTGAAATCAAAGGGCTTCTGTGACACTAATGGGGCTTTAATATATGCTCTTTTGACAGATGCAGAAATTGAGGCCCCTGGGAAGTTAAGAGAGACAGAAATAAAGTAGTGATTGCTGAGACTAGAATCCAGGTGTTTTTGCGGGGTGCTGCGCCTCAGCTTGCGGGATCCTAGAGCTCCCCGACCAGGGATTGAACCCATGCCCCCTGCAGTGGAAGTGCGGAGTCCTAACCACTGCACCGCCAGGGAATTCCCTAGAATTCAGATTTTATAACTCCTAATCTACTGCTCTTTCCTCTACTGCTCTTTCCTCTACTCCTAATCTACTGCTTTTCCATTTGGAGAATGGGCTGTCCTACAGAGAACGCTACTGGAATTATATCTTTGCATTACTGAAGACCTGTCATACAGTCAGACCTTTCTACCAGAGATGCTGCACCCACTGGCATGTAGGTGAAAAGCTTTGTGGCCCATTACTGGTCCTTTGAATCATCACTTCTCACTTGAATAGCATGTTTAATGGAAAATCATCATCTAAACCAGAAGTATGTCAAGTGTTACTATCACTTCCTCCACTCTACCTTCTTAGAGATCATTATGTAGCTCCATAAGTGTAATGGAAACATCATATTGACAAAGATAAATGAAAAGTTGCTCTAAAAGTTCAAACAAATTCTTAACGTATGCTTGATGAGAGTATACAAAAACGGTGGTAATAAAGTTGCTAATTCCACACTATCCTAAAACAAATTTTCAAGAAAAAAATGGCTTCATTTTTCATGTTGTGTTTTGCTTCTTCAACAAAGAGATATTAAATGCTTTTCCTAGAATTGCTAGAGGTGCTAAAGATAGCTATAATAAATGTTGACAATGCGAAAAAAATGTGAGCAAAATAAAAGAGAACACGCAGGCCTGTGCAATCTGAATTCAGGGGACCAATCTGGGGCTCTGCCAGCTACTTACATTTACCTATTCTGACAATGGGAATTGCAGAGAGATGCCATTTAGCTGGAGGGTAAACACAGTATTTGTTTGACTGAAGCTTTTCTATTAAAAGGCAGATGAAGAAGACTGGCAACTGACTTTCTCCTTCTCTTCTATGCTATCAAGTTCTCCACTTTCTACCACTCTTCCCCCGTCCCCGGCCCATGTATGAGATTCATGCACAATGAATGAAGTAAGACTCTTGCTCAGGGCAGGTTAGGAATTCTGCTGATACTCTAATAGTCACATATGTATAAAAATATGAGAAGTCAAGGCAATTTCATTATGGGTGCATAAATCAATTACTTGTCCCTGTGTCTTCTGGCCTCTGTTACAAGGAACATTTTCAGTGGCAGTGGGGTGGTGAAGGAAAGAAAGAGTGAACAAATACTGAGATTTAACATAGTTCAGTCGCTGTGCTAAGTTTGCATTTCCTCATTAAATTTTTACATTAGCTTCTGAGATAGTTACTATTATTATCACTATATTTGACATATGAAAACTCTATGAGTTCCAGGATTTTGTAACTTGACTGAGATCATACAGTTAGGGGGCTTCAGACTTGTGGAGTCTCCACATCTGTGTTCTTTGCCGCAAAACTAAACTTACCAGAATGAGGCTTACTAACAAATTGGCTCCAGATAAATTCAGCAAAGTTTCAGGTTACAAAATCAACATATAAAACCCAGTTGCATTTCTATACACTAATAAGAAACTATCTGAAAGAGAAAGACAAAAAGCAATCCCATTTATAAGAGCATCAAAAGGAATTAAGATACCTAGAAAACAAATCTAACCAAGGAGGTGAAAGATCTGCACACTGAGAACTATAACACACTGATGAAAGCTATTGAAGAAGACACAAATAAATGGAAAGATATCCCATCTTCTTGGATCAGAAGAATTAATATTGTGAAAATGTTCATACTACCCAGAGCAATCTACAAGTTCAATGCAATTCCTAGTAAAATCCCAATGGCATTTTTTACAGAAGTAGAAAAAAACAATCCTAAAATTTAAATGGAACCACAGAAGACCTCAAATAGTCAAAGAAATCCTGAGAAAGAACAAAGCAGAAGGCATCACACTTCCTGATATCAAGCTATACTATACAGCTATAGTAATCAAAACAGTGTGGCAATGGCATAAAAACAGACAAATAGATCAATGAACAGAATAGAGAGCCCAGAAATAAATCCACACATATATGGTCAACTAATTTTTCTTTCCCCCCACTAAGCTGCATGAAGGATCTTAGTTCCCTGACCAGGGATGGAATCCGCCATGCCCCCTGCATTGGGAGCTTGGAGTCTTAACCACCGGACCTCCAGGGAAGTCCCACAAGTCAACTAATTTTTGACAAGGATATCAAAAACACACAATAGGGAGAGGATAGTCTCTTCAATAAATGGTGTTGGGAAAACAGAATAGCCACATGAAAAAGAATAAAACTGGACCACTATCTTACACCATTAACAAAAATTAACTTGAAATGGATTAAAGATTTAAATATGAGACCTGAAACCAAAAAACTCCTAGAAGAAAACACAGAGAAAAGCCCTTTCACATTGGTCTTGGCAATTATTTCTTGAGTAAGACACAAAACCACAGGCAACTAAAGCTAAAATAAGAGGGACTGTATCAAACCAAAGAGCATGTGCACAGCAAAGGAAAAAAATTAATAAATTGAAAAAGCAACCTATCAAATGGGGAACGATATTTGCAACACATATATCTGATAAAGGATTAATGTCCCAAATATATGAAGAACTCATACAGCTGAATAGAAAAAAGCAAATAATCCATTTTAAAAATGGGTAAAGGACCTAAATAGTCGTTTTTCCAAAGAAGACATACAAATGGCCAAAGGTACATGAAAAGGTGCTTATCATCACTAATCATCAGAAAAACACAAATCAAAACCTCAAGGAGATATCACCTCATACCTGTTAGGATGGCTATTATCAAAAAGACAAGAGATAATAAATGTTGGTGAGGATGTAGAGAAAAGGGAATGCTTTTACACTGTTTATGGGGATACAAATTGGTACAGTAATTACAGAAAACAGTATGGCAGTTCTTAAAAAAATATAAGCACAGAGTTACCATATGATCTAGCAATTCCACATCTGGGTATATTCCCAAAAGAATTGAAAGAAGGATTTTGAAGAGGTGTTTTTACACCCATGTTCATAGCAGCATTATTCACAATAGCCAAGATATGAAAACAACCTAAATGTCCTTTAACGGATGAATGGATAAAGAAAATGTGATATATATATATACACATATATATATGTATGTATATATATATTCCCTTTTCTGTATATCCTCACCAACATGTTATCTCTTGCCTTTTTTTTTTTTTTTTTTGTGGTACGCGGGCCTCTCACTGTTGTGGCCTCTCCCGTTGCGGAGCACAGTCTCCGGACGCGCAGGTTCAGCGGCCATGGCTCACGGGCCCAGCCGCTCCGCGGCATGTGGGATCTTCCCGGACCGGGGCACGAACCCGTGTCCCCTGCATCGGCAGGTGGATTCTCAACCACTGCGCCACCAGGGAAGCCCTATCTCTTGCCTTTTTGAGAATAGCCATCTCATCAGGTGTGAGGTGATATCTCCTTGTCATTTTGATTTGCATTTCCTTGATGATTAGTGATGTTGAGCACCTTTTCATGTACCTTTGGTCATTTGTATGTCTTCTTTTGGAAAAGGTGATACACATACACACATATACACACAATGGAATATTATTCAGCCTTAAAAAAGATAATCCTCCCATTAGAAACAATACGGATGGACCTTGAGGGCATTATTCTAAGTGGAATAAGAGAACAAAGACAAATATGGTATCACTTATATGTGGAATCTAAAAAAGCCAATTTCATAGACACAGAGGAGAGGATGGTGACTGTCAGGGAATTGGGGGAAGGGGGGTATATGGGGAGATGAAGGTCGTAGGGTACAAACTTTCAGTTATGAGAAGAATGAACTCTGAGGATCTAACGTGCAGCATGGTGTCTATCATTAATAATATGGCACTGTATAACTGAAAGTTGCCGAGAGCAGATCTTAAGGGTTCTTATCCACACACACACAGAGTTAACTATGTGAGGTGATGAATGTGCTATCTTGATCTTGGCAATCATTTCACAATGGATATATATATAATCATCACATTGTACACTTAAAAAATATATATATATGTATAATTATATTTGTCAATTATTCCTCAATAAAGTTGGGGAAAAAATCCCCAAAACCAAAATTGGCTCCAGTTAACTCCTTCTTATTTAGTAATGGCTGCCACCCCTGGGGAGATGTGAATGACACAAAGGGTGCCAATATTATTTGAAAATTATAAAGCATGTGTTCACTTATTTGTTTCTCAAGTATATTTACTGAACGCCTGTGTCACAGATTCAGAGAAGAAAAGACCTAGTGCCTTCAGGTGAGGAATTAATTCGCCTTAGGAGGAGATGGACAAGTTACAATAAGAGCAGCGTCTGGGAGAAGTAAATGTAAGGGGATATTACAGGTGCCCTCTAGAAGACAGGAAGGACTTTACAGAGATGGCAGGATCTGAGCAAGACTTGAAAGAAAAATAGAATGTTGTCAGTGCCATGACGAGAGAGAACGTGGCTCTCGTGTTTGTGGAATCACAATTACTTTAGCATCGCTAGAGGTCAGGTGGTAGTTGGGCAGGGGTCTGCGGTGAAACAAGCCCGGTTAGATATGTAGGCGCCAGATCATAAGAGACCTTGTAAGATATACAAAGGAATACACGTTTTTTTAAAACAATTTTTGTTGTTGTAAAATACACTTAACGAAAGGTTTAACATCTTACCCATTTTAAGTGTATAGTTCAGTGGTATTAAATGCATCCATAATGTTGTGCAAGCACTACCACCCCCATTTCCAGAACTCATCATCTTGCAGAACTGAAACTCTAAACCCGCTAAACAATAACTCCCCACTTGCCCTGCATCCAACCCCTGGCAACCCCCATTCTACTTTCTAGAATGGTGATTTAGACTATTCTAAATACTTCACATAGGTGGCATCATAAATTATCTGTCCCCTCTGTGATTGGCTTACTTCGATTAACATGTCTTTCATCTATGTTGTAGCACTGTCAGAATTTCCTTCATCTGAAGGCTGAGGAAAATGCCATCTTGTGTTTGTATCACATTTGCTTACCCAGAACACTTGCTTCCATATCTTAACTATTGTGAATAACGCTGCTATAAACATGGGTATAAAAATATCTCAAGCTCCTCCTTTCAATTCTTTTGGGTTTATATCCAGATGTGGAATTGCTGGATCATATGGTAATTTTATTTTAAAGTTTTTGAGGAACGTTTTTTCTTTTATAAATTTATTTATTTATTTATTTTTGGCTGCATTGGGTCTTTGTTGCTGCATGCGGGCTTTCTCTAGTTGCAGCGAGCGGGGGTTACTCTTTGTTGTGGTGTGCGGGTTTCTCACTGTGGTGGCTTCTCTTGTTGCGGAGCACGGGCTCTAGGCACACAGGCTTCAGTAGTTGCAGCACGTGGGCTCAGTAGTTGTGGCTCACGGGCCCAGCCGCTCCGCGGCACGTGGGATCCTCCCGGACCGGGGCTCGAACCCGTGTCCCCTGCATCGGCAGGCGGACTCTCAACCACTGCGCCACCAGGGAAGTCCCTTTGAGGAACGTCTATGCTGTTTTCCACAGTGGCTGCACCATTTTATATTCTCAGCAACACTGCACAAGGGTAAGGGGTATACATTTTAGCCTCATCTGTGAATGGGGTCGAATAAAATTATCACATTTACATGTTATCAGGGACGGACACTGGCAGACTGAAGGCCAAGTGAGAGGCAGGGAGAGTGGAGACAGGGAGAGGAACGCTGTGGAGAGCTGAACAAGGGGGGGGGCACTGGGGGCGAGGAGAACGTGACGTATCTGAGAGCTCTCGGGACTGTAACTTCCAGGACTGGATATTTAATTGGCAAGTAAAAGAGAATGGGAGGATTCTAAGTTGACTCCAAGGGTCCTAACTCTGATAAATGGTTCAGTGGTGCATGGCATGTTGATGTCACTGCCAACGAGAGGCAAAAAAGGATGGGAAGTCGGCTTAAAAGGGGGAGGTGAGCTCAGGCTTATAAACGTTGGGTGTGCAGATCCAGTGGGATATCCAGGAAGAAATACCCGGCACACAGTTAGATAGTCAAAGGAACAACTTACCAACATGGTGTTGTTATACGTATACACGTACATACACATGTACACGTCTTTCATTATACATATTCTGAACAAGACTGTAAGCTCTTTGAGGGCAAACTGTCTTGTAAACTGCTATAAATTTCAAACCTACTAAAACATCTAACAAATAATAAGTGTTCAATGATTACTAGTTGGATAAATATATGGGCCTGAACCCAAGAACAGGGCCTAAGGTGGGTATGAAGCTTTGCAAGTCAGCAAGTAAGTGGCAAATGAAGCTTTTTGTACCAGTTGGGGTCACAGCAAGAAGCAAATGGAGTTAGCTGAAGATAATTTAATCCTTTACAAAGGTGCCGGCATGGTTAAAGGAGCCTGAAGGCTTTATCAGAGCCTATAAGGGGTGGAGCCATGCAGTAAGGGAGGTCTGGCAGGAGATATGGTTATAAAGGTAATAACTCCTGCCAGCATTGGGGCACCAAACAGAGAAGAAGAAGAAGGAGAGAAAGATCCTGACCTCTTTTTTGTCCTGCTATAGGATGCTTCCTATTGGTGGAATCCATTGGAGGGCCGGAAGCTTCAGTGATATAGTCCATAGGGGTCACTGCCTCCATGGAACGTGCACTCTAGTTAGAAGCATGCAATAGTAGAGGCTACTTGTCCATGGTGAGGCCTCTGCATGGTTCCCAAAGAAGATAATGGTTGGTTGAGTT
This sequence comes from Kogia breviceps, assembly GCF_026419965.1. Lineage (NCBI taxonomy): Eukaryota > Metazoa > Chordata > Mammalia > Artiodactyla > Physeteridae > Kogia > Kogia breviceps. The sequence continues at coordinate 5,561,087 of NC_081326.1, forward strand.
TCTGAACACTTATTTACAATCATTAGCCTCGGATCTCCATAAGCAGACAGCTTCTGCAAATACACTCCCGTTCTGGAACTGTTTCCTTTGGATCACAGGAAACACTCCTTCCTGGCCACAGGCGTGAACTTGCCTCTTTCACGTCATCACATCTCTGGCCACATCAGATGTGAGCCAAGACAAGCGCGCTTGACTACCTGGGAGATAAAGTACCACATTCCTCCTTCCAGGTGAGTGTCTTTTCTAGAACCGACTCTCCCTCCTAGAGGTAAATTCTGATTTCAAACGCTCTCTTCCCCTGTGCTAGGTATACCTTGGGCCAAACTGCTGGGACTTACCTGACACATGGCCAGGACAAGGCATAGGGTGAGACCCAGTTCTGTTCTCTACATCTCTCCACTCAGGAATGCGTGAAAACCCCTTTACAGCACTTTTCCCGCCCCCTCATCCTCTCCAATCCTCTCCCCATATAGCTGACAAGTCACAAGAATTGGAAACCAGGACCTCAGAGCATGTTCAGATCTCGACTGATTACTGAGGTGTTCTCAGCACGCAGAGCAGCTTTCCATAACTTGGGGCTAATCAGTGTGAGTGGCCAGCCTTCGCTTACACAGCAAGTGAACAGTATCAGGGAAAAGCCTTCCTTCATATTGCGCTCCCTCCCGGGTAGGCCGTTCACTATTTCAGACATTTCCCTGAGCGCAACAGCAGAGTGTCTCTGCAATGAGGCAGCTCTCAGGGGGTTATCGCACCAGATTAGATGGGCACCTCTCACTCTGTTTAATTGTGTAGTTATTCAACACCAAAGAGAAATTTCCTGATCCTCTTTCATATTGATTAAGCATAGCATAATTAAGGGAGAATAAAAGATAGCTGACTTATCCAATTTATATGTTTAATTTTATCTAAACTACACATTCACAATGGTAAGGTAAAACAGAAGAAGAAAGATATGTATGTTTACAGATATATACAAAGAAAATGAAAAAAAAAAAAAAAAGAACAATAATTTGGAGCCCCAGCCATCAGGCTTAACTCATTCTTTCCTCAAGAGCCTATGTAACGAAATAGGATAAGCTATGGATTCAATCACCACGAGGGAGTTTAGAGTGTGTCTCTGGACTCCTCTCCGCACCGGGTTCAGATACTATTTGATTCTCTGCCTGTCCTGTGGAGGGAAGACGCTATTAGATTTCACTCCTCTAAAGATATGCTCCTTCTTTATCACAAATTCCGAGGTTCACATTTTACCATGACTTCTGGAGCAATGATAGAATGTCACTTTCAACTATGATGGCTTCTCTGTGTGAATGTCATGCAACAAAGAGGATAAACCGGATCTCACCCGGTGTCCGCAGTTGGCTTAGTTTATTATGGACAACAAAGCTAAACAGCAGTGGGAGAATTCATTGAGTTGTTGCCTAAAAATTCCTTCTGGGCCAAGGAAAGAAGAGTTGCTGGCATGTTACCTTTTATTTCTTGTTTGTATACTTGGCCTTCTCCAGATGACAATGACTTTGCCCTCCTCCCTTGGCCACACACCCAGCGGTGGCAGCAAATATGTGTGGGGCATTTTAACATGACCCGAAAGCAGTCCCCTCTCTCAGTACTGGGGAATAATAGAAAAACTGGGAGCAGAGTTACATTTAGCCCTAAGGCATTTTTCTAAGTCATTTCAGGAAGCAGGGAACTAACTAGTTACATTGCTGTAGTCAGAAAAGTTTTCTAGGAAATATGTTTGATTGATTTTACTGCTGAAAGTTGGGAATCTAGAGCAAAGAGACAGCTGTATCATTCAGAACCTTGGAGTTGACCAGCTACAACGCAGTAACGTTCTCGATTCCCAAGTGTGATTTGCAGGATGAGAACGTGCATGTCTATACAGCTTCTGAGATCAACCATCTTCAGAGTAATCGTAGCACAGTTGTTTATACCAACACACAATTCACCCAATTCCAATTATCAAAATAATTGGGCCACAATATGGTTAGCCCAGATAATTTTAGCATTCATATCAAATTGACCTGCAACTAGTGATTTGAGGACTCTGTGATCAGCTCCTATGGCAACCGAGAAAAATACAACCAAACTGTGACAGACTCAGTTGAGCCTTCTAAGCATTGTGGTGAAGCACTGCTTAAAATGCCCATTTGCAGAAAGGCACACATGTTGGCAGTTGGCCATATTAGCCCCGCTCAAGTGCAGAGAATTACATAGTCTCCTTCAAAATCATCCTGACTGCTAGCTCTTTCTTAATTAAAATAAACCCTAACTCAAGTCACATTCACTCCAGCACTCTTTTTCAGTCAATTAAGTCAGGTTTTTAACATCTAAGTTTTCTACAAATACCCGCTAATGAATTTCATTTTTATTCTGCCTTTCAAAATTCAGATAGAAAAGGCATTTGCATTATTATTAATATCCTTTTCAAAAATAATGTATTTCCGTTCATTTTGAATGGCCATACATTTTCCCCCAAGTTTGGGTGGAATCTTTCTGCATCTGGACTGTCACTCAGACCAAATAAAACCAACGCATGAATCTACTTCCACAGCTGTTCCAGACATCATCACCACCATCACCGTCATTAAACTCCTAACCACGCATATTACACATGAGTAAACGATTTCTGAGTAAAGTGAACTTATTTTTAACACATGTAAGCATACTCAAAATCTAAATTTTGTATGCTATTTAAAAACTTAATATGCTATCAAAATGATTTTATATTAAAGTTCTTTTTTTCTGTAAAACAAGCTATAGCTAATCTTACCGATAAGGTATGCACAAGAATACAGCAATCCTTCTCATGGATAATATTGTTTGGCTGTACTTTGATTGTGTTACTATTATTTTTTTTTGGAGGAAGAGGGAGAGTATATGAAATTTATTTTCAGATTATATCATTTGTTCAGGGTTTTCTATTTCTACACTTTCCATATGAAGTATAACATTGTGAAACCAAATCCCCTGATTCTGTCTCAGCACCGATAATATTTCACCTAAGATAAAGGAGAGCTTTTTCTGTCTCTAGGGGCCGATGTGGATGGATCATGAATAATAAACTACCTGGTGGTTCTGAAAGGATGAGTGCTTCTTTCTAGTTCTGCTGCACAACATGGGTTCTCCCATGTGTAGAGGTGAAGCAGGGCCAGAAATGAAAAATCCTAAAGCAGTGACGTGGAAATTCTCAGCATTCTCTTCTCTAGTCTCCCACAAGCTCAACATCTCTCAGAAATTTAGCCTCTGTCAGCCATCTGACACCCAAGAACACATTTGAATCCAAACCTTTGATAGTTCAGTATTTCTTTCATCAGATTCTCCACTCACCATCCTCTCCCAAAATCAGCAAGCCACCCTCCACAAACACCAACGCTTGATGCTGATCCAAATGGGGCCTGACCTTTCTAGCACTGTAATATTAATGTCGCTTCGATAAATGCAGAACCCAGAGCAGAAAACCCCGCAAATGCAGAGGGAGAACAGGCTCTATTTCTTAATGAGGTCAAATCACAGAATTTCCTGTTCACAGTCAAAGACTCCCAGACTGCCACGTATTTGTGCTACCCCTGATCTGGGCCTACACAGCTAAGATGGACTTTGGAACTCTTGAACCTCAGTTCTCACCTGCAAAGTAGCCTGGCCTTGGGGATAAGAAGAGGTCTACAAAAAACTGTCTAGAAGCAGGACAATACAACCATTCTGAGTGGGTGCATTTTCTAATTTATAAATTGTCTTTTGAGTATAACTCTGCAGTTCTCAAGGCAACGAAAGTAATGACAGCTTCACTGGAGCTGACTGGCCTCACTGTACATGGGATTACAGTCACCTCCGTGCAGAGGTACCAGAATTACAGGATGGCTGTTCTGGAGTCGGGGCTCACAGCAGCCCCCAGTGAGGCAGCAAGGCCACAGGGCAAATGGTGAGGGGAGGGGCGAGCCCATGCTTGTTTAGGTCACTGATTTTTTACATGACAAACCAGGCCAACTTAGTAAAGCTATTTGAGTAGATCAGCAGTGGTTTCCAGAAAGTATTGTTACCACAGATGTTACTGCAAGATAATCAAAAGAACACATCTAATTTGGGGATGGAGAGTACTTATTTCTGTTGCTGATTCTATCATTTGAAGCTTTCAAAGCTGAAGCCTTTCATGATTAAGCACTTATTATTCTCCTGGAAGATATTTCTTTTTTGGCAGATAAGATAATGGAACAGATCCACTGTTTGTCAAGAGGAGTTACTATGTCATTAAAAAGCCTTTAACACAATGTTTTTCTCTTTTCCAGGCTGGTTGAAAAGATTTGAATGCAAAAGCACAGATATAACAATAACAGTACAAAACCTAAATTGTCCATGGAAAAGCTTAAACCAACTTAAAATTTTCCATTTGCCAAATGCTCTTCAGGCAATTTAAATGTAATTCAAAACAGGCACTCAGTAGCCACAGATGTGTGTTGCCTCAAAATGTTCTTTGTCTTGGTTGCATACATCCAATTTCTTTCTAAAAATTGTCTCCATTACAGCAGGACAAAAAAAAAAATACCCAAATTCAATTATGAAATTGATATGATTAAAATCTTTTTTTGCTTATTAGTCCTGGAAAAGTGTTATCTTTTATCTCTGAAAAATCCTCAAGTTATAGTGTTCTTTAAAACTTAAGAACAATGCCAGAAGGGCTTTTTGCAGTGTAATATGAGTTCATCCAATATCTAGAGTTCTGAAATCAAGGAAATGCTCTGAAACACCACTAGCCCGGGGAATCGATACGGAGGGGATTCTATTTTTTCTCACGTGTGCAGCCGAGGCCATCGCAACACTGTGTCCACCAGAGGACAGAGATGCACCTTGAATACCTTTCAGGAGACAGTACTGCTAGGCGTCACCCCGGAATGTCTGTTCCCTCAAACATGTCTTTTGATGAATTTACAGTTTAGAAGACCCCCGAATAGGAAAAGTTATGAACGATTTCTGGGGACTTTCTGGAGGTGAGTCAAGGCTCCTGATCTGGCATGGACCAAAATATGCTTCTCTAAGACCTTCCTTTGCCATCTGCCATCTAGGCCCACACAGGCACTGTGCTCTACAGAACTCTTTAACGCGAGTTCTCCCCAGAAGCGGACTGTTTGGTATGTGGGTGCCACCAGAGAATGATCTAGAAAGGGAGCTGTCTCTTTGGGGCGGATTCTCTCCTGCAGCTTCGGGGTCCTCAGGACAGTAAAGGGCCCCCGGAGCATCGGAGCCACCTCGTCCTGTCCCCACCCCCACCCCCACCCCCGCCTCTTGGGGAGGGTGGTGATTGAGACCTTGACCTTGACCTGGGTGGGACGCTGGCCACCTGGGGCAGCAGGTGTGTGACTTCTCCGAGCCTTCCGTGCTCAGAAGTGGTGTGAGTAACCGGCCCTCAGGGCTCGGGAATTCAATGAACTCCTACCTGCAAATGCTCCGCCTCAGGCCTGCCCTGCAGGGGCGCTCGGTGCTCCGGGCAGGGAGTGGTGGCTCTGCAACTCGGGGCACTGGGGATTCCGGCTGCGGAAAACGTCTAGCAAAATCCCCATGAAATGTCACAGTGCGCAGTTTCTCCTCTCTCAACGCCCCGTGCAAATAGCACTACGGTGCCGTTTGATCTGTCGAGGCCAATGGTGGACAGAAGTCATCAACTCTACTCCACAGCTGTCTGGTGGCCTCCCATCCTCACCACAAAGCCCGGTAACAGTTTCCGCGGGATAAAGACAGAACCTAGGCAATAAAATTAAGTCTAACCTTTTTTTTTTTTCCCTTGGTGTCAGTTTAGCTTCACTTGCTCGCAGGCTGCCGTGGGCCGAGGCCGAGCTCCCGCCCTTGGCACCCGAGTTCCTGGTGCAAAAGGGTGGATTCAAGATGGCGGCGGCCGCTGAGGGCAGGCGGGCTGCACACGGCGCTGTGATACCTGAGCAGCGCGGCGCGCCCTTCCCCCAGGAACCCCGCCCCCTCCCCTCTGACCTACAAAGCAGCCCCGCCCACAGCCAGTCCGGAGAGCCTGGGCTCTAACTAGAGAGCTCCCACGTGTCCATTCTTTGATCAAAGAGTAAAGCTTTCCTTTGCTTCTGAACCCAACTTGGTCTCATTCTATTGGTGCCAACGGTACCGGGCAGCAGGACCCTTACTGGGCCCCGTGTTTGGAAAGGGTGGGTCACACTGTCTCCCTTTTGGAGCTGGTCTCCCGTTGGGTATGGGAAGTGCATAGATGAAGCAGTACGTTTGCAATCCATTCTCTTCCTATGGGACCTCTTTGAAATCGTTGTGTAAACACGCTGATGACATCCCTGACAAATAAGCTAAATGTCTTCTAGGACTGCTTGTGGTAAACAAATCTGGAATCTACGGATATATGGGACATGGCATCCCTGGAACCCCTGGAACCCCTCACAGAAGGTGTGCAACTCGAAATTATTACTAAAGCTTGAGGCTGGGCCGGATCTCTGATTCCAGTGCACCTGCACTGATGGTCTGACCCTGTGTGCTGTCGTGTATGAGCTCTGTGGACACATCGATTCTTTTTGTTTTTTAATTGAAGTACAGTTGATTTACAATGTTGTGTTAGTTTCAGGTGTACAGCAGAGTGATTCATATATATATATTCTTTTTCAGATTCTTTTCCATTATAGGTTATTACCACACATTGATTCTTAAATCACTCTGAACACTACAAAGGAGTATAGCGCCTGGTATATAAAAATGTTCCTCCTAATATTTGTTGAATAAATGAAAAATGAATGAATAGGGACTTATTCTTCTTATAGTCATAGGAAACCCACCTGAAGACATTAAAAAAAATGAAACACTGAAGAGTGACCTTTAATAGTGGATTTCCGGGCATCACGATTGAAACGGAGATAAGCAGATCAGGAGGCTTCTGGAACTCTTCAGACCTAGAACCCTGTGTGTTTGGTCTTGTATGGATTTATTGGAGGAGTAAGGTCGGGGGGAAGGGAGGTTGTTAGTTTTTTTAAAGGATATACCAAAATAAAATTTTCTGGGTTAAAGTTAAGGGATAATTTGCCAGGTTATGCCTTAGCCTGAGCCTGTAAAACGTTTGCTCATTGGCCTGAGTGCAGATGACCTTTAAAAGGACATTTTGTGGAAGAAAGCAACTTGTTACAGGGATAGAGAGAGCTCGTAGAAGAAATTTTAGGACTTAAAGCATGAATCAGTGAAGACCTCCTGAACATATTTTGGAATTACAGATTCCTGACAGTGTATAATAAGCCAGATCTTTGTACCAAGATTCCATCTTAGCTTAGAACGGATTCTCCATTCTATGCAGATAAAGGTTGGCATCAATGAATGGGATATTGTTGGTCTTACTGGAATAGACTTGGGGGGAAATAAAACTGTCACATCTGTTCTTTTCTAAAGTCCTGTGTACTTTCTACCTGACAGAGTAGAACATGCATGATACTTTCAAGCTTTTAGGCTGCAAGAGAGAGGTCCACCACAGACCGCACTGAGGATTGATTAAAGGTTTATGATGTTGTATTTGGCACTGCAAGGAAACCAAAGCTAAATTGATAAAGTTCTTTGTAATAGACTTAAGCAAAGCAATGGAAAACCCCCCAAAAAGAAAACTCCATCACTGTAAATTATGTTCACATCTGTTTTGTTCACCTTTGTATTGTAGCTTTATTGTCTGGCAGGGGATTTGATATGTAATTAAGATTCAATAAATATTTGTTGAATTAATGTATAGAATTCATTTACTCTGTTTTCTGAAACTTCAAAATGTTTGTGATCATCAGAAACTTGCTACATCCAGTTATTCTTTCGGTCCTTGAGCCCTATTATGTGAGGGCAAAAATGAGAAGGCACATTTGTTTGCTATTAGTGCTGTATTTGTGAAAATTTCCGCAAGAGCACACAGAATTCTGGGCTGCGCTGTGGGAAGCTACAGGCTAGCTAACTTCAGAGTAAGATATTTAAAGCAAGCAATCTTATAATTATGTCAGCAAAGATTTGTAAATAGAAAAGAGCTACAGCCTGCCAAAGTATTTTTAAGGAGAGACATATTGTCGATTTGTTCCACATTTAACAACTAATATAAACAAGAAAATTCCTGCCTGTTGTCATGTGTCAGACATTCTGTCCTTTAGAATAGCTGCAACTTCTTTGGAAAACACATCTGGTTTCTGAGCCCAGCCCTGTCCATCAATAAAGCAGATGGTTTTGAAAGAGAGAGATCAGAAGGCACGACAATGGATTAAAAGCTCAGGCAGTTTTCCAAGTAGAATTTCCTTCTTGAGAAGTGAAAGCTTGAGACCTTCCTTGAATATTGAAACTCCATTTCGTGAGTTTATAATGTGCTATGGAATATTTAAATTTAGAAATAGGAGTGATGGAGTAAACACAGAATTCACTGTCCACCTTTAAATCCTTAAATTCACAATTCTGGTTGCTTAATCTGTAATGATAGCAGTGTACTAGAAGACAAAGAAAAGTGTCATAAAAATGCACAGGTCAATAGGGAGGGTGGGAGGGAGATGCAAAAGGGAGATATGGGAATATATGTATATGTACAGCTGATTCACTTTGTTATACAGCAGAAACTAACATACCGTTGTAAAGCAATTATACTCCAATAAAGACGTTTAAAAAAATGCATAGGTCAAAATTTACACTTTGAGTTCCAACTTTAGGTAAATGGTTAACCATTTCTGGTCTTAGTATCCTCACCTTCAAAGTAAAAGATTAGGCAGGTGATTCCCAAGGCTCCTTTTAGTCTTAGAATTCTATGGCGCGTACATACCCTGATGGAGTTCCGAGCTGGTACACCCTTTCTAAAAGACTACACATATCAAATATATCAAAGCCCTAAAAATGATAACATATTTTGACTACACAATTCCACTTTCATAAATACACCCTAAGGAAATAAATGGACATGTGCAAATGTGTATGTAAAAGGTTGTTGATTGCAGAGTGGTTTACAATAAAAAAGTTTGGAAGCAATAAAAATATTCATCCAGAGATAATAAGTATATAAATGTATTATGGTATATCCATAAGCTTGAAAAAACAAAAAAAGATTTCTGTATCGTTCTCAGCAAGATTTTATTCTTACTAAATGGCACGACCACGAAAAAAGAAAAAAAAAAGCCAAAGTACCACGGACAATAAGTATTTGGGAAAAATGACATTCATAGTGAGAGCCTATGAGTAAAAATTTGGCTCTGGGCTTTTGGACATTCTCCACCCCTGGGACTCGAGCAAAGGAGCCATTGGGGTAGGACCCTGCTCTAGTTGTTACATGTTAGGATTCTGTGTTGAGGCAGGAATATAGGGAAGGAACTATGGCCTCCTATGAGATTCACTCACTGGGCTGCCATTAATGCCTGGGAGTGGCCTGGGTCAAATTGGAGATTCAGGAAGGCATAGCACGGCATCTAAAAAACTCAATGTTAAGTCACAGTTTCTGTCAATAACCAGCACGGAAGGATCCAGGTGTGTCTTCTTAGGTAGACAGAGCAAAGACAACGATGGGATCCAGTTAGGCGCTCAGGAAAGAAGGACAGCTAGAGAGGTCTGTCGATTGGTAGCAGGGGTCAAAGATGGGTGGGATTCAGGAAGGAGGAAGAAGTTGCCGGGGTGGGGGAGGAGATCAGAGGAAGATGGGTCACGCTATTATTTCCCGAGACCGGGGCACACGGGGTAGAGAGGCGTGTGGGAAGCTGACTTCCGAAATCAAGCCTAAAGCCATCTTCCCGGGACAGGTAAGGGGGGCCCGAGTGACAACTCAGGCTCAACTCAGAAACCTCATTAGCTGGGTCCTCAGCCCTAGACGGTTTAACGGAGAGGGCGACTCCAAGCTGGGGCCCAGTTAGAAGGTCTCGTGGATGGGGAGGCCTGGCGGGCCAGCGTGGAGCTGTCATCCTGATGCTCCAGGCCGGCTAAGCTCATACCAGTCAGTCTGGGCAGAAACCAGTGCAAGGACGAAAATGGAGCCAAGCAAGAGCGGGTGAGATGATGAATTTGATGGCCCGGTTTTCAATACCACCACGTTTTTCAGTTCAATGAGGTTTCGCATTTTACAGCTGTCCTTGGACCATCGCGTGGCAGCGGCGTGTCTTTGCAGGTATCTACCGAATGGACTTCCTTCCACAGTCCACTGATTGCTTAATTCAACAGGCGTCTGTTGAGTAGCTACCATGTGCCATGGACTAGACTACAAGAAGCAGAAATGAGCCGCACGTAGCTCTTATCCATGAGGGGCTCTCTACTCCGTAGATGACGGGGTGACTGTAAGCTTCTGGACATCAGGGACCATCTTTTCCTCTGTGTTCTACCACGATCGGCGCAGAACCAACTGTTCAGCCCACACGTCTCATCTACCGCTTCTCATGTCCATCGATACAGAGACCTAGGAGACTTTTTTTTTTTTTTTTTTTTTTGCAGTACGCGGGCCTCTCACCGCTGTGGTCTCTCCCGTCGCGGGGCACAGGCTCCGGACGCGCAGGCTCAGCGGCCATGGCTCACGGGCCCAGCCGCTCCGCGGCACGTGGGATCCTCCCGGACCGGGGCACGAACCCGCGTCCCCTGCATCGGCAGGCGGACTCTCAGCCACTGCGCCACCAGGGAAGCCCAGACCTAAGAGACTTAAATATGTGGCCCAGCACGATGACAAAAGCTAACAATTACACAGCACTTGTGATAAGCTGGGCCCTTTCCTAAAATGTCATGTTATCAGATCACAACAACCCCACGAGGCAAAGTATTTTTATTATTCCTGCAATTTGCTCAAGGGCACAGTTACCAAGTGGGAAGCTGGGGTTTGAAGCCAGACTGGCCCATTTCAGAGTACAAGCACTTATTTAACAATTAAGTCATGTCTTATCGGCGGTGGGTAAAAGAAGGGTATAGTCTCTACCACCGAGGAATTTATCATCTGCTTGGGGACGACAAGGCTGAATTGCTGAGATCGACAGTGGCTGAGAGAGCACTGAATGTGTGTTGGGACTGTAAAAGCTGTAGAAGTTGGAGAAGGTGAGTTCAGTAGCAGGAAAGGATTATTGGAGAGTACGTTGGAAAGTGAATAGGTTTGGGGAGATAAAAATGCAAGCGGAGGTTGCTTGGTGAGATGGTAGTCAAGTGCGGGTGGGGTCGATGCACCCCGAATACCTTTCTGCTTGGCGCCCTCTACAGGCCAGTACTAGGTACCAGGCACTGGGTGCCAGAGGAGGGTGCAGGCAAAGTTGGGATGTGGTTTCTCTTTTTTTGCCCTTGAGGACAAAAATATTTCAGACGAACATCTTTTATTCATGCAGTCCTATTTCTGAAAAGCTAAAAGTAACCTACAGGGTCTTATCAATTTTAGAGAAGAAAATCTTTTCTGCTGAATTTTCAAAAACTGGTAGGATTATTAAAATTTTTAAATATTTAGGTTTAAAAAATATCGTTACTGTCCGTAATATGCTCTCTCTCTCTCTCTCTCTCTCTATATATATATATATATATATATATTTAATTTTTATTGGTGTATAGTTGATTTACAATGTTGTTACTTTCAGGTGTACAGCAAAGTGATTCAGTTATACATATACATGTATCTATTCTTTTTCAAATTCTTTTCCCATTTAGCGTATTACAGAGTATTGAGCAGAGTTCCCTGTGCTGTACAGTAAGTCCTTGCTGGTTATCCTTTTAAAATATAGCCGTGTGTACATGTCAATCCCAATCTTCCAATTTATCCCTCCCCGCCTTACCTCCTGGTAACCATAAGTATATTTTCTACATCTGTGACCCTATTACTGTTTTGTAGATAAGTTCATTTGTACCTTATTTTTTTAACTGTTGAATAATTTCGAACAGATTTTAAAAATTTGCTCAATACCTTTTTTTGTATCTGTACAAAATTATTCAACAGTCAGGACCAAAGTAATTACTACCACTAGGGCTTACTTATTAAAAACATATTCAAAGTTGATCTCTCCTTTATTTTCAACATAAATAAGAGCCACTAAACAGTTGTGTGAAAGGAAGGAAAGTCTGTGCTGTGATGATCCCAAAGCATTCAGTCAGTGTGATTCACTGAGGGGAAAATAGGCCAATGCTGGTTCATCACAGTAAAACAAAAGAAAAAAAAAGGAACATTATAAAGTGTGTCCCACATGCCAGAATTTCTGTTAGTTTTTCATGCACTGCCGACTTTATAGTCACAAAATTTCTGTGAGAAGGAGATTCATGTCCCTATTGTACAGACGAGAAAAGTGAGGTTTTGAAAGGTTATCTTCTCCAAATCACATGTGTGATAACGAGAACACAGACTTGGACCCAGCCTTCTGCTTCATCGCCTCCACCCTCCTAACAACTACAGTTGGCTCAGTCCCAGAAGCAGTCTAGTGTGACTCCCCGTAACACAATGGCTGCCCTCCGGGTCAACACCGAGGCCCCGGGGTTCCCTCCAGACCCTCCTTCTGCTGTGCAGGCAGGAGTGTTTCCAGGCAGTGAGTGAAGCGTGTGGTGTGTGGACTGTAACATTGGCAGGTTGCCTGTCATTTTCAGTATTCTCCTTGCACTCTTGCTATCGTCCCCGGATGTTTAACAGCTTACTCAAGGTTACAGAAAGGAAATCAGGACTTGTTCTCCAGCCAGACCTCTGCCTTCTCCTCTGTTGGACTAGTCCACTGGATCTAAGTCAAGCTGATTTCAAGATGTGGCCTGCAGACAAACAGGCTTAACTGGAAGGACATCTCCAATTCCTCTAATTCCTCTAGTAAGAGAGACGGTGCCTGTATGTGTTAAGAGCTGGAAGTGAGGGGGCTTCCCTGGTGACTCAGTGGTTAAGAGTCCACCTGCCGATGCAGGGGACACGGGTTCAACCCCTGGTCCGGGAAGATCCCACGTGCCGTGGAGCAACTAAGCCCGCGAGCCACAACTACTGAGCCCACGTGCCACAACTACTGAGCCCGTGTGCCACAACTACTGAAGTCCGTGTGCCTAGAGCCTGTGCTCCGCAACAAGAGAAGCCACTGCAATGAAAAGCCCGCGCACCACACCAAAGAGTAGCCCCTGCTCGCCTCAACTACAGAAAGCCCGCATGTAGCAACGAAGACCCAACACAACTAAAATAAATAAATACATTTATTTTTTAAAAAAAGAAAAGAGTTGGAAGTGAGGGAAAGAGGCACCCTGTCTGGTTGGCTCAGTGCTATGCCCACAGCCCTGCAAGTCTGCTCCCAGCCATAGGGCTCTGTGAATTCAGAGTTCTTGGAAATTTTGTTGTGTTTGATTTGGCCACGTGTGTTTTGATACCTTGGAAAAGAGGACATCTTGGACATGAGAAATAGGAGAGATTGATGGTAAAAGGAAAGAGTAAATTGGGATATTCATTAGGCTTCAAAATGAAAGGCTCACCCAGATGAGCTCGAGATGCTTTAGCAGTTCTCTCTAAAGAGGACTTCTACTTATGACAAGACGTTGCAGGGAATAAAAAGTATATATACGTATTTATTAAAAATATATATTTCAGGGAATTCCCTGGTGGTCCAGTGGTTAGGACTTGGCACTTTTCACGCTTTCACTGATGTGGTCCTGCGTTCAATCCCCTGGTCGGGGCACTAAGATCCTGTAAGCCATGAGGTTTGATCCCCCCCAAAATTACATATATATTTACTTATTTATTTCAGTGCACACACACTTCCGTTCCTAGGGGGTATTTTGAAACTTACGGCTCTAATAGCCAGTCTGCCAGGGTTTAGATCCTGGTGACTCTAAATAGATCAAACAAATAATAAATTTTACCTCCTAGTTAAGTATCAGTTTCTTTATATGTCAAATGGAAACAGTAATAGTACCTACCTCATATTTTTTTAAGAGTTAAATTTTTAAAAATCCATGTGTACAAGTGCTTAGCACAGTGCCTTATTGATTAGCCAATAGTAAAAAAAAAAATACATAATACATGAAGTCATCATTAATATTATATTGTGACCTTTAAAAATGGATATAAGATATCTTGATCCCTTAGTAAATGAGATCCTAGATCTCTAAACCCAGAGTGACTGTACCCTGGTGTGTCCCTTGCCTTTGTGATCTAGGCTTGGGAACTCTGCAGGTCTAGTCTGTGTCCATTCTGATTCTTCTGGTAGCTAATGTCCCTTGGTTGGGGCCCAAAGCATATAAGTTAGCTGAATTTTATATGACAAGTCTAAGGCACCCTTTTTGGTATTCATATACCAATGCTCTCAGGCTAGTTTTAAAATCTTTTATTTTGACTTTACTTTTTTTCTTTTTAAATAACTTTATCCACTGTTATAGAACAGATGGAAACGATTTGATCATAAAATCATCACTGCTAAATAGCCTATCTTTTTTTTTTTTTTTTTTTGCGGTATGCGGGCCTCTCACTGTTGTGGCCTCTCCCGTTGCGGAGCACAGGCTCCGGACGCACAGGCTCAGCGGCCATGGCTCACGGGCTTAGTTGCTCCGCGGCATGTGGGATCTTCCCGGACCAGGGCACGAACCCGTGTCTCCTGCATCGGCAGGCGGATTCTCAACCACTGCGCCACCAGGGAAGCCCTAAATAGCCTATCTTTTTATGCACGATATGGTCACCTTGAGAAACTGAACTGACCTCACGTTTTGGGCTTACATCTGCTTTTCTCACACCGTGTCAACGTAATCATGACAAAACCCACAAAACCTCCCTTATCTCAGGGAAGTGGCCGATGTTAATTATACAGGTTTATCTTCTTTTAACCATGGTCTAGGAGAGTAGTTTTGCTACTTTATCACAGCTCTGATATTACAAGAAATGGAAAATTCATGCCTGCAAATATTGTTTATGAATATGGGGCAGGTCTAGATGCATCTTTTATGAACCTGGAACATTCGGCTTTGCATCTGGTGGCTTGGAGAATAACGCATCCAGCCCTGCACTGTGGGAGACGTCCGGATTACTTTATTATTACAATGGTTTCAATAACTCTATTGACTTTTCAGGCACCTGTGTCCTCATAAACGGTTCCAACCTCACTGAGAGCATTTTCTTTCTATGACTTTTGAGAAGTTAGAGATCATTTGAGCTAGTTGGGTTTCTAAAAACATATGGGAACTAAATGCAAGTGAAGCCTTAGAAGCCAAATTTGTTAGTGCTTTATTTCACTGTTGCTACTCTTTCCAGAGACAACTCAGCTATGGAGAGCCTGCAATGGCTGCCATCAAGGCCAAGGCTTCCCTTTGGAACGCGTCACTGGCTCACTCCCTGTGGGTCTCAAGTCACCTCTTGATTTCTGGTGGGACAAATGTAACTCTTCTGTAGAACTTAATGCATAAATCGATTAACCTACATTAGTCTTTGTATTTTTATAAGGAGCTCATAATTATATCTAACATGTATGTCCTCCAAGTATCTTTGAAATCTCCTATCTACTTTCAATCTTGCGCAGGCTACTCTGTTGTTTGAAAGGACTGGATGGAAAAAGATGACTTGGCTTTTAGTACAAAAGCCACCAGAGAGCCTTTGGAACATTCATTTGTGCACTTGCGTCTTCTGACACTCACGCAGTAGGTGAACTTATGTGGAAGAGAGCCGTGTCTAATGGGACTGTCTGATTCTATTTATTTTTTGTTATCATCTTGCAGGGCTGTTGTTGGCATGCAGTCATTTAAGTCGCCAGTCTCCAAAAAACTGGGTAATGCCATGCAGATAATTTCAAGTTTGCCCTAAACACCCAAACACTGACATTTTCTATGTGCTAACTTGGGTTTTTGCCTTTGAGAACAACTAGACAGCTAAGGAGAAGTGCCTCTCTTCTAATCTAGTAATTTAAATGTCCTTAGGCTTTATTTAGTTTTATTCTTTAACATTAATTTAAATATATTTGGGTTTTATTTCATTTTATTACTATTTATGCAATTTTTACTCCTTGCCTAAAAAGAGCTTTGCGTATTTTAATATAGGTCTTGATGTGTGTGTGTTTCGTACAAGCCAAATAATAACAATTTCATGTGTGTCTTTGGCTGAGAACCAGGAAACAGACATTTGTCTCAGGATCCTGGACTCCGTTTTCTAGAGCCCCAAAGAACTCCCCTTGAAACAACTGTCTGGAAGCTTTTTGATCTTATAATGTTATTGATAAAATGTTTAATCAGCACCCCAATATATTTTTACATACTTGTCACCTAACAGTTTCTAAATTGGCTTAGAGATGCTGCAATGCCCTTCCCAGGGCCCGCACGGCTGTACGTGCTCTGGCCCCTGCTTTTGCTCAGCCCTCCCTGTTGAGTGAGTGAATTCACACACCTGTCACTGAACTCATAGAGCACTTGTGTTAGAATCACAGACAAAAGCTAAAAAGATGATGTAACCACAGTGAGGTACCACCTCATAGTCATTGTGACTTTCTGCTTTTTTCATAGCAGCCGTCCTAGGTGTTAGTGAGGATGTAGAGAAGTTGGCACCTCTGTGCCCTGCTCGGGGGGGTGAGCCTGGTGCAGCTGACAAGGAAAACGGTCTGAGGTTCCTCCAAAACTTACAAGCAGCATGAGCATACCATCCAGCAATTCCACTTCTGGATACATGTTCAAAAGAATCGAAAGCAAGGACTCAGACATTTGTACATCCATATTCATAGCAGGATTATTCATAATAGCCAAGAGGTGAAAGCAACCTAAGTGTCCACCAGTGGATGGAACAAAACGCAGTAGATGCATACAATGGAATATTACTCAGCCTTTAAGAAGGCAACTCTGACACATGCCACGACATGGATGAACTTGGAGGACAATATATTAAGTGAAGTAAGCCAATCACAAAAAGACAAATGCCATTATGATTCCA
Source organism: Kogia breviceps (assembly GCF_026419965.1). Lineage (NCBI taxonomy): Eukaryota > Metazoa > Chordata > Mammalia > Artiodactyla > Physeteridae > Kogia > Kogia breviceps. The sequence continues at coordinate 5,577,897 of NC_081326.1, forward strand.
CTTACATGAGGTGCCTAGAATATCAAGTTTATAGAAATGGAAAGTAAAAGGTTCCTTGTCGGTAGCTGGGGGGAGGGGAGAATGCGGAGGGAGTTGTTGAATAGACAGAGTTTCAGTTTTCTAAGATGAAAAACATCTGGTGATTGGTTGCACAACAATGTAAATATATGTAACACACCTGAACTGTATATTTACAAATGGTTAAAATGGTAAATTTTATGTTACGTGCATTTTATCATAATAACAAAATATAAAATATTCAAGTTCTTAATATTTTCTCCTGCCTCCAGCGGATGAGTTTTACTTACCTCAGTCTGGAGGCCATTGGTTTTGCGGTGTGTCCACAGGCAGCTGGTGATGGACACACAGCCGCAGCCCCAGTTCCCTGCAGGAAGGACGGGCTGCCCAGCTGCGGGGAGCGTGCTCAGTGCACAGTCCGCCGTCGGCCACCCTGGGACCTGCGTGCCGTGGACGGCCACCTGCTGGGGTGATGTCCTTCCTGGGGCGTCAGTGACTGACTGTGACTGGTGGGGAAAGCCTGGCCCTTTCTGCTGGATGTGGGTCACTGGCAGTCAGTCCCCGTTCCAGACTTTCCCGTACTGTGGCCAAGGCTTCGTCCAGCCTGCATTGTGGTTCTACTTCTTCCTCTGACCAAATCTACTTCCACTTCCTTCCTCTCACAGGTGTGGATTCCTAATAAAAAATTTGCACCCAAACTCCATCTCGGCATCTGATTCTGGAAAAGTGAACTGCAACGCACATCAAGATGCTCTTAAGGGGCTTCCCTGGTGGCGCAGTGGTTGAGAATCCGCCTGCCGATGCAGGAGACACGGGTTCGTGCCCTGGTCCGGGAAGATCCCACATGCCGCGGAGCAACTGAGCCCGTGAGCCATGGCCGCTGAGCCTGTGCGTCCGGAGCCTGTGCTCCGCTACGGGAAAGGCCACAACAGTGAGAGGCCCGCGTACCGCAAAAAAAAAAAAAAAAAAAAAAAAAAAAAAAAGATGCTCTTAAGGATGGGAGGGGGTATGGGAGGGGGTATGGGAGGGGGTATGGGAGGGGGTGGGGGAGGGGGAGGGGGTGGGGGAGGGGGAGGGGGTGGGGGTGGGGGAGGGGGTGGGGGTGGGGGTGGGGGAGGGGGTGGAGGAGGGGGTGGGGGAGGCGTGGATCGGGAGTCTGGGATTAGCAGATGCCAACTAGTGTATATATAGGATGGATAAACAACAAGGTCCTACTGTAGAGCACAGGGAACTATAGTCAATGTCCTGTGATAAGTCATAATGGAAAATAATATTAAAAAGAATGTATATATGTGTAACTGAATCACTTTGCTGTACTGCAGAAATTAACACAACTTTGTAAGTCAACCATATTTTTTAAAAAGGATACTATTAAGGTTAATGTGACCTGATTCTTTAATTTCTAAACATGAGTGAACAAATTTTTAAGTTACTTAGTGAAATGATGAAGGCCATTACATTTGAAGAAGAAAATAAGTTGGAGTTCTGAACAGACAAATTAAGGCCTTTTCTGATTAAGAAACACACACACACACACACACACACACGAACCAAACTAACATTAAAAATAATGCCTCAAAATGAATAGGAACCTTTGCTCTGCTGCAGTTGCAGTGTTTGTACTTCACGTAAACCTATTTTCTACAACGCAGGTATGATCCAACCTTAATATTTGTATGCTTCTCCCAGAAGCATCCTCCCACATTGTAAACACAGACAGTGATCACCAGGTTTGAAAGCAGAAGAGTTACCCATAAATATCCTCAGACAATAAGCAGGTTAATCCATCATCAGGCTAGTTCATGGTTATGGGGAGAGTAAGACAGAATGTGCAGGAAGGGCCAAGGTGGGTGCTACCAGGCAAATGAATAGTTACCTTTTAAATATAGTTATTCCCTTTTGAGTCATTAGAGCCGTATCTCTGATCCCTCTCTCTGCGTCTGTGAAAAGCCCACGGAATCTCAGAATTTCTATGCGAAATTCCACACCTTTGAGAAATCCTTCCAAACATTACAGTCTCTGCAAATGTGTTTCGTGCTCAAATATAATTTAATTTCTACCTCACTTTGGCTTTACTTATCTGGATCTTCTAGGACCTTCCACAGTAGAACATTCTTAAACATAAACGTATTTAAAACCTTCAAAAACAAAAGTCAATTGTTTGTGATCACGGAAGAAAGAAGAGATGTGAAATGGTTTGTGACAACCGAATTAATTCTATTTCCACTTGGCTATGGAAGGAGCTGAAAGCTCAGCCTCCCAGGTTTTCTTAACGGTGACAATGATATTCTCTCAGCGTGCCACATGCACTTTACTGGGGTCATCTCAGTATTTCTTCAAAACAGCCTGCAAAGAAGGAATCATTGTCATATGCATGTCACAGGAAGGGACACGCAGCTTGGAGGATTTAAACAACTGGCCTAAAGCTATAGGGGAGGGAAGCGAAAGAAACAGGAGGGAACCTAAGTGGCTGGCTTGAGAATTGGAGATCACAATGGCCCTGCCTGTTACAAGCGAATGTAACCAGCCAGTTCAATTAACTGTTTAATTGATGGTTTACATTGTGTGAACTGGTATTTTAATGACATGTTCTGAATCATGGAATTGTACTACTTTGGACCGATAGACTTTTAGTTAAAAAACTATAAGACACTTCAATCAATTTAAGATCTTGTTCCATTAAAAATAAATGTTGCAGCCTTATTTAAGGAAAAAAATATCCAGACCAGTTGCAGTAAATGAATTGCTTTTTGGATGACTCACCTAAAGGAGAGAGGGGTGAGACATCAAATGACCCATGTGATCATCTCATCTCATCTACTAGGGAGAGAATGATTCTAATTTCCTGAACTTTGAAGTTTACCCAACTGGTTGCCAGAAACGTCACTGTGGAGCACAGAAATGGCAAATACATGCCACCTGTCCTGCCTGTCCTCCTTGCTATGCCTGTGGCAGACAGTACTAATAGATCACAGCACCCACGGAGCCCAGATGTGGTCAGGAATCTGTTTCAGCAGAGTCCACAGAAACCCAACGCCTGGAAAAAATTTTAGTGAGAGCAAAACTTTTAGTTCTCTAGGGACTGAAAAAGGGAGTCCCTTGAGAAACTGGAAAAAGGGAGTTCAAGGTGCAGCTCTGGGTCTATGAGGCATTTCTAATAAGTGAATTTTTCAACACCCCTGAACAGTCCCAGCTTCCTCTTCTAATCAGGCATTTAAGGAAGAGAGGTTTTAGGAAAGGGCTATTCTTTCCCTTTCCCTTGAGTCCTTATTAGGCAACTGGAAAATTAAATGATAATACCATCTCACTTCGATTGATAAAAGCTTAACATATTGGTCTTGCGGCCAATACACTTGCCGTGTTAAAGGATATTTTATCTGCCATTCAGAGTTTATGAACACTTATGTGCCAGACATGTTAGGTGATTTCAGAATCACTGGCTCTTGCAAACACACAATTGCACTGTTGGTTTCTTCACAGAACTCTACAGGCTAACAGGGACGGTTACTTTGAAACAAACTTTTTGGCAAACCTCAGACAAGAAGTCACCAGAGGTCCCTTTGCTTTCGGGTAGGAATGGACTGTGGCTTACAACTAAATAGAAATAAATGTTCTCAGCAGGGAAGAGTCATTCCCAATCTAATGAACCAGAGTTCTGTTTACAGCTCTGTGAAGGATCATAATGTGTAAATCTAAATGAAACACCATGGCTTTGATTTTCAGCATTAATATGTGAAATATTACTCTCTTCCTAACTTTAAAAGTAAAATGTTTAAAATTTGAATGTGTCTATCAAGTTTACTGACAGGCGATACACAATGAGAGACCCCAACAGAAATGCAAACAGGGCTGTGAGCAGCGACATTGCGGGATCTGGGGTCCACATGGATCAGTAATGTTTCATCTGTTACAGGGTCGAAGGCTTTACTTAGCAAATTACATTTAACTTTTTTTTTTTTTTTTTTTTTTTGCGGTACGCGGGCCTCTCACTGCTGTGGCCTCTCCCGCTGCGGAGCACAGGCTCCGGACGCGCAGGCGCAGCGGCCACGGCTCACGGGCCCAGCCGCTCCGCGGCACGTGGGATCCTCCCGGACCGGGGCACGAACCTGCGACCCCTGCATCGGCAGGCGGACTCTCAACCACCGCGCCACCAGGGAAGCCCCAAATTACATTTAAACATACATTTATATACACTTGAATATGACACATCTTTTAAGTTGTAAACCAAAGCAATGAAAATGTCCTTTGAGATTGACTGGGAAGTCTCTTCTCGGAGTTCCTTCTATAGGACTCTTCATCAACCCTCCTTATGTGTGGCATTTCCCATTGACTGTAAAAACTCCCACACGTGGGGAAATGCTGGCCCTGTCCACTGCTGTCCTCTCAGAGCCTAGTTCCATGCCTGGTCCACACCTGGCGCTCAAGAAATATTTGTTGGATAAATGAACGAATGACTTTTCGAAAAGTCTAGCAATTGAACAAAGGCTCTTGTGTAAGGACTTCTTTTCCTATAATTAACGAGTTTAAGTTCCTGAACAGTTAATTTTTTTAATTAGTCAATTCAATTGTCTGATATCCAGGGGAGTTCTATCTACTTCAGGTGAACTGAGTCAGCTCTCTTGGAACTGGGATCCGAGTACTTTTGGGGATGGGAAAGATCTTCCAGGTGGCCCACAGTCAAAAACACTTTAAGGGAATCAACATTTGGATGTTCAATTTCCACATATGCTCTTTCTCCTAAAATTAATTTTCCTGAGGACACACATGCAAATCACCTCCATGGTCATTATCATGTCTCTTCCACTTTATAAAATAAAAGCATGTTCTCACTCAGTGTGAATCCTGCCTAGAGTGGAGAAACTCTTGTGACCGTAAAACCTATGACCAAACCTTAGGGGCATTTCTGAGAGTGAAAGTAGGCTCTATACGTAATTAATAACTTGGGACAATTAACATTGACAAAGGTGTTTTGAAGATAACACTATAAAAATTCCCATCCCCCCTTCTGAGAATACTGGGCTAAATGTACCACTTAGTGAAAGAGTAGCAGGTAAATTAATAATCACTTATTGGGCTTCCCTGGTGGCGCAGTGGTTGAGAGTCCACCTGCCGATGCAGGGGGACGCGGGTTCGAGCCCCGGTCCGGGAAGATCCCACATGCCGCGGAGCGGCTGGGCCCGTGAGCCGTGGCCGCTGCGCCTGCGCGTCCGGAGCCTGTGCTCCGCAACGGGAGAGGCCACAGCAGTGAGAGGCCCGCGTACCGCAATAATAATAATAATCACTTATTGTATATTGGTAAAAATTTTAAGGTATTCTTCCCAGATATTGAAAAAGTAAACAAATATTATGAGCTAGTGGTTTCCAAACCTTTGTTAGAAAAAAGGATGATGTAACTGAGTTGTCAGTGGAGAGATCAAAAGATGTGCAAACACGTTTATAGCAGCATTATTCATAATAGTGCAAAGAGTAGTTGACCCAGAGCTCCATCATCAGTAGGGTAGATAAGTAAATGGTGACATAGTGATACAATGGAATCCTACATAGCAATGAAAAAGAATGATCGCTACGTACAACAGGGATGACTTTTGGGCTGCAATTGCAGACCTGCAAGCTTTGTGCTGGCCAGCCTTGAGGCTGAAGAAAGAGCCCGGAGACACTGACAGAGACAGGAATGGCTTGCCGGACGGGGGCCTTACACAGCCTTGGAGCGGCACCCTACCGCTTACAGCAGATGGCAGGCAGGCAGGCGCCCGGGCGGGCGGGCGGGTCATGGCAGCAATCTTCGCTACTCGGGGGAGAAGTAGGGGGAATTGACGTCAGACGGACTCAGTTACCAGAGACTAATTAAGCCCTATAATTAAGAGGATTGGATAGTCATGTGAGTGAAGCAGGGCCTGGTTGAGCAGGGAATCGACAGAGAGCGAGAGAACAGTCATCTTGAGGGGCCTGACCACACGGTGACTTTCACAGACACAATTTCAGAGGGTACATACTCTATGATTCCACTTTTATGAAGTTCATCAGCGGACACAACTGGTTTACGGTGTTAGAGATGAAAATAATGCTACCTTTGGGCGGATTATAGGCTAGCAGGGGGCATAACAGAGACCTCAGGATAGATGCAAATGTTCTGTATCTCGATCTGGGTAGTGGTTACATGGGTCTATCTGTATTTAAAATTTCACTGAACTGTGTGCCCTTGAGATCTGTAAACTTTCTTGAAGTTATACACTTACAAGAAAGAAAAAGAAATGGATTTATTTGATCAATAAAGGTGTGCTTATACACAACGCTAGGTGCTGCTGATACAATAATGAAGCTTACAGATAGGATAAACAAACCCTAGTTAAGCCCTTCTTTTGCCATAATTACTAACACCTGCTTGCATTCCCCAAAATGTGCTGGTTTGGGTGATAAATTACACTATTGCCCCATGTTCCAGTTTCCTATCACTATGTAACAACTCACTCCCCAAACTTAGTGGCTTAAAAGAACAATAATTTTAATATACTTCCTGATACTGTAGGTCAGGAATTCATGTAGGGCTCAGCTGGGCAATTCTTTTCCCTCTGTTTGCCTTGAGCGCAGCCCTCTGCGGTGCTCGACTGGCAGACAGGCTCGAGAAGGCTCTACTCACAGGCTCTAGCGTTTGGTGGGGAAGCTGGGAGGCTGGGGTGAGCTGGGGTGATTGACTGGAGCTCTCCATGTGGCCTCTCCAGAGCGTGGTCGCAGGGTAGTCAAACCTCTAACGTGGTGCCTGGCCAGCTGGAAGCCACCTGGGCTTTTTGACCTGTGGCCTTGGGGGTCACATGGTGTCTCTTCTGACTCACCCTGCTCACGCTCCAGAGGAGCAGACATAGGCCCCATCTCCAGGGGGAGAAAGTAGAATTTGCAGCCATTTTTTTAAAACCACAACGACGGGACTTCCCTGGTGGCGCAGTGGTTGAGAGTCCGCCTGCCGATGCGGGGGACGCGGGTTCGTGCCCCGGTCCGGGAGGATCCCACGTGCCGCGGAGCGGCTGGGCCCGTGAGCCATGGCCGCTGAGCCTGCGCGTCCGGAGCCTGTGCTCCGCAACGGGAGAGGCCGCAACAGTGAGAGGCCCGCGTACCGCAAAAAAAAAAAAAAAAAAACCCCACAATGCCACACTCATAGACAGGATCCAAGGAGACTTTTACCAATTCTACATTCTCAATATCTTTTGCATCCTTCCCCCTTCTCCATCTTTAGTGTGACTTCGTTAGCTTGGATTCTCAGTCTCTCATCTGGACCATTAGTTGGTCTCTTGTTACTGGCTTCTCTCCCCTTCATTCGATCTTACTGGATGTTAACTAATGTTCAATTGCTAAGAAAAGATTCATAACAAATCCCTCTATATTTACTAACTAAAATCCAAGCTCCTTTGCCTGCCATCAAGGCCCTTTATCACCTAGTGCTAACCTAACTTCCAAACTCATCTTCCAGAGGCCCTTTCATGTGCTTGAACATTCAGCAAACATCATTTGTAATTTCTCCCCTGCAGTGCCCACCCTTCGCCGCCTCGGTATGAACTCACAGAGCGTCTTCTGTCTGAAACGTGCGTCTTCATCTGCCTTCCCACCCCTCCCACTCCACCCTCACCCCGATTTCACAGTTCTGTGCAGTCCTGAGGAAACGCTTCCTCTGTGATGCTTAGTTCATCCAGCAAACATTTATGACAGGGCTTTTGGTCCGGCTCTGTTTTAGGCCCTGGAAACAAACGGGAGACAGGCAGACAAGGTTCCCAACCTCAGAGAGTTTACAAGTCCTTATTTGGAAGTAATCTTGTCCCTTGAGGTCTCGTGAAAATTCATTGGTTCTTTTCTTATGCTACTTTCGGAGGTGGTGTAAATGGAGTTGCTAAACAGTAAGGTACTGAAACTGTGAACTTGAGAAAGTTTCTGACCTTCTCTGGGCCTCAGTTTTCTTTTCTGTAAAGTAGGGATACTAACTGTACCTGTCACATAGTTGCCATAAAGTTCAAACATGTGATTAAATATAAAACACCTAGAATAGAGTTTGGTAAACAGTGAAACCTCAATAAGCTTTAGTAATTATCATCATTATCGTTCTCAGTTATATATATATATTTTTCCTCTTCTCCTGCCCCATTAGATTATAAACTTACTTTTTGGAAAGTGGGTAACATATCTTATGTATTTATGGTGTTTTGAAAAGAGTGTGAGCTTTTTTTTTTTTTTTTTTTTTTGCGGTACGCGGGCCTCTCACTGTCGTGGCCTCTCCCGTTGCAGAGCACAGGCTCCGGATGCGCAGGCGCAGCGGCCACGGCTCACGGGCCCAGCCGCTCCGCGGCACGTGGGATCCTCCCGGACCGGGGCACGAACCCGCGTCCCCTGCATCGGCAGGCGGATTCTCAACCACTGCGCCACCAGGGAAGCCCCGGAGGGTGAGCTGTTGAGTCAGGCAGAGATGTCTGAGTCCAGCTGTGCGTCTCACTAACTGTTAGACCTCGGGCAAGTTACCTTTCTGTACATTATTTTTTTCATATTTAAATTCTGAATAATAATAATACCTACCATAGAGTTGTCACAGGGATTTAATGTGGTAACATGTGTAAATCATCCGATCCCTAGGATGTGTCCCCCAAATGACAATGATGGGGCTTCCCTGGTGGCGCAGTGGCTGAGAGTCCGCCTGCCGATGCGGGGGACGCGGGTTCGTGCCCCGGTCCGGGAGGATCCCACATGCTGCGGAGCGGCTGGGCCCGTGAGCCATGGCCGCTGAGCCTGCGCGTCCGGAGCCTGTGCTCCGCAGCGGGAGAGGCCACAACAGTGAGAGGCCCACGTACCACTAAAAAAAAAAAAAAAAAAAAAAAAATGACAATGATGATAATGATGATGCTAAAATTATAACTCTGACAATTCCTCAAACCACCTCCACTTAATACGATACATAATTTAGTAAGTATCATTTTGGACATCCCAATGCCTTCATAAACATCATTTTCTCTAATTAGGATTATAATATGTTTAATTAATCTCCTTTTTTCATTCACTGTAAATAGTAGATGTCTTTAAATTTCAACCCATATAGTTTTGCCTCATCTTTTAAAATAATTATGTGGCATTTCTTTATATATGTGTACCATAATTTAATCACTCTTACAAATGAATATTCAAGTGTTTCCAATTTTTCCCATTATATGCCACCCTGTAATCAAATGAATTACATACACACGTTTCCACCCTATCTTATTTCTTTAAGACAAATGATTAGAAATAAAGTTATTTGGATAAAGGAAATATGCTTACAGGTTTTATACATATTGATATGTTGCCCTCCTGGCTAGTTGAATCTACCATTATGCCCCCCAGTGGGGGCCATCCCCATTTTAGACATGTTTTCAACATGAGACTTTGATCAAGAATTTACATCTTCCTCAAGATTTATTTTTTCATTTATCCTTTTAACCTGTCAATATATCCCTAGTAACCCAAGCTTTAAAAAAAAAAAAATGCACGTGTTTTTATTTCCTCTGGACTATGGGCTTCTTGAGGGAAAAAAACCTTCATTTTGGGGGGTTGTGTCCACGAGTCACTGGTCCACTTCACTGGAATCTACAGTAAACACTTCTCTTTCCTCAGCAATTCTTTGCTACTTTAAAGTTGATCCAGGCCTTAGACAAAGTCACCTATTTATCTGTTAAAGAGTGGGTGAGGAGGCAGAGGGTTTCAAGTGATTAGAAATTAAATTTACATTTAGAATTTCCTTTCCTTTCAACTGTAACTCCTTTTCTTTCCTGCTGCTATTTCCCAAGTAGAATAGATTTAGAGGAGCTGAATGCTGCACCCACTGTTGCAGAGAAGGACAGAAATGGGATGAGGAGGGGTAATCTGAGAGGTTGCTGGGCAAGCACAGAAATGACTATCTCATCTCACCTAACCAGCCAGACAGAAACCCTGTGCCCAGTCAGTGTGTTAGAAAAGATTTTGGCAAGAGTGGTGCCAAGAAGAAAATCATCTGGGGCAAAAGTGAGAGGAGGTGGCTGGTGATTACTGTTGGAAGGTTTGGAGCATCATACAAGAGAGATGTGGTGCCGGAATACTTTCCTGCATGCCGCCCTTCAAATGACAGTGTTACAGAAAATCATGTAGAAAATAATAAAAGAATTAGAGAAGCTTTCATATGAAAAGCATGAAAGGTTAAAAGAAACCCACTACATTCTAAAGCAATCATTTGCCACTTTAAGTGAGTTCAATATCCCAAGTAATATCTCAATATCCCAAAGAATTACATCTTAGCTAATAATAATGGTGCTTGAAAAAGCTGGAGGTATCACACTCCCTGATTTCAAACTATACTACATAGCTATAGTAATCAAAACAGTATGGTACTGGCACAAGAACAGATGCATAGATAAATGGAACAGAATAGACAGCCCAGAAATAAATTCACACTTATATGGTCAATTAACTTATGACAAAGGAGCCAAGAATATATAGTAGGGAAAAGACAGTCTCTTCAATAAAGGGTGTTGGAAAAACTGGGCAGCTATCTGCAAAAGTATAAAACTGGACCACTTTCTTATACAATATACAAAATAAATGGATTAAAGACTTAAATGTAAGATCTGAAACCATAAAACTTCTAGAAGAAAACTTGGGCAGTACACTCTTTTACATCAATATGAGCAATATTTTTTGGATCTGTCTCTTCAGGCAGGAGCAACAAAAGCAAAATTAAACAAAGGGGACTACAACGAACTAAAAAGGTTTTGTGAAAGCCATCAACAAAAAAAAGGCAACCTACCGAATGGGAGAAGATATTTGCAAATAATATATCTGATAAGGGGTTAATATCCAAAATATATAAAGAACTCACACTACTCAATATAAAAAAAAAAAAACCCACAATAATTCAATTTAAAAAATGGGCAGAGAATCTGAATAGACATTTCCAAACAGGACATACAGATGGCCAACAGACACACAAAAAGATGCTCGACATCACTAATCATAAGGGAAATGCAAATCAAAACCACCATGAGATGTCACCCTACACCTGTCAGAATGACTATCCTCAAAAAGAGAACAAATTACAAGGGTTGGTGAGGATATGGAGAAAAGGGAACACTTGTGCACTGTTAGTGGGAATGTAAATTAGGGCAGGCACTATGGAAAACAGTACTGAGGTCCCTCAAAATATTAAAAATAGAATTATCATAGGATCCAGCAATTTCACTGCTGGGTATTTATCAGAATCAAACAGAATCAAACAAAATCACTAATTCAAAAAGATACATGAACCCCAATGTTCATAGCAGCATTATTTAAAATTGCTCAGATATGGAAGCAACCTAAGTGTCCATGAACAGACGAATGGATAAAGAAGATGAGTAATGGAATATTACTCAGCCATTAACAAGAATGAAATCTTGCCGTTTGCAACAACATGGATGGACCTAGAGGGTATTTTGCTTAGTGAAATAAGCAAGGCAGAGAAAGACAAAGACCATATGATTTCACTTAAGTGTGGAATCTAAAAAACAAAACAAAACAGAAACAGACTCTTAGATACAGAGAACAAATTTGGTAGTCACCAGAGGGGAGGGGCAGTGGGCAAAGGGCAAAATAGGTAAAAAGGATTAAGAGGTACAAACTTCTAGTTATAAAAGAACTGTCACAGGATGTAATGTACAGCTTAGGGAATATAATCAATAATATTGAAATAACTTTGTATGGTGAC